>NC_051224.1:16663750-16980000 GCF_015220715.1 Pygocentrus nattereri | reverse complement strand
TCATTCCAAAAGATATTACCCTTATCCGCATATTATTTAGAATCTTTTCAAACACTTGTGCCCTATGGATGGTGGCCTTGTCAATCTGGAAGAGACCACACCCATCTGGATAGAAACGTAGCACAGATGTTTAATCATAGTTTTAAGGTGGTCAGTCAGAATACTTTCGTATTGATTTGTTACTCTTCTCTTGGTGTACGTGACACATGCACTTGACAAAGACGTCTTTTTCCACATCTCTGTAAAGCAGTGCTGATGATTTCTGCAGCACTGAACTGGCAAACCTGTCTTCATTTTTGTAACAAGTGTTGTACACTGTAACCCTACTCTAATATCTTTCTTTGTGTAGTTGTCTCTGAACTGTTCTTGCTGACACTGTCTGATCAAATCCAGTGTTGATGTCTCAGTCACCTGAGGAACAGTTGTGCTTCTGTTTTTCTTTACAAATGTGCTGTCAGCTACAATTACCAACTGTTTGCTGATGTCTTTCCCACTGATCTAAATGGAGACACCAATTTAATCACTGTTCTTATTAAAACATTAGCTGGTTAACAATTGTGACTGGAGCTCCTGCCATTCGTGCCCAAGTAGTGAGCCCTTTAGATCACCTAAGGCTTTTTCATACTAGTTATTTTCCAGTCCCAGTACCACTTGCTCTGTGAGTTTGGTACATTCACTCATGTGTAAAAGCTGTATTTGAGCCTGGGAGCAGTCCAGAGAACTAATCTGTTGTCCTCTTGAAATTGGTGGTCTGGGGTTTGCTTCCAGTGAACTGGTGTGGTCCACTGCATGTGTGGAAGCTATATGCTCTCTGCGCTGCATGTGAGGTTCTGTGATTGGTTCATTTTGTAACATGACTGCTTCCCTTTTCAGAAAAGTAATCTATGGCATTGCACCATTGATCCACAGTTCAGCTGGCATTCTTTTCTGTGAAAGCTAACCAGCGATAATGAGCCCCTCCCCCAAAACATGCCCAGAATTAGGCCTGGGTAGAGACTCGAGTACTCGGGACAAGTACACATACATGCTTTCAAATATGAGGACATTGTGATGCCATTTCAATAGAGTCCCTTGATTAATTGGACAGGACTATTTGACACCAATGTACAGGGCATCCACCTCTAAATCTGAGCCATTATGAAACAATAAATCCTGAAGGACCCGGTCACGTGTTCCACTAATCTGCGTTATCGCACCGGCAGTTTCTCACAGTGAGTGTTCTGTAGAGCTTTTGAAAAGGCATTGTCGCACGAGTGCCAAGGTTTGTTTGATTTAGTGAGCCACGGACTGGCTCTTCTTTTGGAACCTGAAATATATTACCTCAGGAGCATCGTTATTAGCATCTCTTCCCCCTTTGCTGCACAATGGGCTAGCCTGATTTATAGACGCCCAGCGACTGCAGTCCCACATGTGGTAGTGTCTTGATACACAGTATCTCAGACAGTCTCTTCATCTCTCTGTCCTTATCATCATCCCTTCTTTTTGTGCTCTGGAAGACCTGATGTGTTTCCTCGTAGGGGACAAAAGCATAAACACTCTCTTCCTGTTGACCAGGTTGGGTCATGTAGCTTATTGGTTGCTGTGTATTCTTAATTAAAGAGATCTTATTGACCTTACCCTGCTCTGACCACAAATTTGTTTAATCATGGCTACAGTGGGTAGGTTGGACTAGCAGAATGTGGATGAAAACCCTGTTCATCCTGCTCATAAGAGAAATTAGCCGTCTTAATTTGAGTTTCCAGTTAGCAATACTTCACATTATTGTACCTAATAATAATAATTTCTTTATTTAGACAGCACTTTTCATACCAGTGGCAGCTCAGAGTGCTTTCCAGACAGGTGATATTTTACAGTAATAGAAAATCACAAATCATGTTAAAAAGTAAAAGCAAATTTTACATGAGAACTGAAATTAAACGCTAAGTTAAAGAGAAGCATTTTCAGATGTTTCTTAAAAGTGAGCACTGAGCTTGATTATCTAATAGAATGTTGAATTGAGTTCCACAGTTTAGAAGCAGAATGACTGAAAGAGTCTCTGTTTTTTGTATTTTACAGAAGGCATGTGCAGAAGTATCTGCAGATCTAAGATCACATGTTGGAACATAAACAGGCACACATTCTGTGGACCTGTATGCAGGTTCTTTAAGGTCATTTAGAGTCTTAAAAACTAGTAGCAGAATTTTTACATATATCCTGAAAGACATCTTGTTAGATGTGATATTTCTTAAATGATAAAAAGCTACTTCAGTGAGTGCATTTACATGCAGGATTAAACAAAGCTCAGAATCTAAAGTTACACCTAAAGGTATGACCGTTGACATGCAGTGTCATTTGAAAATAATGACCTTAGTGCCCAATCCTCCAGCAGAATGGAAATAGACTTGAGTGTTTCTAATTAATACAATCAAATAAAATATTTCCCACATCAGTCTGTTTAAATTGAATTAGATTTATGCTAGCACTCTGTAAAGCTTGCCTAACATAGCAGCAGTTGCCAGTAAAGAATGTGCATAGGTCAGTTACAGAGGATCACCCAAAAGTACATATGGATCTAACATCTTTAATAAGCGGATTTGGCTACCATTCTAAGGGCTCTGCAGGGGTTTCTTAATCAGCTTTGTTTTAAACCCTTCCCCTCTCACTCCCTATGCTAATTCCCTCTTTCTTGCTCTCTCTCACCATTTCTGCCACTCACTTTCCCCAGTCTTTTTTGTATGCATTAATCTGATGCTTCCTAACTCAATCTTTTATTCATTTAATAACCTTTTTTCAGATTTTTCCCTCTCTCCTCAATTTATTCATATCTCCTCCTGTGAACTGTACTTCAGAGATTCGGTGGGAGGAAAAAGACATAAACATCTAAACACAATACAGCGATGACAGGATGCTTCATAATTATGTATTAGTCCAATAAAATACCCAAGAACAAGGTTGTTCACATGTCTCTCTCTCTTCTAAGCGTCTTTTGGTGCTCCTACAAGAGACAGTGAATCATGCCTTGTGTATAGTGTTCTAAAAGGCCAACAATCAGAAATGAGGCATACGCTCTTGTAGGTCTGCTGAGGAGAAACATAGGGGTCAGATTTGTTTACATTTATATTCAGAGGTCACACATTCTGATATTATATATATGGATGTGATAAGCCATGGCTGAACGGGTGCTGGTTGAAGCATGTTCCAGGAAAAAGAAAAAGCTCCTCCCCTGGAGGTTTCTGTAATGATTATATGGCTTTGCAGAAGATTCAACCAGTCCTTGTTCCAAATCACCAGAGGGCTAGTCTGAGGCCATCTGCTGAGTATTGAGGGTGAGAAAGGGGGAATTTATGGGTCACTTCTCTCAATTTAAAGAAATAGTGGCATTTGGGAGTATAGACCAGCATCATTTGGGGTTCAGTGCTTTCGACCTTGTTGTTAAAGGCCATTCAACCTTGAGAACTCCAGAGACCTCGATACAGTTTTGCTCATAAAAACTGGCTAGATACAGTTTCCAAAAGTTTTGGTCGTCATGTTTTCCCAGAACAAACTTCAGACTTCTATTTATCCACTGATCCAGTCTCCAATAATACATGTAGGTTGTCTACATAGAATGATAGAATGAGCTTTTAGGAATAGTTTGGTAGAAATTCTGATTTACACCAAATTCAGTCAGTTGGCCAAGACATGATTGGTGTGATTCTTTAGTTTTCAATTGGAGCTAAAAGGCTGATGCAGCCACTTAATAATAAAGCTGATGATCAATTAGCATTGTGTCAACTGCTGCCTAAATCATCACACAATTGCCTCAAACTATGCTGGGTTAAGTAATCTCAAATGGACTCTATTTTTGCGACGTTGCATGATATTCAATTTAAACTTGGCCAATAATTTAAAAAAAATTATCATCTGCTTGTATATTTTAATGCAAAAGTTTGAACACCTCAGCCAAATTACAAGCTTTGTTGGTTTTTTGAGTGAAAATAAGGTATGAAATTTTTATGCACATTAATGCACAATTTCTGTTTACTTGCGGAATTTAATACTATAAAAAAATGATCAAATATAAAGTGCTTCATGTCTTTTGCACACACTACATTTTATTATTTTTTATGTAAAATTAATCAATTAACAGTAATTGTTTAAAATGTGCAGTGTGTTCTCTGTAAACAGTGTGTTCAAATATTTTTACCTAGAAAATCAATAAAACTTGTATTTTGACCTGTAATTTATTGCCGTCTTTACTCTTGTAAACATATTTTATATAATCATAGATTAGAGTGAGTTGTACAAACAGAATGGTTAAATAATAATGAAAAAAAATTGCATCATATTGAAAAGAACAAAAGAACACTTGTTTGCGTCATATTAGCACTTATTAGGATGTTTGCAACATTCAGTGTCAGTAAACAGCCAAGGGTAGTACTGTCGGTGTGTCTATTAAAATGGTCAACAGTATGCTACATCGAGAGAGAGCAGAAACCATATTGAAACCTGCAGTTTGTTTGTAGTTTTATCCCTTTTTTTATTTTAAATTTTTTTTTGTTTTTTAACTTTTTTTTAACCAGAATGCTCTTGTAAGGGCAGTTATTCCTTTGAGATCTGCCAGCTGACTGAATATGCTAGGCGGTTTGCTATGGTCGTTGTGTTGTTTGAGACTATGGTTTCCATACATGCTTGTAAGTAGTGATGACAAAAAGAGTTCTTTGGAGGGATGCCATAGAACAGGGCTGCCCAATCCTGGTCCAATAGAACAACTGTTTTGTGGAGTTCCAGTACTAATAATCCAGTGATTCAGGTACTAAAGGCCTTCAGGGACATTTGAAGATTAGAGCCAGTCATGTTGTATGTAAACTCTCCAGAGTGGTAGATCTCCAGAGCCACTACTCCAGAAAAAAAACATAAAAATAACCACTTTTGATTCTCAAAATATTCTTTCCGTCGATGGTTCTTCAAAGAGCAATTTTCAGAAATGAGATCTGAATGTGGAAAACCTCTTCCAAGGTTGATGAGCCTCCAAATAGTGTAAAGGTTCTGTAGAGATGTTTTATAGAACCACACATTCCAAGGACCACTCAAAAGCCTTTAGTTAACAACAGTGTAAGTGAGGAACATCCTGTATTTTGTGAGAAGCTTGTTCTCCATAGTCACAGAACTGAGCTGCTCTCCAGAAACTTCCAGAAACTCTCCAGAAACCAGAAACGTCTTGATCCTTCCCATGGTGAATGGGTTGACAGGGGTTGAAAAGAAAAAGAAACGATGAGAAGTGGGAATGAGAAAGGATGGCTGAGATGATTTGAATTTACCAGTGCAGCTAGAAAAGGATATGTAGAAGCTTTAGTCCAGAGGAGTGGGATCCTCCATGAATACATCTGTAGAAAAGTGTGAGATGGAAAGGAAGTAGAGAGGGAGATGGAATAAGGCTGAAAGAAGTGTGAGTAATCCACTGACTTCCCTTCGCTCTCTGCTCATCCCTCTTTATGTCTTTGGTGACAGTGAAGATGTTATCAGAAGACTATATCAGAAAGAGTCATGCTTGCAAATCCAGTGAGGTTTTCAAAAATCTGAATATCGTTTCTCTCTTTCCTCATGACACGTTAGACCCTCTTGCTCTCATCGCCTGCGTGCATAACCAGAATTGAGCTAAAATTAGCTCCCCATTTAAAATGCTCTGACCTCCTGCTGTTGCGCTCACATGCTCTATAAGCGTACTAACCAGGCTTTTCCCCGAAATCCAGGCCTTCTCTCCATTGCTCTTCAGGTTGGATGGTGTGCAGAGGTGAGTGAAGGCTAAGGAATCACATAAAAGCTCTCTGGGCCTAAATCTTGGTTCTGTGCACTTCTTATATGATATGGAATATGGATTGGCAGTACTCTTTCTATCAAACATAAACAGGGCAACCTCCTAATTCTTTTTCATGCTGTTCACCTTTCAGAGAAGTTGAATTTTCCCATTCCACCTTAAATGGTTCAAAGGTTACATACTGGCACCTCAGCTTCCTGTTGAGATTTTCCAGTTCCACCTTAAACGGTGCAACATTAAGGTGACAGAGTGGAACTGCTGCACGATTTAAGGTGGGGTTGGAAAATGCAAATAGAAGTCCAACTTCAGCCTTGTCAGCTTTTGGAGATCTCTCCACCATTGAAATGCCTCACTGTCAACTTTCGAAGGTCTGTTCACCACTGAAATGCCTCACTGTCAACTTTCAAAGGTCTGTCCATCGTTGAAATGCCTCACCGTCAACTTTTGGAGGTCTTTCTATTATTTAAATGTCTCATCGTCATCTTTCAGAGGTCCTCTCCACTGGTGAAATGACCTTTCCTGATCTAAGAACTTCTCAGTATTTATTCTGCAGATCTTTTCTCTTTGAATGTGTCTCTGTCATCTCTCCTTCTTGATACTGCTTGGAGTTCATCATGTAGCTTCTCCCCTTCCCCTGTCCTGTGCACAAGCACCCCATGTGGCTAGAATTAGTGGTGTAACTTGTCTGAAGCCACTTTTGTTTGTTTTACTTTCTTGTTGTTTGTTGAATTGAAACCATATACTGCATCTTTAAGTACAAGCTATTCTATTGGCCCTTGTCTGTGGCATGCAAAAAAGGGAGCATTAAAATTGGTAGCATCTTGTGCTGGGGAGACCTAGACAACAAGAGGAATTGCATACAATAACAGACTGAATGTTTGAGTGAAAATAAAAAAAAACATACAAACACCTGCATGTTTTAAAATAAAAAAGGCCTTTATTTCTGATTTGTGTAGATGGTCTTAATTGGTGTATTGGTCATTTAAACTAATTATGCTAAAACTGACTAGTTCACTCTGGAACTTCTCAATTTCATAGTGAATCTTTGTCTCTTATGGCACTTGACAAATAAAATGCTATCATGTCAGAAGTGAACTGTGGAGCTCCAACATAGACTAGAGAACAAAATCAGATCAGTTGTTTATATACTTTGAAAAGTTGTGCTCCTCTTCCCTAAGCACCACAACGGGAACCTACTTTATTAGAGTGGTGTACATGTCTGATATTTGCCATTAGAGCAGGAAGCAGGGCGGGCGATGAAGAGGAAAGCAGAGAGACGCACTGCAATAAGTTACCGTTTGTGCCTGAGCGCTAATTTGTGGAGACGCTAAGAAGCTAAAGCTCAGTAGTGTAATTGGCCTCACTCTTTCCGGATGAGGATGGTTCTCCCTCTCCCTCTCCCTCTTCCTCTCCCTCCATTATTCACTATGGTGCTAGTCAACTGGGGTCTCTGTTAGCTGACGGAACAGAAATGGAGGTTATCTTTATCCTTTAAATATGTTTAGCTGTCCAGTGATATTACATTAGCAGAGTGCTAAATCATGGTGGCATTAAAAAGCTAAAGCTCAACAGATGTGGGAGGCAGCGACTCAACCACACTACAGAACTGCAAAACTCTATTCAGATCAAAAAGACAAACTACACGAGTTGACAGGATAGCTATGCGATGAACAGCTATACATTCTGTTCTACAAAGATTTCAAAAGCAACATATTCTTTGGCTGCTCAACTAAATCACGAGGGTGGCATCCAAAAGATGTCAAGAAAATATAGCTAAGAAACATACTAGGTGAAATATGTACAATAGGTCTGTCCAAATGAGCCATGCATGCAGGAGAGAATCATAAGAGCCACATTTACAGCACATCACCAAAGATCTGCCTGATTAGGAAACCAAGCAGGACAGCAGCACACGTGAATCTGCTGTAGAAGAATGTATAAATTATAGGGTTTTGTGAGCCTGATGATTGGTTGGTAGGGCATTGCCGCACTAAATGACTCCTTGATGTTGGGCCTGCACCTACCCTGGGCATCTGTTCACTGAGATTTTCTGCTGTGTTATTATTGCCAGGTCCCGCTGTGTACTAGCACACTACATAGTATACAAAAATAGCTCATATATCATTAAAGCTCATTAGTGTAGTAGGTGAAGAAGAGAGTGGTTTGGGACACAGCATTAGATTAGCCAGTGAGGCGTTTTCAGCAGTCCAGCATCTTCAGTGTCTGATTATAGCTCTGCTATTCTGCTTGTTAGCTGATCATTACACATTTTCAAGCAAGTTATTTAAGGTATTTCTTGATTAGGATACATTCATTGAGGTAAATTAATTCATTTATTCACCAGCTTCTTGTTGGAAATTCAGAGTTTTCTACATTCTTCATTTAAGGCACCTTAATGAACATAAATACAGCACAGTATATCAAGCTAATATGAGCTCAATATACATGAATAAGTTTATTAATTAAGAGATTTGGTATTGAAATTTTCTGAACTCTGGAGATGTGCAGGCTATATGGATCCAGTCCACCAATCTAGCTGTTCTTCTCTTCATAGTGCTTTCTGGAGACTGCCTTTAAAGTGTCTACATATCTTTTACTGGTCATTCTAATCTATTTTGCTTGGTCTTCCTCAGCTGCAGGGCTGTAGCTGCAGTAATGGTGATGAGACAGGCTGTATCAGAGCACAGTCACCGCTACAGCTTGCCTACCAAAATGGCAACAAATTGTTTGTAATGACATAATTGAATACAATGAATTGCTCCTTGTATTAAACAAAAAATATTCTAATCCTGATGCATTTTGTTGTGCGTGTGACTGAATCCTCTAAATTACAAGGTTGTTAAGTACTCCAAATACAGATTTTGCAACATACATTCTACATGCAAGCCAACACTCCTCAGCATGAAAAGGGCATCTGATGAAAGAAAGTCTATTTATTCAACTTCACACACATCAGCTACTAAAAACTGGCTAATACTACCAAAGCAATTTAACCGCCACATTTGGCAAACTGTGCTGCTTTGTTTGGGGTGTATTGGTGAGGTGCCCAGTCCTAAGATGTCAGCTCATTGTGCAGCAGTATTGGCCTGGATGTTGCATTATTTATATTTTTACTCCCTTATGATTTCATAATTTAGAAAATCCAGTGACATTCAGAGAAAAATGTATGCATACTAAACTGTATCGGGTTTGAAACACTGTAGTTTCAAACAGGAGGTACCATTAATTTTCAAAAACACAATTCAATCTTCCATAGAGAAATTTGCCTAAATCTTATGTGGGCCTGGTTTTAATAAGACAATGACAATACAGCTTGTGCAGCCCAGACTGTAGCCCTCTGGTTGATAATTTGTCAGCCACTCTCTTCCTGCAGGGGTGTTCCATTTTAGATCGTGTCCAACAGAGTTTGGTGATTTTCCAGCTCAGATAAACCTGCTACTTGCTAAATCTAAATTGGCAGATGAATTGAAACATAAGCTGTGAAATCACCAAACTGTGCTGTACAATGACCCCCTGGGCTGGAACTGAGTACCCCATGGTAACGTTTGTGGTGCTGGTACAAATGCAGACACAGCTGTGCTGCTGGACTTTTTATACATGTCAATGTCACTGCTAGGTTGAGAGCGGTCCACTGGCCAAAAATATCCAGCCAACAGAGGTCCTGTGGTCAGAAATGAGCAACCAATGAAGGGCTAGACGATGGCTAACACAAATGTGTGTCAAAAAGCTACAGATGGCGTACAGTCTCCACTACACACCAGCAAGGGGCAGAGGTGGACGAAGTACACAAATCATGTACTTGAGTTAAAGTAGAGATACCCAAGGTAAAATATTACTCCAGTAAAAGTAGAAGTCCTTACTCTAGACCTCACCTTGAGTAAAAGTACTAAAGTATTTGTCTTCAAATGTACTTAAGTATCGAAAGTAAAAGTACTAAAAGATTAATTATAACTTTAATGTCCTAATATCATTTTTGTAACAAGACTCGCTTCCTGAACTCATTTTAGGTGAAAATCCTCCAGTGTCTCTCTTGGTAAGCCAGTCTTTTAATAGAATGTCATTAATTAGTGACGATGACGTCTATTAAAATGATCATAAACACTGAAGGCAAACAGTTTCCATCAGGGAGAACCGAGTGGCTCTGAAATCACTTTTTACAAACAAGGAAAGTTTCAGTTTAAGATTACTTTGTAAATTAGTCACGTTGAATAATTATTAGTTAAGTTGATTAAAAACTTGCTTGTAGGATTTGTGGATCACAAATGAGCTTCCTTTACTGTATTGATCTGTAGGTCTCTGTTCATAAACATAAACTAAACGAAACTAATTTACTGTAAAATGAAAGTGTTTGGATGAATTCAGAAAAAAGAAACATGCCAGTCACTGCATGTGTAGACATATTTCTATATTGTGGTCTAAATACACAAAGTTAGGTCAGTTCATCATTTAGGGACGTATGTGCTCCCAAATTTTTAAGCTGCTGCACTGACGTTGAACCGTGTGCTGCACTGGGTCGGTATGACCAACAGATCAAAACAAGCTCAGAACAAAGTGACCGCTGTGCCCTGATTGGTGCTCTTGCTTTGCACTTCTTTTGTTTTGACATGTTACATTTTTATACACACAAAAACCAAAAGGAACGACAGATTTCTCAAAATGTAGTGGAGTAAAAAGTCAGATATTTGACTTTGAAATGTAGTGGAGTGAAAGTAAAAAGTCACCCAAAATGGAAATATTTAAGTAAAGTACAGATACAGAAAAATACTATTTAAGTGCAGTAACGAATTACATTTACTTAGTCACTGTCCACCACTGGCAAGGAGAAAGTGCAAGGGAGGGGTTTCTAATAAAGTGGCCAGTACTTGTAATTGCTAATAATTGCTAGTGGTTAATAATGTGTGGATTTCTTTCTTTGCATGGACCTAAAAGAAATGATTCTTGTTTCCGTCCAGAAACATAGAATGCGAGACAGACACTCAGCTCAGGGCTGTTAGGAATCTGATTGACAGTATCCTTAGGCCACAGGCTAGCTTGGTTAGCACTTTGTCGTTAGTTCAAACTCTAAATGGGTGGTGTAACTTCGCTGCCCATCACACACCTGCCAAGGCAGTCAGCTCTGAGGAAATGCTTCAGTACACAATGCAATGGCTTTTCTCACTGGTACACAGCGAATTCACAAGAAGGTGAATTGGGCCGGCTGGTAGTCATTGTAGCAGTAATGGGCAGTCATTCTAGGACAATGCAGAGTGATTGCAGAAATTTGATGCATTCAGTTTTTTCTGCTTTTCAGTCTACCACTTTCCTAGAACCTCTTCAGATAATTTTCCTTCTCTGCTTTTATCATCTGTAGGACTCTCTTTTTCCAATGTGGGGAAAAGTGTTTTACAAGTGGGTCAGTGCAGGTTTGCTTTTTTTTTTTTTTTTTAACTTTATTGCCATTAACACACATTGACTGGCTATGAACATATAACAAATTCACCTTGAGATTGGGGCTTCACTTAACATACATGTTGCAGGGACAATACATGAGCACATATACATATCCACACATTCTATAGCTCCAGACACATATTCACATATACTCAGGGGGAAGGAGGGGACAGGGATAAATGAATAAAAATAAATAATAATAAAAAATAGAAGAAAAATATTAAAAATAAAAAGGGGGCCCACCCCTAACTAAGGTAGACAATAACAGGTTTGCATCTTCTTATAAAAACAGGTACTTTTAATTGTAGCTGGGCTGTCATGTGTTCCATCATATAAACATGCTTGACTTTTTGTGACCACTGCACAGTCGTGGGGGTTTTAGGCATCTTCCAATTAACTGCAATTAATTTTCTTGCAATCATCAACAGAACATGCAGTATGCAGCACTGGTCACGGGTAAACATGTGTTCAGGTAACACCTCCAACAAGAACAGTAATGGGTCCATGGGAATATGACCCTCTAGAATTTTCTCCAACTCCTCTTTAATATTCTTCCAGAATGTCTTTATTTTTGCACAGTCCCAGAACACATGAGTATAGTCTCCAACCATACTACAGTTTCTCCAACATTTATTCGTAGAGTTTTTTTTAAAACACATGCACTCAGTGGAGTCCTGAAATACCTAATTTTAACCTTCCAATCGAATTCTTTCCATAGCTGGCTCCCAATCCCCCTGTGACATCTGGAACACACATTTTCCCAAACTTCATCCTCCACTACTATATTCAGTTCCAATTCCCATCGTCCTTTGAGATGTAAAGTATTGTCTTGACAGTCAATCATTAGTTTTTTTATAGATATGAGAGATTTGTTTTTTTTCAGGTTTGCTTTTAAAAGTGCCAAAATAGTTCTTTGGAGCAATGTGTGGTTCTTTATGGAACAAGTTTTGTGAAATGTGAATGAGCCTTTTCAAAGTTTAGAGAACCTCAACATAATGTAAAGTTCTGTAGCAATGTTAGTTACAAAAATCCAAGCCAAAAAAAGGTTCTACAAAATGTTCTTTGAGTGATGCCATAAAAACTGCTTTGAATTCCTTTAGGAACCTTTGCATAGGTTCTTTTGTAGATGAGACAGGCAAGTGTGAAGAAGCATTTTAGAACCAACACAAAAAAACAACTACAAAATCTGCAAAGGGTTCTTTGAACGATATCATAAAGGAGCAAAAGTGGTTCTTTTAAATAAATAAATACTCTTTCAATTGATGGTTCTTTAAAGAACAGCGTACATAAAATTGCAAGCATGAAGAACCTTTATAAAGCTTGAATAGCCTTTATAACCAGAAGTGTTGTTCTATGGCATTGTGTGTAGAACCCTTTTTGGCACCTCTGTTTTTAAGAGTACAGAAGTGCTATTGGTTCCCTTGAGATTGATGCATGTGAAGAACCCTTCAAAGAACCTTTTAAAGAATGTTCAGAATTACAAAGGTTCTGTTTAAAGGTTCTTTCCTTTTCATACCCACACATCTCATTTACTGACATGGTTCTCTGAAGACCCATCCAGTAATAGATTCTTTAGAGAACCAAACGTGGTCTTTCATGCCATTGTGCATTGAACCCCTTTGGCAGTTTTAAAGAGTGAAGAATGGTTTACAAATGTTTATTTTGAAGTGTTTAAAGACAATATTAGTTGTGGGAATAGCATTTTTCTTAGACGTAGAAATAACACTGGAGCAATTATGAATTATTGATTGTGTCTCCCTTTGTGTGCAGTTGGAACCTCTCACATGCTCCAAGCCTTTGTTGTTATGGTGTGTTTCAATGAGATACCAGTCTGTTTCTGAACTCTGGCAGTTAGAGCGGTTATTTGAATATTTGATGATCTGACGCTCCTCTCTGGCTTTGTCTTTGTCTGGGTGCTTGTGGTTGTTTTCCAGTGAAATAGGCTTTGATTCAGTATGGCAGTTAAGTGTCAAAGAGGAGAGAGAGAGAGAGAGAGAGAGAGAGAGAGAGTGAGAGACAGCGAGAGAGGGTGATGAAAAAGCAGACAGAGGGACAGACAGAAATCAATGAAGCAGGAAATTGCTGTTTTTCAGTGTCAGCGCCGTATTTGTTTGAATACCTCACACGCACATGGGCACCAGAGGCTGAGCACTCAACAGGCCGTCTTCACTTAGACCTGAAATCAACACAGACGCTGTTGGCAGCCTGCCGTGCAGAAATAACCATGCCGTAATTATGCTATTACGCAGTAAAGGTGATAGTCCAGTTTCTTCACTGATCTTAATGTTAAATTAAACTGCTTCTTAGAGTTTAACTGCATGTTTGAGTTGAATGTGAAGTTTTGTTCACAGGTGCTGTGACCTTGCTCGCACTTGTGGTTGAGACTTGAAGAGCAAGTTAGTGTGAGGCTGATTGCTCACTGGCTTTGATTAGTATAATGGGCTTCTGGAGTGTGTGAGGGTGACCTGCTCTCCATTCTTCTCCACGTTCTCCTCTCTCAGTGGAGAAGTAGCACCTGAAAGTCACTCTTCTGCATTTTCTATGACTTTTGGCATTGGGTGGGGCTTTGTATTCAAGCAGCCAGTAAAAATAAAGGCCACCACATACCAGAATGCAAAGCAGATACTAGAAAAAACGCAGCTACATCACAGTAAGAGCACCAGTACGATCATTTTCCATGCTACTCATATACAGTTAATAGAATAAATCCTTCAACATTATTTAGTGAATTTGTCATGTTTGATATTAGCTAAATAACTCTTCACAGACTGTTTCCGGGCTAGAAAGAAATAAGGTGAAAAACGACTAGGCTAGTTACATCAGCTGAGGAAACATGATTAGCTTTGCCTGTTTATCTTCCCTTAAGACTTCCCATTGGTTGCCTTTTTCTGTACACATTTCCAGCCATGTCATATACCAGCAATGTCTGTGGTCTCATTTTACATTTAATTTAATACAGTTATAGCCAAACTTTCAGTAGTTGGTCCTGCCGTGGCGCTCACAGAGACTGAGCAGTCCTGGAATTTGCTAAGCACCATTTTTGGATGGACACAGCGTAATAAACGGTTACACCTACAATACTGAAATTAGTGACAATTTTCAAATATTTTGGAATCTTATCTTTTGCAAAAGTTGCTAATACTCTACACTCCTAAAAATGGTTCTTTGAAGGTTCTTTAGTAAAGGCAGTGGTTCTATTTAGAACCATGATTTCTAAATTAAACCATTTCAAGCTTAAATGGTTCTTTGCATGGAGAAGTCGTTGTTCAGATTGATGGAGAATGCGTTCTTTAAGGTCCTGTATAGAACCTTTTTGAAAATGGTTCTATAGATAATCAGAAAAGGTTCTATTCTAAGCTTGAAATGGTAACAACAGAGTAAACTTATTTAGTGCTATAATCATATACAACACATTTTCAGTCAGTCTGAAGCATTGCAGATCCATTTCACTGTGCAAAACATTAAGTTTGAACGTCGCTGGTAAAACACAGCTAATTTTACAGGGTTAATGTTAGCAAACCTTACCCATGATTAGATAATGTATTCTAGACTAGCATATCATGCTAATTATTCATCGTGATCAACATTAACTATCTCTATAGTATCCCTTGGTGGTATCCCATGGTCGTAGCCCGTGGGGGTATCCTGTGGTGGTATCCTGTGGTGGTATCCCTAGAAACAGGTGAAAGTGAAGCAATTAAAATAGTTTATTAATCAAGTGTTGAGCTTGTTTGTGAAACTTGTGTGTTGTTTTTCTTCTGACTTGTGAGGCACCTTGGAAAAAAGGTTCCTGAATAAAACATATAAGCGGGTGTATGCATCTTTCAGTGTACAAAAACAGCCCAGAGGGGGGAAAAAAGGAGTATGCTACACCTCTGCTTGCCACCATCATGTGTCGCTGTTGAATGTCATGTGCACCTTTGTCAAAAACAATGCTTTTTTGGACAGTGCAATGCATCCAAAGTTGGTAGTCTTAAAGTGTACTAAATGGTTCTTGGCTTGAATGTTTGATTCTAAGCAAAAACATAGTGGCTGTATTACTTTAAAGATGCATCCTGGCCAAAATGAAAACTTGAATCATTGCTACGTTTACTGTAACACATACATTCTCATCTCCTACAGTAGTGTCAAAATAGGCCATAGAATAAGCTTTTCTGGTTTGAAGACTAGGGCACCTGATGTATCATGAAGATGGGAGGATAACTACAATTGATTTGGGGCAGTGCTGTGATGCAGAGTATTACATAACATGACAAATAACATAAGCAGAGGTGGACATTCACTCTTGTTGCTGTACTTCAGTACATTTTCCCTGTAATGGCACTTTTTAGAGTAGCATTACTTTTCTGTATTTACAACAAAATACTTTTACTTCGCTACTCCAATTTTTCTAACATTGCAGAGTAAAAATAACTTACAGCTCATAAAGATATTAGATGAAAGCATGGTCAAATATGAAAGATTCAGTTCTGATAACCAATGAAAACAGAGCAGTTCCCAGCACCAAAAACACTTCAGCTTTGATGAGTACAGAGATGAGAGGATAACATCAGCATCAATACTTTTACCTGTGCTTGAGTAAATGATCACCACAGTAACAGTACTTATGCTTGAATAGGGAATTTCAATACTCTTCCCATGCCTGATTGAATGCTAGTTTAATGCTAGAATACCTCTTGAAAAAGGCTCCTCACACTTTCATGCATAAAAATCAATTGAAAGGTTCTTGAGGGAAAAAAAGTGGTTCTTCTGTGGCATCACTCCAAATAACTTTTTTGTCACCTTGTTTTAAGAGTGTAGACTGCCTGTCTGGAGTTTGGGGATGCACAGCCTTCTTTTATCATCTTACTTTTTCAAGTAAAAAAAGTGTCTGCCAAGGTTTTATTAGGACAGAACGGCTATTTGTTAATCCATTGGGTGTATTTAGCTTTAACGCTCAGCCTCATGCTCATCAAAGTGTCCTTGGAAAGAAGTTTTGCCTAAATAATAATTGAACAGTTTTCGTTTTCAAACTATAGTTAAAAACACATATAAGGCTTCCCTTTTTTCTAAATAATTTTGCTTTAATGTGTTATTGACAACGTTTATTTATATGTTAAAGATTTGACAAGATAAATGGTCCCAAAACCACCCATCACATTATTGGAAGGCAGTGTTAGAGGCTCACAGATTGGAACTGTTACAAAAGCACAAAATCTGGAAGCCTTTGAGGTGGGTGAACACAATAAAACACCATCAGCAAAATTCACATTATATGACTGACGTTAATTCGATTTGTGAGAACTGTCATGCGTCATTTGTGATGATATCTCTCCTATGTAAATATATGGTCAGCGTGGGAAAGATATGAATCTTTATATCATTATATCATTATTATTATTTTTTTTAACGGCTATTGGATCAGTAAGCTTTTTCACAATGTAAATGTCATCTTGCTGGAATGTATATTTTTCACATTTAAAGCATATTCTAAGATAAGAGTAGTGTATTATTATAGAATTTTATTTTCGGTGCAGTGCTGTAGTTCTAATTTAAACCCCACTCTCCAGCTCCCAGTTCAGATAACATGACACTGACCTAAACATGGTCTGCATTAACCTGTGCATTCTATTACTTCTTCACCTATAACCCATATCTGTAAAGCCATAAATCTCTCCCAAACTGCCTTTGGGACCAGATGGGCTGAATTAGAGTGGCTAGCTTGGGAAGTTGATGGTCAGGAATATAGATATGGATGGGCAGTAAATGTGTCTCTATCTTAGTTGGATCCATCAGTCAATGGCTTAGTGGGATTTGACCAAGGACATGTAGCGCATAGCCCCGACGTTGAAAGTCATTGGTCCTCACATATGAGAATGCACACACCTACCTACACAACTAGAGCTGTGCTTGTTCCAGTATGTATCATTTTGATTGTAAAGCGAGTTAGTCAGGTAATATTGGTATTAAGCAAATGGGTGCTCAACAGACACATACAATATGCTAGATTTCTAGCCTCAGGCAGTCATGCCTGTAGGCATACCATCAAAGGTGAGGACAATTAAAGAGAAATCTTATTACAAATGCGGTCAATCCGCAGTGATGTTCTTAAGGTCTGCAGGTTGCTTGTTTAGTTTTGCACTAAACCTCCAAATCCAGTGATTAGTAGACAAAACCTGACTTTCTCTTTCTCCACACCACTGTGCTGCATCTTATATCTGGAGAAATCTGTGATGTAGAATTTTAAGACCCCTCTTTTTTTAGAACCAGGATCAGGAGGGCAGTCTTGCTTCTGTAGCATTGATGTTTATTTCTTCATTGTGTGCTTGGTTCATAGGACTAAACTGGTCATGTTTATGTAGGCTGGCTCAGGCACATTGTTCCCTGGATCACTGCCTAATTAGGTACAAAAACAACACCTGTTCTTCACCTATACAAAGAAAGCCAAGAATAACTGTTCACAGTGTCCTTCTCTTGTTCTCTCAGGTACAGCTTACATAAAACATGCACAGATCACATGCATATAATAACACACAACACTGAACATAACATTACAAATAAACTATATAACACTACAGATCCTTCACTGACAAAGGACCTTCGATTGCAAAAGCCCTTTAGCTCATGGAAATAAACTACAGATGTGCTATTCAGGGGCCAAACTGTAGCTTGAAAAACTTTGTACAGTTGTTTTAATCTGTTTTCCATCAAGGATTTGTGCTGGCACACTCGGAAAATCATGCCACCGAACTGGTTACATCAGATGTCATGGGCGCGCTGGATGCTGAGCTGGGTAGTCTGTTGCAGATGGTGCACACTGCATTGTCTAAATCATCATACACTTGATTCATCATCACACGTGTGACTGCTGACACTGTGTAGCTTACTGATATAGTAAAATGACACAAGTCAAAAACAACAAATTGCATGAGTATATTAATAATCAAGTTTTACTCTTTACATGTTGTGTTTATAATAAAACAATGAGCCATTAAAGGCCGTCCATTACAGTGATTTTATCAAAGGTAAGATCAAATGTACTAATACAGCTAGCTAATGTTAGGAAAAAACACATTTCGTGTGCAGATGCACTATAATTATTCTCATAATGTAGGTAATTATACTCCTGTTACAATTACAGACGTCTTGCTGGAAAAACAGCAGTTCATATAAATGCAATTATCTTCACCCTATTACATCTGCGAGAGAAAGTATGCTGCCACAAATAACAAGATTCACTTGTTTAATTATATGAGCAAAAAGCTAAACTTGCATATGTGTCTTTACATAAGCTGTGCTACTGTAACCCCAGCAAACACAGTTATGTTGTGACAACCTATTGTTTTGTTGTTACAACATTAAAATATAATTCCTCAGAAAGTTGACATTATCTGCAAACATTCTAGGAGGTTGTGTCAATGTAGTGGAAACATGGACGAGGCAGCAAAAGTAATCTGTACTGTGTTGTAAGTACGTTGTCACAACCTCCTAGAATTCTTCATGAATTTAATTTTTTATCAGTATTAAAATCTGAGGAGGGCTTATGTTATGCGTAGAACTCTATGGAAATTTGCTAAGTTGCCAGTAGGCAGTCATATTACCATATGGCAGTGTTACTTAACAAGGTTGCGATGACCTTATTGAGACAATGTAAACACCGCCACCTTTTGACAAAGTTGTAGCAGTGTTGCAAGAAAGTATACGATGTTGTGGGTTTGCTGGGGCTCCATGTATTATAATTAACACCACCATTTCTATTGCTGCTGCATGTATTGATAATGTGTGACTACTCAGTTATTAGTCTCTTAATATAAACTGGGGTCAAAGAGACACAAGACCAACAGCCATGGAAATGTTACAATGGTTACAGTATTATTCCTGAAAATGGATGATAATTGGAGGAAAGCTTTAGCAGTGCCAACTCTTTATTGCATAATACTCAGTGCGCCTGGACAAAGACGTTTTGGCTCCATGTCTCCCAACCAAATCCATCTCTGGTTTATTGCGCTGCTGTGGATGATGGCAAGCGTTGTGAAAACTAAACTTTTGAAGGAATTTTCCACTGACCACCACAATGCGCTGCGATTTCCACTAGTGTTGGCAGAATTTTACATCGCTGCTACACTGAAAACAATGGAATATTTGGTTTGCCATCTACCATCTACTTTCAAAATGTAAAGCCTGAAAAAGGACTTAATAATGACAACTCATGTTTAGCTTCTTTAACGGTACAAGATTACTTTAACAAGAAAAGATGAAGAAGCACACTTTTAAAAGTACTTCACTGAAATGAAATATGTGGCAGGAAATGCATGAATGTCTTTGTAGAAGAATTTACGTGGGCAGTAGAAGGAGTTAAATTAACATCGTTCACTGCTGATTTATCAAAAATGTCAATACAAGTACCAAAAATATGAACGCAGTATTTCCATGTCCTTTCAAATAGCTTGAGATTATATAGAAAACTCTTAGCACAAGCAGGAAGGGCAGTTAAGAGTTGCCGGTGGATACATTGCTCCTTCAGGACACACACACACACACACACACACACACACACACACAAAGAAATAAATGAGGAGATTCAAGAGAGATCTGACTCTAATTAAGAGCCAATTAGCAGATGGAGAGCTGGGTCATTGACCTGCTAAATGAACAAGTCTGAGGGAGTGGGAGGTCTAGAACATTCCCTCATCTCATTTATTTACACTGGCACAGTCCAGTGTTACCTCTCATGCTTCTGGCGCTGTTGTGCCTTCAGCTACAAGCCCCTTGCCTGCAGTGCCCTTGGCTGAAGTGCCCTTGAAGAAAGTTCCCTTCAGGCCTCTGCCCTTTCTAGTGTCCTTTACGCCCTTAATCACACTCCTTGGCATGTATATGCTCAGCAGACACATGCAATGGTGTTCGAGTTCCAACCCCAGGCACCCGAGCCCATAGATGTACTAGCAAATGTGAGAGCAATTAAAGCAACAGTTTAACAAAAACTTGAAAATGAGCTCAAAATAAGAACAAACCAGAAAAAGGTGTCTCTGAGTGACACTCTGTTCTTAAGTTAAACATCAAAAATTTGATTGTTCTTCTTTGTGAATTTTTATTTTAGGGGTTTTTGGTCATCTTGTGCATGAAAAACAATGTCACACCTATGAACACACTATTGATACGTTTAAAATGGTAAAATGCATTTCAATTATGTTTAAATAAAATTTTATTTCGATACATCTTGTCTCAAAGTTTTTTTGCAGAAACAACGAAGGTATAAAGGGGCTGCGGGGGCGGTGGCTCTGTGGTCTGTGGTCCATTTTGCACGGATTGACTGAAGCCTGTAGTGAAATTGTAGTGAAAATGTTCACCACAGCTACACAAAAATTTGTAGGCGCTACAGCTTCTAGCTACATTTCATAAAACTGCAGCAGCTACAGCTACTAGCTACAAATATTTGGAGCTGACTAGCACGCTACTTAGCTACTCCCTCATCCCTGCTTACAGTTGACCGTAGCAAATCTAGGGCAGAAAATTCTTGTGACTTTTGGCAAAGATGACATCTTATGAAAATGTTACACTTACAGTTCCTAAGCTCTTTGGTGCGACCCATACTAGTGCCAGAGTTTATCTGTAGAGAGAGCGTTGCTGTGGGCTTCTACATCTTTTAGCAGTGTTAGTGAGGGTGAAATACCTGAAATCAATAATAAGGAGGGGTGTCTGCATAAATTTAGACTAATGAACGCTGCCTTGCAGTAGTGTTACCTTTATTACTTTAAAATGTTGCCATGCTACATCATAAAGATACTGAAGCAGATTGGTTTGGGATGAAGAGTTTGCCTTTGTCTTCAGCTTCAGACCTGCTGTGTGTTCCAGGGGTTAGTGAATGTGAAGCATAGTCCTGTGAGTGAAAGTGAAGACTTCCCAATCAGCCTGATGGATGCCCTGGTTCATTTCATATTTATTCTCTATTTCAGTTTGTGTAGTGTTTTTCCTGTGCTATATTCAGCACGCATCACCGAGTCAAGAGGGATGGTTTTTAAGGGTTTGATGTAAAGAAGCTCCCTTTCTGTGTCTGTAAATAGATCCAGTACTTTAGTAATATTCTTATTGGTTTGGTTGCTTTTCCTTTGTGACCTTCCTCCGCCATACTGAGAAGATAGTAACTGTAGTCATGTCGTCTCTTACACCTCTGCTGTCTACTTGATGTGTATAAAGCTCCTGCACCAGAATCACTGTTTGAAGACCCCTGGCTGACAACTGTTCACTACAACCTGACATCACTGATCCTCTATGAAAAAGAAAGGTAGGGAGTGTGAACTGGAGATCCGTTTGCTTTTATAATGTAAATATGAGCGACGGAGCTGGAAATGACTATTTGTGTTCTGCTGCAGGTTACAGGGGACATCAGAGAACCTGCTGCTATTGTTGTGCTAGTTTATTCTTCTGTTGCTTTTCAGGAGCCAGAATGTTTTGGTGGCTCACTTTAGGGTCTGCTATAGCTGAAATGAGCTGTACTGTAGGTTCTATTGTCACAGAGGATCTGGTTAATCTCCGTTGTAGCTGATACTGTAATATATTTTTTTTAGTTTTTCAGGTTGGATTTTTCATCACTGGTGTACAAACCATGTACTTTAGTGGACACAGAATAACCATAATGCTCAGGACAGCGAGTCAAAATGATTCTGAGATTATGCTAATGAGAGGGAATCTGACTGTCATAAAGTGATGCGCAAACCCATGTAGCACTAGCATACAAAATGATTGCCTTGAATCGCAAATTCTGCTCCCTGTTCTGTTTCTAATTTAAATGCCACATGATGTTACAGAGCCACTGCCGATGTCCCTTCTTAATAAAAATAATGCATGGCCACAAGTTACTGAGGCATAGGAACAGGATCCTAATCCATGTCCAGGACTTGTACAGTAAGGCATACATTAATACAAATTATAATGAGATAATAATACAATTTTAACCAGCTATTATCATGACAATTATCTTGTTCCCCAGCTTTACTAAGATGTATCCATCACTTTATGTAACTATTTATATTTACTTACTAAATCATGACCACAACTTGTTTATTTCATTCCTGTGCTGTCTTTGCAGTGATCTCAATCCCACACCTTACTAAATCATGACTATGATTTAAGTATCTTATTATTAATTATTATTAATTAATTCTCATTTTCATGCTTTACTAAGTCATGACCATTAGTTGTGTTGCTCTTGCTCTTTACTAAGTTGTGACCACTCTTAATTCTCTCATTCTTATGCCTTACTAAGTAGTGCTCACTACTTATTAATCTCATTCCCATAACATACTTAATTGTAGTCATAACTTAATTATCTTGTTCGTATGGCTGTGATTCCTGTGGCTGTGATTTAAGTATTTCGTTCCTACTGAACCAGGCCTCTGATTTAAGAATCTCAAACCCACACCTTACTAAATCGTGACTATGGTTTAAGTATCTTATTTTTAATTATTATTAATTAATTCTCATTTTCATGCTTTACTAAGTCATGACCATTAGTTATCTTACTCTCGCTCTTTATTAAGAAGTGCCCACTACTTATTAATTTCATTCCCGTAACATACTTAATTGTAGTCATGACTTAATTATCTTGTTCGTATGGCTATGATTACTGTGGCTGTGATTTAAGTATCTCATTCATACTAATCCAGGCCTATGATTTAAGTATCTTGATCCCACAACTTAAGTCAAGGCTGTGACTAAAGTATCTTGTTCTCACACCTTGCTTAGTCATGGCCACAACTTCATTATCTCATTCCCATGCTTTATTAAGTGTGGGTCAGGAACAGGACATAGAGTTTGTGATGTGTCCACTTTGTTATAACTAAAAACCTTAATTTAGTCTTAAAAATATTTATTAAGTTAGTCTCTGGCTGCCAGTGTTCTAGTTTGGGCTTGATTGGAAGAGAACTTTGTTGGCTTCAGTTTCTAAGCATCAGTCAAATGGCATAACTAGGATATATATATATATATATATATATATATATATATATATATATATATATATATATATATATATATATAGCATAGAGTGCATTTACATGCACTTAATAATCTGATCATAATCAGATTTCTGCAGTTATCTGATTACTGAAATGACTTGGCTGTAAATAGCATGCTCTGATATCTTAGATCGGAGTTCTAAGACTCTGTTTAAGAAATCTGATAAAGGGAGCTGGGTTTTAGCTCAGTAATTAGATTTCTCAGTGCGTGGAAACTCTTACTCTGATCAAGGCATGTCACGCCGCCCACTAGCATCTAACATCAGCTTAAATAATTATATTAGACTATTTAAGACTTTGGAGTTATAAATACTGGGTACTTCATGTTGCTTATAAATGACAAACGTTTATCATGGATGAGATACATTTTAAATAAGAGAGAGATAAGCAGAAGCCAGTTGTGTGTGTACTGTTGATCGAAGCTAATGGGTGAGGTATGCTGTTAAATTGGATGGGTGTACAGTTAGGGCCAATAAAGATTTTTGGGATATAATCCCTGTGGGCCAGTGGGGCCACAGTGTGAAGTGTAGGTCAGATTGGAAATGTTCTAGAGCTATAGAGTTAAATGTTTAGATTTAAATTTAGACTGAATTAAAGATTAAAGCAGTTCTATCCAATCCTGATCTTTCACATTTGTCCTGCTCTATGACCCCATACTAAGCTCCTGAAGTGTTTGGCAATGAGATGATGAATTGAGTCATGTGCAAAATAGAGCCCCAGCATTGGGAAACACTGCCAGAGAGAGAGAGAGAGAGAGAGAGAGAGATGTACACATTCAGAAACCTCTCCCACACACAAGACACTTGTGGATGAGTCAACGGGACATGCAAAAGATTCGTATTCGGATGAAGTCTGCAGAAGCTGTGGCACGTCCCCCAGCTCAGAGCATCTAAGGGCCAGGCAATTTTCCAGCTACAGCAGGGCTGTCACTCAAACAGCCTGGCATAGGAGCGAGGGAGCTAATACATTTATAGCAAAGGGGAATAAAAAAAAAGTCTTTCTGTCACTATATATAGGAGAAGAGGAAGCAGGGAGAAACTGGAGAAGAGTGATGAGGAGGGCAGAGATAATGTTTAAAGGTGAAGTTCGATTTAAAAAAAAGAAAAGAAAAATTATGGAAAATGATATAAGTAATTATGTAATTACAGTCCTGAACAAAAGTCAGAGCCCACCTTTCATTTATTTCATTTCCAATCAGAACAGCCATTAGGTACAAGTTTGTTTTCAGGTGAAAATTCTGAGGAAATTAGATTCAAGATACTTGCATAAGGAAGAGAGAAGTCAAATGAGTGGAAAAAACAGAATAATAAGAAAATGGAGGGCCTAACAACCATGCAAAACCTGGCAGACTACCATCGAATAAGCAGTACAGGACAGAAGTGTAGCATTTCCTAATCAAACACAGCAGGCCTTGGTGTTCTCAGAACATTTGACTGACTGCCTTAGACTCCAGACCTCAACATCACTAACTGTGTTTGAGATTTTTTGTTTGTGAGATTGTGAGAAGCAGAAAATGCAACCAGCTTCTTAGACTGAACTTTGGAGGTGTGGAAAAATACCCCTGCAGATTTCTTTCAAAAACTGAGAGCAGGTCTCTTGAAAAGAATAGAAGCTGTGATGAATTCATGAGTGGACAATACTAGTTGTTGAGGCTTGTTTGTAATTTTCTGTCAAATACATGTTTTCTGCTTATTTTGTTATGCTGAAATAATTAATAAGCTATAAATGATAATATGATAATAAAATATTCCCTGTCCCATGTACAAAAAGGAATAATAATAATAGAAATGACACTATGCTTTTATTATCAGGAAGGTACAGCTCTATTCTTATCCTGAATAATAAAAAAGTCATTGTTATGAATATGTTGTTATTTATTAGTTATGTATTATATTCTTTTTCTGAGAGATGAGTTGTGGTGGTGGTGCTCACATGCAGTGGCTAAAGAGACATTTATAGAGGAATATCCAGCCAGACTGATGTTAGCCTTACATGCCTGAATTTAGAAGGAGCTTATAGACACCAGGCTTGCTCCCGCTTTTTAAAACACATTATCATTTCCTCTAAGCACTGAAAATGGCATTCATCATTCTGCTCTGTCTCTCTTCTTTTTTCTCTCTCTCTCACTCTCTCTCAAGCTTTTCTCTGAAGGCTGCATGCAAGCCTCTACACCCATTCGGATTTTAACACAGATGGCTGAAAGATTGAACAGCGCAACCGATCTTAATGAGCAGAGAGAAGCAAACACAATAGCAAATGCTAATACTGTACTGGTGGAATCACATAGAGCTCACAATATATCCTTCATCACACAGGATAGTGTTAGACTATGTTTAAAAAATATGGACCCTTTGTGAACGCAGGCCTAGATGTATGGATGCTGCAAAAAAGTGGATAAGCGAAAAGGTTCAGGCTCTAAACTAATTAGGAACAAAAAGCTAGACAGCCGCTGCGTGTGGTGAAAAGGAGGCTTAGAAGTGACTAAAAAAAGAAAATGGCAAGGCAAAGAAGAGACAAAGGATTGAAAGAGAAGAGCAACAAATGACACAGGCATACGAATCAGTCACGGAGAGGGAAGAAAAGAGAAAGCTTTAGCCGTTAGCAACACGCAGACATGAAACTGATAATTAGCCCAAGATCACACCCACTCTTATGCTAGCCACCTAGCTAGCGCACACTGTGGGGGGAAAAAAAACATGGATAAATGAAAAGCCTTGTGAGACTCTCCTTCCGCACACGCCGCCCCGGCACTGCGGGACTAAATTAGCATCGGTTTGGAAGCGCTGGTGGTGCAGCTTGCTTGTTCCCGCTGTATTAAGACGCTAGTTAGGCTCCGACTCCGACAAACTTAGGAGCTCTGGTGAATTATTGATGAGTCACTCTGCTTAGATCTTTTTCAGGCTTAATACAGTTTCTCATTTCTCACTTAATAATTCACATCCTGCAGAATCCTGGCTGGGGTTGAGCCCTGCCTCGCAGCCGTCTGCATCCCAGCTTCTGCAGGAGGATAGCATGCACATGCGGACATAATCACATAAGCTGTGCCCGAAATCCCACAATTTTACTCTAAAGTAGAACTGCTGAAAAATTTGCATTTGAAATCATAGTATTTGGTATAGAAGAACCCCAATGCTATGCTACATAGTGGATACTAATCCCATAATTCTTGAGGCACGTGATCTGGCGAGTCAACTTTGGTGGCAGATGTTCTTGAAGGAAAATTTCAACAGATTATGAAGTTTGCACAATTTTGCCCTAGACCAACTATAGTCAGTCAGCCAAGATATGTTTTTTTTCACCTTGAGGCTAAAGTAGCTAGCAAGCAGTGAAAGCTTATGTGCCAATTAGCACTGTGTAAACTGCAGCCTAAGTCAGTGCATTCTTGCCTCAAACTGTGTCAAGTTGTTAAGTAATCCCAAATAAACTTGCTTGTGTAGTTTTTGAATGTGTATGGCACACTGTTATCTGTATAAATGAATGAAAAGACTGACATCAGGCTGCTGCTCTTGTTTTAGCTATGCTGCATGCATATGTGTTTGTTATAGCATTGTTGGTTATAAAGAAGTAAAAAACAAAACTTGTACTCAATGATTTGTATTAGCCTTTTTCTCTTAAAGCCCCAGACAACATGGTTTTAAATGTTTAAATTCTGTTTTATCAGTGAAGGTATGTCATGAGAAGTGTTTACTTAGTGTCTTATAAAGAAATGTATATAAAGCAATTGTTGCGGTCTATGCAATATAAATTTTATTATTGCTCAAACCTTTAGATGAGGGTGTGAGGTAACCTGGATTTATGCGAAGTCCACAGACCAGGGCAAGAGAGAGAGAGATGCCTGCATCGAGGATGCTTTGATAAAATTTAGTTTATTGACTGAGTTTAGTGGCTAAATATTAAACTACCTTGGACTACATTCAATGATAGATGAAAGAAAATAGAACAAACACAACAAAAAGGATAAAAGTTAAAAGGACAACATAGCTCGCGTGAAGTGGTTCAGTTAAATGATATGAGGCAGGGTGGTTCTCGGGAACACGCAGGAAACTTAAACTTGAAAGAGTTTCTGTAAAGAACTAACCTAAGCATGGACGGGAGTAACTACATATGGCTGATTTAGATGGACCTATTAAACTCTGTCTTATTAAATAAATTGGCGTCAGAGCCCTGACTGTCAATTGATGGAACCGGCTTACGTGGGAATCAGCTGACTTTTAAAGGGGTGTCTTTGAGGCCGGAGCTCACGCGTTGCTTTGTCTCCTCGCTGGTCGCAGATGCTGTGTCGCCATGCGGGCATGCGCCTTCTCATCAGTGAATGGTAAAGGCGTCTCGTGGCCGCCTGAGGGTGGCGTCTCGTGGCCGTCTGAGGGTGGCGTCTCGTGGCCGTCTGAGGGTGGCGTCTCGTGGCCGCCTGAGGGTGGCGTCTCGTGGCTGTCTCAGGGTGGCGTCTCGTGGCGGCGTCTCGTGGCCGTCTCAGGGTGGCGTCTCGTGGCTGTCTCAGGGTGGCGTCTCGTGGCTGTCTCAGGGTGGCATCTGGCAGCCTTTCGCTGGTTAATCTGCTCACAGATTAGTGCATGGCTCTGGGTGTGCTGCTGGGTCTCCGTGGTGTCCAAACTGCTTGTTCTTTTCCTGTGTCCGGTTTGATTATAGTCAAGGTTTTGAGGCTGGTGACGCTAACTTAACTAACTACCTCTCTTTAGCAGACAAGAAACATCTACCTTCCTTCTCTGAGGGTGGTCTAAACTGAAGGTCTGTAGACGGACTGATCTAAGCAGATCTGATCTTGGAGTGTTCCAATTCTGGCCTGTCTCTTTGACTAAGGCTGGCACAAACTTAGGAGTTCAGCTATCTTCTGGTTGAGAATGCTGACTCCTGCTCACTCTGTCTCTCTGTCTCTTTTTCTGTCTCTTTGTCTCTCTGTCTCTCTGTCTCACAAAAGTTCTGTGCCCAGGGGTTTTGCTCCAACTGCTGACCCTTCCCCTTGGGGTGGAATCAGAGTGCTGATAGGTTTTTCTAACCTAACCCTTCATTAGCTATTCATTGTTTACAACCCTGAATGGTTGTGGAGAATTTTAGGAATGCCTTCCCCAGAATCACTGCCTTCTTTGTTTCAGTTAGTTTAAACAAAGGAACATTCTTATATCATCAAATTGGTTAAACTTTCAGAGTCAATGAATGAACAGAATATTCAGATATGTTTATAATGGAGAGTTTAACCCTCGGTAACTGATACACAACACATGTTAAAGAACATGGGTAATGCTTTTCCTATACTATAGACTGTATAAATGTTGAAGAAATAAAATTGACCACAAAAGGAAAGGACCAAAGGAAATAAAAGAAAACCACATTCAGGATACATATTGGTCACTGGTCTAACTCATTGTAATTAGATGGTTGTCACTGTTGGTTATTAAAGTTGACACGGTGTATTTCTAGCACTCAATAGTAGAAAGGGATATAGGTACTATTTAGATAATACACTTAATACTAATAAACAAGTAGTATTGCTTACAGATTATATAAATGTTGATACTCAAAGCAGACAATGTCCAACTCCCTTGGATTCTTTATAAGCACATAGTGGTGGTGTGATGTGCCTCATTTTCAGCACTTGGGGGGGTGTTGTGGTTATAAAAAGGCTAGCTTTGTTATAGATTCTCATAGCAACCCATTTCTTTATATCTCTGGACTTCTTAAACCAAATCTCAGTGAATAATGGAAATTCCGTATTGGTGCAGTCTATAGAATGATTTCTGTTAATTCATAGCTTAGATAAAGTTTGGGAAGATCTGCAGCTGGATTCCAGGCCAGAATTTATGGCCTGGTATGGTATGCCATATAGAGCAAAGGGGGTTTGCAGGCCTCCCACTGTGTTCATATTCCCAGGATAACATCCTTTTAAGTCATAAAACTTGTATTCACCCTAATCCTGTTTTGATGACATCTGCTTGACCTCTGAAAAAGTCCGGAGCTCAAAGTTCAGGAATGTGGAGTCCTCCTAAGCAGTGTGATTCTGGCTCACCTAGAATGGGGGTGTCCACTACACAATAAAATTTAATAACAGATAAATGCTCCAAAACCTCTGAGCTACTGCCTGCTCAGAGATATGCGGTCATGTTAGATCACAATGATTGATAGGAGAAAAGACTACCTCGCACTTCGGGACCACTCTCTGAATGGTGAGTAAAAATCACAATAATAGAGAATAATTGCCAAAAGTGTGTGGACACCTTACCATTCCATGAGCTTGTTGAACATTCCATTCCAAAACCATGGACATTAAGAAGGAGTTGCCCACCCTTTGCAGCCACAACAGCCTCAATTCTTCTGGAAAGGCTTTCCACAAGATATTGGAGTGTGTCTGTGGGAGTTTGTGCCCATGCAGTCGAAAGAGCAGTTTTGAAACCGAGTTGGATAAGAAGACTCAGCTCACAATCCATGTTCCAGTTCATTCAAAATATACTCAGTGGGGTTGAGGTCAGGGCTCTGCTCTATGCAGGCCACTGGAGTCCCTCCAACCACGGAACATATTAAAGCACATCCTGATAGACCTCACTTTGTGCACAGGGGCATAGTCATGATTGAACAGGAACTGCGTGCTTAATTGTATACATCTGTTAGCAATGGGTGTGCAATTAGACATTGTGAGAGAAATTATTTGCTGTTCAAACAACCCCAGTTCTAATGAAGTTGAGATGTTGTGTAAAACATAAATCAAAACAGAATACAATGATTTGCAAATTCTTTTCAACCTATATTCAATTGAATACACTACAAAAACAAGATATTTAATGTTCAAACAGATAAACTTTATTGTTTTTTGCAAATATTTACTCATTTTGAATTTGATGCCTGCAACACGTTCCAAAGAAGTTGGGACAGGGGCATGTTTACTACTGTGTTACATCACCTTTCCTTTTAACAACACTCAATAAGCGTTTGGGAACTGAGGACACTAATTGTTGCAAGATGAATTCTTTCCCATTCTTGCTTGATGTACAACTTCAGTTGCTCAACTGTCCGGGGTCTCTGTTGTTGCATTTTGCGCTTCATAATGCGCCACACATTTTCAATGGGAGACAGGTCTGGACTGCAGGCAGGCCAGTCTAGTACCCGCACTCTTTTACTACGAAGCCACACTTTTGTAACACGTGCACTAACACACCCCCACACCATCAGAAATGCTGGCTTTTGAACTTTGTGCTGATAACAATGCAGACAGTCCTTTTCCTCTTTGGCCCGGAGGACACGACGTCTATGATTTCCAAAAACCATTTGAAATGTGGACTCGTCAGACCACAGGACACTTCCACTTTGCGTCAGTCCATCTCAGATGAGCTCGGGCCCAGAGAAGCCGGCAGCGTTTCTGGGTGTTGTTGATATCTGGCTTTCGCTTTGCATGGCAGAGTTTTAAATTGCACTTGTAGATGGAGCGACTAACTGTGTTCACTGACAATGGTTTTCTGACGTGTTTCTGAGCCCATGTGGGAATATCCATTACAGAATGATGTTGGTTTTTAATGCAGTGCCTCCTGAAGGATCGATTGTCAATGTTGGTTTTCTGCCTTGCCGCTTACTTGCAGAGATTTTTCCAGATTCTCTGAATCTTTTGATGATATTATGGACTGTAGATGATGAAATCCCTAAATTCCTTGCAATTGCATGTTGAGAAACGTTGTTCTTAAACTGTTGGACTATTTGCTCATGCAGTTGTTCACAAAGTGGTGAACCTGCCCCATCCTTGCTTGTGAATGACTGAGCCTTTCAGGGATGTTCCCTTTATACCCAAACACTCACCTGTTTCCAATTAACCTGTTCACCTGTGGAATGTTCCAAACAGGTGTTTTTTGAGCATTCCTCAACTTTTCCAGTCTTTTGTTGCCCCTGTCTCAACTTCTTTGGAACCTGTTGCAGGCATCAAATTCAAAATTTTTGCAAAAAACTGCAAAGTTTGCAAATCATCGTATTCTGTTTTTATTTATGTTTTACACAATGTCCCAACTTCATTGGAATTGGAGTTCACTTCATGATTGTATACACGTTCTTGCACATCAGGAACTTCACAGAACTATGGTATGTGCCGATGCTAGCTAATGCACCTATACATCCTCATAATATACCCAGACATGGCCTGATGGAGAGCACTCTTCTTGTCTCAGTTCTCTGCAGCTGTCATTAATCATTCTATATTTTAATAAATATCATTTCATCTTATTCCTGTCTCTTATGCAAGCCTCAGATGGCATCTGAACATCTCTCTTTCTATATCTCTTTCTTTTGCTGCCAGTCTCATCACTCTCTCTTTGTTTACTCTGAAAAAATGAATGTGGTCAGCAGCATTCCCAGCATGCACCTGCTGATGATAATGAAGCCCCTTTGTCAGGGGTGGCTGGGCCACATCCCACAGAGAACAGGACAGATGTATTTCATGCGGACAGGCCGATATGCTCCAGGATATTTTTTGAAGTTGTACAAATGTCAGAGCTGCATGTTCGGGCCTTCTGTGCTGAAATTTCTGTTTTTCTCACAGAGAAAACAGGCGGGTATATCTATATTATCATGATTGGAACATGACTGAAGTAATGTTGAGTCAAACAAATCATTTTGATTTCAGTCAGAGCAGGCTGAACATTTGAGTTTGCCATTCATCATCTTTTCAACAAACCTGCAGTGGTTGTTCATCCTGATTTATTCATCTTCTGAAACAAAGGTTGCTGTTAAATTAAAGTAATAGCTCTTAGCAGGGAATCCAGTTTACACAGTGCTCTCACAAATCACGCCTGGCTGGAACAAGTAGACAAGAGGGTAAAATAAATTACTTAGGTGCACAACACAATCTTCATCCAGTGAATGGCTGGCAGTATAGGTGATATTAGGCTAACAGGCTAACCTGTTTAGTGTTAGCGCTAACCTTTTCCACTTGGCACTGGAATCTACCGCCTGTGGTCGTTTACAAAAGTTTGAACACCCGTGGTTAAATTGCATGCTTAGTTGATGTAGGTTGATGTAGGTGGTGTCACACTTCTGAAAAGTGGTGGGGCAAAATGTATTGGTTTAAAAAAAAAAACATTAGTGGTGAAACCGTGACTGCCTGACTCACAAATGACACATTCCTTTGGAAATTGACACAAAAAACAAATTTCTTTGTTATTGGAGCCAAACACTACAACTTATTAGTTTTTGCCAGATTTTGAATATGTTTTTGAAATATTAATGTGGTTTCAATTTTATAGTTAATAGTTCTAGACCCATTTTCCCCACTGCGTTTGACTATTGCTCATGTCTGTAGGTCAGCAGCCTGTGCAGTTCAAGGAGAAGGTAGATTTTTTTTCAGTGTAAGCATCATGAACTTCATGAAATAATGGTAAGGTTTCACCCCAGTTACTTACTGGACGCCAGTGCGGTGAAAGTGGTGGGTCAAATGCTTGCAAATGGCCCCTGTGGTGCCAGTGGCGGTGGTGCTGGGATGCTGTGAAAGCTCTAGGTTGAAATTGAGTTGGGGATGAAAAGCTTTTGATATTTCACAGTGGGTGTGTTTACATGCACCTAATAATCCGATAACAGCAGAAAATCAGATTTTATCAGTAATCTGATCAACACGTTTAAATGCACTTGAGTAATCAGATAATGGGATCAGAAACCCAGAGTCTACATGAGTCAGGCAGTAATTGGATTTCTGCTTTTATCCAGTCAATAGACTCACAGAAGAACATTTTTTTAAACGTTGCACCATTTTACCTGATAATATGAACATACGCCATCTAGAATATGAAGAAAATTTAAATCCTTCATTTTGTCAAGGATGTACTTTGTTTCAGAATTGCTCCAAAAGTGTTTTGCTGCATCTTGCGGCAGCACTGCTTGCTTATTTCTGGTACCTTGGTCTAGTACCATTTCTGGTAAACATGTTCAGACTGAAAAATCTGAAAGAAATCAGAGTAAGAGTTTGCATGCTCTGAGAAATCTGATTACTTAGCTAAAATCCAGCTTTCTTTATCAGATTTCTTATTCTTATTTCTGGAGCTTGTTCTGGTCTAAGAAATTGGAGCATGATCATTTGAGTAAACAGATAACAGCAGAAAACCAATTATGATTGGATTATTGAGTGCATGTAAGAGCACCCATTGACAGAACCAAGCTGAAATACTGGCTCATGTTGAAATATCATATGATACCTAAAGACAGTTTCATGACACTCATTACATTTATATTACATTTACATTTATCCATATTTGAACATCTTTTGCGGAGGCAGGTAAAGGTAGTGTTAGGAGCCTGGCCCAAGGACTCATGTCTGGGTGGGAATCAATCACTAGACTGCAGTGTGGAGAGTGGAGGTGTTACTCACTATACTTTACCAACAATACACATTACAAGATATTAACACGCAGACACAGTGCATCTGCCATCCAAAATTCCAAGGACAATTATTTTTATTTAGTATTTCATTTCACACATTTACTTTTATTTAGCATTTCACATTCTCTGTTGCACTCAGTCCAGTGAACAGCACTGATTTCAGTCATTCTGAAGGCCATGAAATTCTCAGAAAAGCGTACTGTTAATCTTGATAACAAAATTCATCGCCTCTAGTCAGAGCTCACAGAAGTCTATTTGAGATCATTCAGCATGGTCTGAGGCAATGATTTAGACATACATTTGCACAATGATAATTCTCATACATAAGCTTAGCCTCATAGATCCAGCGCTAAACTAAAGAGGCAGACTTTGGACTCCAAACACGTCTTGGCCAAGCGACTACAAATGGGGGTAATGAGGAAAAATGTGGAAATTTGATTTTTCACCACACTTTCACTTCAGCTTGTGGTCTTTGAACTTCTTGAAACTAGCCAGCACTGCTGGTGTAAATCCCGTTGCTGTGTGCACTCCTCTGTGAGTAAACATGCTAGTTTGTATGCTGGTTGGATTCTGTCAGCATGATACACTACACACAGTGCCGTTTTCCCTACTGCTTCAGAGTCCTTGCCGCCTGTGTAATTAAAGTGATGTGAATAGATAAATCTGTTCCCCTGTGTTTCACTGCATGTTTACTGTTTTGCTAAATTAACCCCCCCCTTCCTCTTTTGATTCTGTGATGTAGGGTAATGGAGGCACTGAATGCTTACATTTCTTGAACGTCCTCTTGAGTATTCAAATCCCTGCAGATAATTGCTTTTCAGATTAGCTTGTTGTGTTCCAGTTGCAATGAGCCTTGAAGAGACAAGGTATCAGGCACAGTGTGCACCTAGAGGAGGGCCACGACAAAGTGCAGTCTGCACTTAAAATAGGGAAGTTAAATTGTTGTTCATTGTAGAGAAATCAACTCAGATTTCTTTGCAGTGATATAGAACCAGATATAGTGATACCTGCAACATATATTATTTAAAATCCAAATCGATACATGCCTTCTGAGTTTATTTGTAATGTTGACGATGGTAAAATAGAAAATCTTAAGCTATCTTTTTTGGGGGACTGTTTTATGTCACCCTATATAATACCCTGTTTTATAACACCCTACCTATCCAATGTAAAAGTATTTTTAAAAACACGAAACAGGTCAAACTTCATATCAAAACTCTAAATACTTTAAAATACTTTAAAACAGTGTTTCATGCATATTTATAACCATTGTGAAACTTTCTATAAGGGAGCTTTTAGATGTACTGCAAACAACTATGACCATGAAAATACCAACACCTTGACTTTGATACTGATTCTTTAGTGATTTTTCAATATTCTCTTCCAGAAGCGCATTTGTGAAGTCAGACACTGATGTTGGATGAGAAGGCCTGGCTCGCAGTCTCTGCTCTAATTTATCCCAAAGGTGTTCTATCGAGTTGAGGTCAGAACTCTGTGCAGGGCAATCCAGTTCTTCCACACCAAACTCACTCATCCATGTCTTTATCCACCTTGCTTTGTGCACTGGTGTGCAGTCATGTTGGAACAGGAAGGGACTATCCCCAAACTGTTCTCACAAAATTGGGAGCGTGAAATTGTCCAAAATCTTTTGGTCTGCTGAAGCATTAAGAGTTCCTTTCACTGGAACTAAGGAGCCGAGCCCAACTCCTGAAAAACAGCCCCACACCATAATCCCCCCTCCACCAAACTTTACACTTGGCACAATGCAGTCAGACAAGTACCGTTCTCTTGGCAACCACCAAATCCAGAGTCATCCTTTGGATTGCCAGATGGAGAAGCATGATTCATCAATCCAGAGAACATGTCTCCACTGCTCTAGAGTCCAGTGGCAATGTACTTTACATCACTGCATTTGACACTTTTCATTGCAGTTGGTGACATAAGGCTTGGATGCAGCTGCTCGGCCGTGAAAACCCATTCCATGAAGCTCTCTACACTGTTCTTGAGCTAATCTGAAGGCCACATGAAGTTTGGAGGTCTGTAGCGATTGACTCTGCAGAAAGTTGGCAACCTCTGTGCACAGTATGCGCCTCAGCCTCCAGTGACCCCGCTTTGTCATTTTATGTGGCCGACCACTTTGTGGCTGAGTTGCTGTCGTTCCCAATTGCTTCCACTTTGTTATAATACCACTGACAGTTGACTGTGGAATATTTAGTAGTGAGGAAATTTCACAACTGGACTTGTTGCACAGGTGGCGTCCTTTCACGGTACCATACTGGAAATCACTGAGCTCCTGAGAACGACCCATTCTTTCACAAATGTTTGTAGAGCAGTCTACATGCCTGGGTGCTTGGTTTTATACACCTGTGGCCATGGAAGTGATTGGAACACCTGAATTCAATGATTTGGATGAGTGAGTGTGTACTTTTGGAAACATAGTGTATGTTCAGTGGCAGTGGTTTTCTTGACCTGTACTTACAAGTCAAAAACCATTTAGAAACCTTTATTTTTAAGAGTGTAGCATGAGAGTTCAGTGAGTTAATTGGCTCACTGATGCTGATATGGCTTAATCAGTCGTCAAGTTTTGGCCAAGAATTTTCATGCATCATTAGTATGACAGTGTGGTACTGAGTGACATTTCTTGAATCTTTGTTTTATTAACAGGATATAAGAAAAGAAACATCATGAACTTAAGCAAACTGTCACACAACACTAGCTGCACATGTATGGAAAGAGTATGTTAAACATCCAGAATATTTCAATAAAAAATAAATAAAACTCATGTCAGAGCGACAAATTAAAAAGAAGTACTTTGATCTTCAGTTAGCACCTTGACGAGTAACCGACATGGGTTTTTACCCACATTTCACAGTTCTGCATTATGAATGAAATCTCATTGCCGAGCTGGCTTTCTAACAACTCCCTGTGGTTTCTGAAAACTCTCTGAACTTGTGTCCTTCCCTGACACAAGTGCAGCCTGACCACATAAATTCCAGCACTGCTCAGTTCATAATTTGAATCAGAATTATTGGCATCTCCTGAACTGTCCTTGCAGAAATGACCTGTTCACCTCTGATGAATTTAAGAGCATTGTCCAGTGCCCCGACCTGCAAAACACAATAGATTCCAGATAGATTTTGGCCCTTTTCATTATGAGGGCAAGCCAGTTCTCTGCTCTAGACCTCATCCACATGTATACGGTTACTTTTCAGTAGTATCAAGCTGCAGTTCAACAAATGAAGACTCTGGGCAAAAGCCCTACTCAGACAAATGTTAGCCAGTTGGCTAGTGAGCTAGGTACATTAGCTAACTAGATAAAGTGTTAAGGTATTGATGAGGTTAACATCAGGTAAATAAAACCGTTAAAGGTTGAGGTAAGTTAGTTTTCCAACCAGCTAATGTAAAGTCCTCCTTTGAAATGAAATGAAGTTAAAATTGAAGTTAAGATTAGCAATAGGGCTAACTCCTTCCTGAGCCGGGTTCAACTAGCATAACGTGTTCCTTTAAAATACAACATTTAAGGTTTGTTATGCTCCTAGTCACATTAACTAGACAAAACACACAGAAAGAGTGGTTTTAAGTTATCCAACTGAGGCTTTGCTCAGCCTGAAGAGCTACTAGTTTTCAGAAACCATGTCTGTGTTTTGGCCTTTCGTCCACATAAAAACAGTATTTTACCCTATTGAAAAAACCCTGTAGAAACCATTGTGTTTCTGTTGATTCCTGATGGTTTTATAATTTGTTTTAATGGGTTAATATCACAACCTAATTGATTTAACAGGTGACTAACTGATCCTAAATTCACTCATTGATTTCCTAATGGGATATAAAGGTATTCCCCAGGAAACTATTGGTCTCTATTGACAACCTTTGTCATTTCCCATTAGAAAGCAAAACCATTAGGTTTTAATTGTAATGGTTTCTAATGGCCTTTTTAAGCAGGGTATTTACTGAAACTGATCATGTGGGTTAGTATAGCTTTCCTTTTTGAAAACACTGACGTCATGTCTTTAGTTTGAGTAATTAGAAAAAACAAAGGTAAGGTTCTTTACATTAAAGCATTGCACATCAAACTGCTCTGAAAGACTTTGTTTACATCTCAAACACTGATTTATGTGGAAATGGAAAAAAAAAATCAGCGTAGTTCCCCTTTAAGCCACAATAAAGTTGAGTGAATGAAATACCTGTTGCTCTGTGATTGTTATACTGCACCACTACACAGAAGACTTCATATTTATGCCTTACTTTAAGCGACAGATCTTTCTTGTTTGGAAAGTCTCTTAACCGCACATGTTTATTTCCCGTGTCCCTTCGGGGGGCTACTTTAGGATCAAAGAGCCATTTCTGTTTACCTGCCATCCTGTTATGATTTTTTTTCTTCTCTTACTGTGCTCAAACACCCCTGGACATTTTGCACACACTCTGAGACACACTGACAGCTGTCTTTTAAATGTGTTCCCATGACAGTGCTGACAGGTAAGAATGATCTCAGTACCACACAGCTCTCTGCAGGGTGCAAAAGCAATGGATGACTGCACAATGCTTCTGTATACCTTCATGACATTGTTGAGAATTTCATCCTGGTCTCTCTGCTTGTCCTTCACTAGCCCTGACAGCATGCCAGCTGCAGTTTTGCTCATTCTGTTTGGCAAACCTGTCAGACTCAGGGTTAGATGGCGTTGGTTCTTGTCTTAAAGCCTTAAAATTCAAGACTTATTATTCAATAACTGCATGGAGTACAAAGCAGTCTGCCTGAGTTATTTTTAAAGTGGAATTCTATTGATTTTTCAAAGATTCTGCATAATTCACTGTTGAGATATAAACAGAGTTGTTCAGAGTGGTTTGATGTGAAATAGTAGCTGTAATTGTTGAGAAATAACCACCCAGATTTCTTTACAGTGGGGGTGATAGGAACTGGGCTAATGATGAGTACAACACAAATAGTCACTTTATTTACTTTCCAAATCAGCTAGTGAACCTACAGTCACAATGTCTGCAACACATATGTTCCTATTTTAAGTTCTATCCAAAATAACCAGTAAACCTACACATCTGAGTTTATATATGTAATGTTGTTGTAAATGTAATGTTGATGATAAAATAGTAGTTAATAAGTTTTCTTTAGGAGTATTTTGCCTTTGCCAACACCCTGTGCCTCTCTACCATAAAAGGATGGGGAAAATGTTTTAGGCTAAAACATTCATTTTAAAATGTATTGTAAAACAATGTCTCGTATATCAGGGAGCAAATTCATAGCCCTTTCGTGTAATAATGACAAACTCTTCAGATACCTGCTTCCTGTCACCACTGCTAGCAACAATTCTCACTCAGTAAGCTTCTCTAGCATGGACTATTTCATATCAAACTACTCTGAATAACTTAGTCACAATTTGGTTATTTTCAAATGATAATACTATGACAGAAGTACAGTTTTGATTAAAGTCAGCTAATTCTTTTCTTTATTCTTAATTTCTTTGTCATCTTTATCATCACTGCATAATTGCTAACTGCACCAAAATTGAAGAGTTTGACCTTTGAGTTATATCATTTTTCAGATTTAGATTTATGGTATCTTCACAGCATAGATTTAAGCTGATTTGGCGCTGGTCTAACTGCATGCTCATGCTTGTTGACCAGCATACCAGCATCAAAACCACAACATATCGCTGCTGTCGGAAGAAATCCTTGTACCACCTAAATAGTAACTTTACAGGAGAAGGAAAAAACATACTTTACTTTCAGTGTAAGTCAATGGAACCAGAGTTTTTCCCATGTCATTCTGGGTAATTTCTTTTAGGCCATTCATCATAAAATTTCCAAACAATGTAAAGAGTAACAGATACTTTCAAATTATGTCAAAAACTGAAAAATGCCAAAAAAAGGAGATACAAGGTTTTCTTCCAACAGCAACGATATGCTAGTTTTTCTGGTGACCAGCCATACTGGTCTATGCTGGTTTTTCTAACAGGTTTTTTGCTCTGTATTGTTTTGTCTTAGCTAGCTTGAGAGCAACCAATGCGTTTCTTCATTATTGCCACAACATTTCTAGCTACAGCTGAAATGCTTGTTCACTGCTAAATTGCTAGCTGTATCAAACTAGAGCAGTTTTCCTGTCCTGCCCTGGTCAAGCTGTATAAGACTGCACTGAAATACTGACTTGTAGGTCAGATTGTTTAAGTTTCCAGAAAGGGTTATTTGACTGACATACAAAATGAGCCATCACAGAATGTTTAGGTGTTGGTGTTGGCGAACGCACAATGTGTGATTTACTTGCTACCAATGGCTTCAAACGAAATTCAAGAATATCTTCTTAAAATAGCATATTGTGAATGTTTTATTACCTGTAGATATGGAACTTCTTGCTACTAGCATTTAGCTCGATAAATGATTGGTAATTTCCCATCAGATTGATAAAACCAGTGCATGGAGAAATAAATAGTCAGAGCCTGTTTATAGTCTCACTGAGAGGTGGGTTGGTGATTTTAGTGTTCAGTTTACATCAGACAGTCTGTGTAGGGAAGCTGAAAATTATCTGCAGCAAAAAAATCTTCTGCTGTGAAGATTTTGTACCTCAAACCACAGCACCTGCTAAGAACATACTTTCACTGTGTTTACCTGCACCTAAAAATCTGAAATCTGCAGAACATAAGATTTCGTCCATAATCCAATCAATGTATTTACATGCGCTTGAGTAATCAGAAAATGGGGAACTTAGAGTCTACATGAGTTGGGCAGTATTTGGATTTCTGCTGTGCAACCAGCCAATAAACTCTCAGAAGAAGACGTGATGTAAAAGTAATGCAAAAATCAAACTTCATGCTGCATATTTTTATGTAAGTCCTTTATTTTGTCAAGCATGTAGTTGGTTTCAGTGTCACTCCAGAAGTGGTAGCACTGCTTGCTTATTTCCTGTACTGCTGTCTGTTTCTGCACATGCACAGGCTGAAAAAAACTAAAGAAATCAGAGTATGAGTTTCCATGCTCTGAGAAATCTGATTACTGAGACTAAATCCAGCTTTATATACCCTGCTCTGAACTAAAAAATCAGTATATGCTCTTAATATGACCACATGAATAATCACAGAACTGCAGAAATCTGATTATGATTAGTTTATTGAGTGCAAATAAACATACTTACTGATGTCAGGAATGCTTTTGTTTTTAAATATGGTAATGACAATTAATTAACTACTTTTTTGAATGACTAACCAACTAATAAAAATGAACTGCAACTATTCTTAAAAATTGTTCTCTTATAAAATGTTCTCTCAGGGTGGGAGCATTAGGTTAGCATTAGGTTAGTATGTGGCAAAAACTTCAGAAAGCATTACTTTTTTAAATTTTCCAGTAGATCTTTCACATAGGTACTCTCCTGTTTTGTCATAGTGGGTGAAATTAAGTAGCTCTTTTAGCAACTCTGTTGGAAAAACCCCTCTCAGGTACATTTTCCCAGGTTAATTCTCAAGATGAAGAAACTCATTTTACAACTGCAAGCTGGTCATACCTGCTAAAATATTATGCATACATTAGCATAACATATCTACTACAGACTACAGCACATCTAGCGTGAACCTCTTTCAGGAATGCAGAACCGTTTGCTTGAGGCTGAATATCAACAGCCATAACATTTGTTGGGGTTTTGTTTCTCATTTTCTTCAGCGCTTATATGAAACAGTAGTGTGTGCGGTGCCTGGAGACAGTGTTTGCTTTAGTTAGCAGTTTTACAGTTCAATTATTTGGTTATTTATTCGCTGAATAGCTTCATGACCTTTGATGGAGGTAAAACGCTCAGATTATTTCATCGTGTGCTCTCAGATTCAAACCAACAGCCCTCTTCTGTTGGTCATTTCTAGCAAGATAAAGAATAAATGCATAATCAGCTGAATGGCTTGTGTTTAAGATGCTTTTTAAGATGCTTGTTATTATGAACACATACATGTACACACACAGAAAGCCAGTTTTGGCAGAGGGAATATTCATGGTCAGTTAGGTGGACATTTTTCAAGGACTTTCCAGCAATCTGTGCTTGGAGAAGCTAAGTGTATGTGGTATCACAGAAGGCACTTATGACATTTAATCAGATCTGCTGTGTGTGTTTTTGCATGAGAGAGACAGCATAGTTATTCTAAAAACTAGTGGGTATTTCTTTTTTTCCCCATGTCTGTGTCCTTATTTATAATTCATAACATACTATGCATTAATGCACTAGTAGTGGCCAGTACACTGGTTGAAATTCTTCATGTGTTGTTTCATAGCATAATGTGTATACACCAATGAGGTATAACATTATTTGTTATATACTTTGTAGTTCTACAATTACCTTTTAGCCTGTTCTTCAGTGGTCAGGATGCCCATGGACCCTCATGGAGCAGGTACTGTTTGGGTGGTGGATCACTGCAGTAACACTGATGTGGTGGTGTGTTAGTGCATGTTGTATTGGTACGAGTGGATCAGATAAGGTAGTGCTACTTGCCTCTGAGGTATTCCACTTTTTCAAGGCAGTGAAAATAAAGGAGTGACATGTCTTTTGGGGTTGGCTTTGGACACCAGACAGATTGACACGCTTCCTCTGGTACCACCTGAGAAGTCACCTCAATCGGTCAGCTGCATCTGGGGCCTTCTGCACACAAGTTGTGGGCCAGCTGGTCCTGAAATGTAAATATACTATTTCCCAAAGGCCAGCTGTATCTGATAGTTGGTGGCATGAGTGAGCATGGTGAGAAATTCTATGAAGTTAAAGTTCTTGTTCCATCTTAAATGGTGCAGCAGTAATGTTCACTTACTAGTATAGCTGCCAGACGGCAAGCTGGCGGAATGGAAAATTAGAAGCCAACTTCAGCCTGGAAGATATTAACACATGAAACAAGATTTAGTACAGTTTTGCCAGGTTCACAGGGCTATAAATAATATTGAAAATTACAAGGTTGCTGGAAGTGGTTCTTTGACTGACTTTAAAAATGGACCATGACTGTCAAGAAAGTTTGACTGAATGAAGATTTAATTAAGATTAATTGCTTTGTGAATGTTTAAAGGCCTATAGTTAGGAAATGAGTGTGGAATCAACAAATCACTTGTTGATTTCCAGTGGGTGAGACCAGTGTCACTTCAGGCCTTCTGAAAGTCTTAAATATGCCACTGTTAATATGAGTGGTAGTCTAACCAATGCATTTCAGTCAGATGTTAGAAATTTAAAGCAATAATGGCAGTTTTATGTCAGAGCTCTTTGCTATAAGAGTCACTGTAAGGTAAAGTATATATTAATATTTGTTACAAGCTTCAAACAAACATGGAATGTCTTCTACAAGCTTTAAATGTCCACAATTTGTCTAGAACAGCCAACAAATTATGTTGTGATTTACCTTTAGCTTGGTGCTAATGTGGTTCTAGAAGGTGTTTTTTGACATTTATGACTGAATTGAAGGGCTAGTCCCACCATTCACAGTTTGCCACAGCTTTGTTGATGTTAAAGTGAATGGTTTCTGAATTTTTTTGGGTCACTCTGTACTGCAGTCTCCCATATCTGTAGAATTAGTATCTACTAATCAATAGCAATATGATGATGATGAAGATGATCATTATGATTATTTATTTGTTTATTGATTCGAGCCATTGCTGCAGCTCTAAATAATACAGTAGCACAAACGTGTCTGTTGTAAAATTGTAACCTAGTCTCTTATTACCTCTTTCTCCTAGCTTTTTCCCAGTCATAGTGGAGTGCAGGGGAGTGGAGTTAGATGGGGAGTGTTAGATCTAGAAGGTTCGCTCCTGTTTCCTGAGCTTCCATCCAGGGAGCACTAGCTGCACCTTCACTCTGCTCCTGCTTTCTGCTACTGTCTCTAACTCTCTCTCTTGCTCTGTAATTGGGGTCTTTGATGGGAGCTGTTAGAGTGAGGGATAATCTAATAAGTGATCATGCGACATCTGCTCTGACCTACTGTTAGACACGTACAGATAGCAGACTGGAGATCTTATTTGTCAGTTATAGATCATAGTGCCATTATTTACATGAATGCCATTTGTGCCCTGAAGCACTGGTCAGTCTGCCCTAGTACGGTCAGATTAGTTAGCGGTGACCTTTTCAATGTTTATATCAGTATGTACACTAAAGAGGGGTCACTGTTCTTGGGTAAGAGGGATGCACTGTTGCTCAGGCCCAAGGGATTTGAACCTTGTGGCAATTGAGCATTTTACCACTACATCAACCTTGCTTTTTCAGCCTGTAGGTAAAAAGGGTTTTCATGTTTAAATTGTCACACCTTGGATACCAAGTCTATTGATGTAGAATGAACTATTTCATAAACTTCTCTTTAGGCCAGCATAAGCATCTTTTGGACTTTGATCATTTAGAAGAAAAGAATAAACAAACACTTCTCTATCTGAAATGGTAACTTCTTAATGTGTTCTTAAATGTACAGTACTGTGTCAAGGACAATTTACTGTCAAGACAGCCATTAAGTAGAAGGTTGTTAATTTGTCAGGAGATATTTCTGAGCTGATTAAATGTAGATAATCCACTTCCATATGGAAGGGTAAAATCACAGGAAAATCACTGTAAATCAGGATTTTCAAAAGCTGGATTGCAAAAAATGATTAAAGGAGAAACAGAATAGAGAAACAGAAACTCTTGCACCAACCACCTCCTAGACCCGGAGCACGTTCAATCTCAAAACATTGTGCAGAATTGTATTACAGTTTCCTGGTTTAAGAACATTTTGTTAAAATGGTGCCGAACTGTGTGTAACGGGCTGTGAGGTATGTTTTCTCTCATTTGATGGGTGTGTCAGAGGTGTTATCCGATCAACAGTGATGTCTGTATAAAACCAGTCATATTTAAAAAGCAGTGCATACAATGAATTCTAAAAAGACCTCTACAAATGCGGCTGCTGTGGTTTGCTGTACACAACTATTGAAGACGTTAGAAGACACATTGGATTGCAAGTATTTTATTTTTAAGTTTTTTTTTTTTTAATAAAATAAGCTCAAAGGCTGCCAAGAATGGCCTTCTGAGCTGCCATAGTTGTAACACTTGCACGACCTTTCGATTTTTTTAATAAACATTGCTATGTTTTGTGAGGGATACATGCTGCCCTGGTGGACCACCAACACTGTCCACATCAGTATTTAAATGTTTTATCTTTGAGAGGAAGAAGAAAATCAAGCTCTATTCTTGCTTTAAAGAACTGGACATCAAACCATTCCATTCCAAAGATGCCTATTTGGCACTATTATTCTTCAGACTGTGGTGTTTTTAAACAGTGTTTATATATATATAAATATATATATATATATAATAAAGCTATCGTGAGGTTTTGGTATGACAGCAACTTCTTGTATTTCAAACTTCGCTTTCTCTGTACTTTGTGTTATTTCTGGCTGTCGTGATGATGAGAACAGCAAACTGATAAAAATAAGACCTCAGTCCCAGAGAGCTTTCCCCTGCATAAATAAGTAATGAGTAAAATAAATAAAGGTTGCAGATGTGTTGGTAAGCATGACAGTCTGTTAGTTGTGCACTTTGTGGCAGCAGAGCTTGTCTTATAAATCATATATGAAAGTAATAACAATTTATGATGGAACAGACTGCAGAGAAGATCTGCTGCATTTGAATGCTCACGTCTCTAAGCTGTCACTTTGCTCGATTTATATATATAAATCAAGGAGCAAAGTGACAGCTTAGAGACGTGATGTAGACGTGATGTCTATATGTATATATATATACATATAAAGTTTGAGTTACAATGTTCCAGGTGTGAATGGGCAGCAGGGCTGTTAAATTTGGTGTTTTGGGTACAATTCGTTCATACTGGCCACTGGATATTCAACATGGCATCTCATGTCAAAGAACTCTCTGAGGATGTGAGAAATAGAAGATGGCCTAGGCTATAAGAAGATTGCTAACATCCTGAAACTGAGCTATAGCATGATGGCCAAGGTCATACAGTGATTTTCCAGGTTCCGTTCAGAACAGGCCTCTCCAGGGTCGACCAAAAATTGTCCATGTGTTCAGCATCATATTCAGAGGTTGCCTTCAAAAAATAGACACGAGTGACCCCAAACACACCTCCAAGATGACAACTGCTTTTCTGAAGGTAAAGGAGATGGACTGGCCGAGTATGACTCCAACTTAAACCCAGTTGAGCACCTGAGGGCATCCACAAGTGGAAGGTGGAGGAACGCAAATCCTAAATCTCCATGATGCCATCTTGGAGGACTGGAAGTGGATTCCAGTAGCAACCTGTGCAGCTCTGGTGAATTCCATGCCCAAGAGGGTTAAGGCAGTGCTAGATAACATTGTTGGTCACACAAAATATTGACACTTTGAGCACAATTTGGACATGTTGTCCAAGAACATATATCCAAGTTTCATTTCTATAATGTTGTCCCATGAAAAGATGGCCTGGATACACATTTCTAGGGGGAAAAAAAAACATTAATTTGTACAGAGCCTTTGCATTACATTAAAGAAGTAACAATGAGTTTGGCAGGGGGAAAACATGCTACTTTATGCTGTGAATCATGAGTTTTGCGGTTGGTTTTCAGATCACATCAGGTGTTTTTATGTATTAACATGACAAACACTCAAAAAGAAGGTCCAGCTTGATGTTTGTGTCAAATGCAAAATCAAGACTATACTGAAATACTAAAGATATGATGACAATTGACATTTCGCTCACATCCTCAGATGTATATCCTTCATCAACTTTTGACTGTATTCTCTTTGAATTCTCTTTCAATGGGTTTGTAGTCATCAGATTCATCTCTTCGGGGAAGGGTTTGAAACACAACTCATGTTACAAAATTATCTTCCGCATGTTGGTGCAATTACACGTTTTCACCAGAGAAATGTGCACTAAAAATCAGTGCAAAAGTTTAATAGATTCTTTACGCTCACACAACTCATTCACAGAAATCTTTCTTTAAAGAATCTTTCACTAAAGGTCCTCTGTGGCTGTGGGTTTCAAACTGGGCACTACTTGTCCATACCACCAGAACCTTTCAAATGGAATTCTTTCCCTACCCCAGAACAAATTAAATGGAATTTTTCCACTGCCCAAGAGAACCTTTGATTGGAATTCCTCTTCTGCCCTAGAGAACTTTATACTGGAATTCTTCCACTGCCCTAGAGAACCGCATAATATACTTTATCAGCTGTTTTTTCCAGCTAATCAATGTTTTAGATCTGAAGTGATTACCACACATTTCTGCACTGCAACCCTGATGTTCACAAAGTGCTTGTGTGTTATCAGTGTGGCTTTTTGAGTGGTTGTCGATTAATTAAGCCATAGCAAAAATAGTTTTATATCGGAGGTGCTGCAGCACAGCAGCAAAGGGGATCATACTTTGAGTGCTTATACTTATAATGGCAAGTAGCTCAAAACATGCTGCATGCCTTGAGTGATCATGTACTTCATGCAACACTTAAAAACAACACTTCAAAAATGTGTGGCCATGCTTTCTAATCAGTAGTGATTGGTGTACATAGCTGGGTAGCCTAGACTTGATGACACAGGGGGATAAATTTCAGTAAACATGTAAAACGAACTATTAATACAGTGTGTTAGTGTGTAAGACTTGAATGCGTTACATCTAAACATGGAACAAAGAAGTTAATTTGTTCACTGAGTATATAATGGTGTTGACAGTGTTGTCATATGCAAAAGTTTGGGCGCCCTGGTGGACTAACATTTGTTGATTTATGAGTTATGCCACATTACATATATGTGTGTGTCTTTTTCATTGGCCTAAAATTGCCATTTTTACATTTGGTCTCTGAAGAGGACGTGTTAGCTTATTTTTAATTAGAAAAACAAAAGACGTAATTTGACATAGGGTGTTAATATTTTTGCATATTTTTTTTTTATTATTTTTCTCGGTTTACGAGAGAAACAATATCTTCTTACATAAAAAGTTTTCAGAACACCTGCTCTAGGGAAAAGTGCAAAAGTCCAAAACTGGTTCTTCTTCTGGCATCTCTCCAAAGAGCCCTTTCATGCCCCAGACTGTCTTCTATTTTGGGTTCTTCAAAGGAGCTTCCTTTCATGCAGCTTTACACAGTCTTGGCATTTTCTCCAGCAACTTCATGAGGAGCCACCTGAGATGCTTTTTTCCAACGGACACGCTGAGACCTTGTTGATGCTGAAAACTGCCTGTTGAGAGGCATTTGAAGAAAAAAAAAATATTTTAAGGAGAAGAAAAATTTGAAGCCTTTGAGAGGCTTATATATTTATGTCCACTTAAGGACAACTTGTGACATGTGTGCAGCTGTATACCAAAAGTAGTTATCATTTATTTTTTCATGACCTTTTTCCAACCTCAGTTCATCAGTTCAGAAACAAACAGGCTGTTTTTGTTTTTGTGCCTTTGACACTGATATATGTAAATGACCTCTGTTCTAAATGGCTGCCCTGCATTTTGTCCTAATTCAAAAAGCACCACTTATAACTTTTAGATTGTATGGGTGGGACTTTACTGCAATAGGCTAAATAGGTGGATGTATGTACATGCATCGGTTTTTTGCAACGTCACAAAAACAGCAAATTGAAAATGGGCTAGATATGCATGGTTAGTTTTGACTATAGACAGTGTTTTAATTTGAAACTTGTGTAAATGCCACTTCAAACTCAGATTGTTTTCCATGATATGGGTTATTTCAGTGTAAGCCTTTAGATCAGAGTTTCCGTACATCCATAGGAAATGTAGTTACATTCAGTCAGGTGGCTTTAAATTTTAAGATTTAAATTACATGTCAGGCTTGTCAGAGTGATAGAATAGTTAAACCTGAAAGATATTAAGGGCAAAATCTTTTGCTCTTCAGGAGGGAGTTGGGGGTGGCTAAATAGAGGGGGGTAGTGTCTGGGGATGGAGGGATTTAGGTTTGTACTGCCGGCAATGCAGCATACTGTCCATATTTATTAAGGCAGAAATACATAGCTGAGTTCAACGCTGTGCCAGACGAGCGATAAGACAGTCTCAAGAGTTCTGAATATTGCTACACTTTCTCCTGAGCTGTGTAAAATATGGAAAGAATAGGATTTATTGGTTGTATTTGTCACTACAAAAACATTCTGCCACCAATACACATGATGCAATTTCTTTGCAGCCCCCCCAACCCCATATATGCAGGTAAATTCATAACATTCAGCACATATCAAGCAGCTATGTACATGACTGTGGTTCATATTTCATGTTGTTTTTTTATGAATCCAGATGCATGTGAGACTGTGGCTAATATTTCAAATATTGATGTGTTGTTGTTTATAGAGCCAGGTAAAATCAGACCTTTGTGCCATTAGAATGGAGATGAATGCTGCATCTGGATTATTATCAAGCATGCTCGTGTTGTTGCGCATGATATGTGTGATATGTACTTATATTTGGGAATGTAGATGCTTTGGGATTTCAAGCCTTGAGGGATGTGATTGTTTATTCACAGGGGCTTAGGGAAAAAGAATCTCACTGCTGCCTGTATCACAGAGAGTTTGTGAAATATGAAAGTCAAAGTAAGCGAGGTTTGCTTTCAGCGGAATGAAAATGGCCCGATATTGCAGATATCACCGCAAGGCAACACGTGTAGCTGTTTGTGCAGGTGCTGAAAGTTACTTGGCCAATACCTGAGCTTTAAGATGGTGAGCATTGTACGACCAAGGCCTGAGTTTAGGATGGTGAGTGTTGAACAGCCAAGGCCTGAGCTTTAGGATGGTGAGCATTGTATGGCCATGGCCTGAGCATCAGAATGGTGAGCATAGTATGGCCAAAGCCTGAGCTTTAGGATGGTGAGCCATTGTATGGCCAAGGCCTGAGCTTTAGAAAGGTGAGCATAGCATGGCCAAGGCCTGAGCTTTAGAATGGTGAGCGTTGTATGGCCAAGGCCTGAGCTTTAGAATGGTGAGCGTTGTATGGCCAAGGCCTGAACTTTAGGATGTTGAGTTTTGTACAGTCAGGTCCTGAGCTTTAGGATTGTGAGTGTTCAACAGCCAAGGCCTGAGCTTTTGGATGGTGAGCGTTGTACAGTCAGGGCCTGATCTTTAGCATGGTGATTGTTGCACAGCCAAGGCCTGAGCTTTAGGATGGTGAAACTTTCACTAAGCTTACATGTGACTAAATTTCACTTGAAACTTCAAGTAGTAACAGTAGCAACATGTGTTGGCTTTATGAAACAAGTGAAAAGAGCCAAGTCATATCAAACAATATTTCAACCGACCGATTTTTATTGTTTTTTAACATTAATTCTTTCTTTATTATCTGTCTCTGTGTCTCTCTACATTACATTAATTTTACTGCATTTTCACTGCTCTACACTTAAAAATATGGTGCTTCACAGGTTCTTTAGTAAAGAAAAGCGTTCTGTATTGAACTAATGAACATTCAAAAACCATTTAAGCCTTTAAGGGGTTCTTTGCATCATGAAACAGTTCTTCAGATTGATGATGAATGTGCTGTAGATGATTCTATATAGAACCTTTTTAAAAACCGTTCTAGACAGAACCTTTTTGAAAAAGGTTCTATATAGCACCCAAAAGGATTCTTCTATTGTTATGGTGTCAAGCTTGTAACAACAGAAGAACCCTTTGGGTGCTACATAGAATCCTTTTCAAAAAGGTTCTGTCTAGAACTGTCTGTAGCACTTTCATGCACATTTTCCATCAATCTGAAGAACGCTTTCATGATGCAAAGAACTTTTTAATTATACAATGGATTCTTTGAGTGTTCAAGCATTTTCTTTTTTTTTTTTTTAATATATTTTTTTAAGAGTGCATATAAGTTAATGTTATGGTTCTCGGTATATAAAACGTAAATAATACATTTAAGCAATAGAACATGAGAAGGAGTGTGTTATCGCAAAATACTGTCAGAGCTATGATTTGGTCGCAGATCATCACAGCTTTGATGATATTCGTGATAACATAAAACCTCAAGTATTCTATTGCTTTAATACAACAGTTAAGTAAAATAAGTAAAAAAGAAATAAATTGGGCCGTGAAAGTGGCGTTTATGTTTTAATGTTAGCAATTCCTTCTGCCAATTATAATTCCTAAATAAGTATCATGTTGCTACGTCAGAGTAAACAAACTCTGCTCACTTGCTGTACAGCCAGCAGTTCGTTCTCCAGCTCCTTACACAGACCAACTGACAGTTTGGAATTTAGTGTAGTCTCATCTTCAGAGTCTGACCAAATCAGCTGTCAGTCAAATGTGATCTTAAAAGTGTCCATTTTCTGTTTGTACACAACGTGAGAAGTAAAAACTTCAAATGGCTTGAGCGACTCCTACAGCCATCAAAGTTGTTGCTTAGCAACAGTTTCTCAGCTGAGTGATAGTGTTTATATAAAAAAAAAAATCTGTGATGTCAAGGTGAAATAGCAGCAGAACGCTTCTCAACCAATCAGCTGGCGTGGCTGGAGCTTACTGCTGTATAGTTTATAAATGTTTATATGGCAGCATCAACAGGTGCGTGAGAAATATTAGGACATCTGGTATTATATCGTACAACCCAACTCTCTGTCCTTCTCTCTCTCTTTTCATAAGAATGGTCTCTAATTCCAACATGTCTCTAAGCTCATTATGCTTGGGTGACATTGAATATTAATTCATTTTTAAGCAAGATGGCTCATAGCTCTGTGCCAGCAGACATCAATGACCTTAAACCTCAGCTCTGCTAAAGCAGTTCATCCCCTTCTCTGTGTATCTATGTGCATGCCTCCTGTAGTGCATCTCCTCTCTTTCCTTTAGCTTCTTGGCCTTGAATCGCACTATAGGAGTCTATGCATTATTCAGTGGGGATCCGCTCCATGGTCATACCTAGCAGAATGGATGAGTGTTCTGCTCTTTTATTCGTCAAGCTGTTTATTCTGCGGCTCAGCCAGACGCCTGAGCTGGGTACATACGGCAGCCTGAGCCTGTAGGGGCCAGACAGCACCAGCACTACTGTGTTTGTATAGACACACCATAAGAATTGTGTTTGTTTGGCAGCTCTGCATAACTGACCTTCTGTTGGAGGGGTTGGAGGGTTTGAGATAAAACACTTTAAAGGAAAATGTTTGCATATGTAGCAGCTCTTTGCTGCATACAGTCTGGCATCTCCAATTTTCTATCACAGTTTACCCTGTGGCAAAAAACCATCCCCATAATCCTTAGTCATTTTCATTATTATAATCTTCAGTTTGGAACACTGTAGGATTTAAACTGCCTGTCAATGCTTGAGAAAAACCTTGTCTTCTTTCCAAACTTTTCATTAAAGTGACAAAACATACCTGCAAAGTTTTTAATTTAACAGTTTAGTTTTCAAGCTCTTAGACACACATTTTAGCTAGTGTTAAAGGCAAAAAATAAAATATAAAAAAATTCTAAATATTTAGAAATTTTAAAATACTGTCACAACTTTGCAACACTTGCCTTAAAAGAAGGCATGTATATTAGCCAAAAAGCAGGAAAGTAGTGTTCAGTGTGTTCATGCTTTTTTATAGTGTGTTTCAGTTTTTCCAAGTAATCTGCAAGTATATTTATCCACACTTCTAAAGTTCAGTCTTAGAACTTGGTTGCATTTTCTGTTTTTCACCATTCAAGTATTCCCATACATACTTTATGATCTTGTGGTCTTGACTCTGCAGTGGTCAGTCTATTGTTCTGAGACCACCAGCAGCTTACTGGTATGATTCTTTTTCTTTTGTTTCCTTTTCTCAGTAAGAGCTTCTTGACAGCTATACATTCTTTCAGAACCACAGTGTCTTCTCACAGTGGAAGGATGGACAGAAACACCTGTGGATTGTTTTCAGATCCAAATCAAGAGTGGAGTTTGATTTTCTCCTCTCTATCAAAAAGGAAAGCTTTAAGTGCTGTTTATCTGATGGGACTTGGTCTACCAGGCCTTGCGTGGTTGTTAGGGGTTCCATTTTATCTGTGCCTTATGCGATTGGATTATCTTGTCTAAACTCCTGATTAGTTTAGGTCTCTTTAGAAATGAATGTGTGCTTAAGGGCCATTTTGACTGTAAATTAAATAAATAAAGGGTGGTTTCTGACATTGGACATCACGGGACAGCTCAACATGCCTGAAGGAAGAATACTGTCTGTCAGTTCTCTTCTGTCAGCTAACAGCTATCCTGAAGATTGAGGAGAGAGAGAGAGCCCTCCTGCACCAACAGAGAGCCAGGACAATTATGAAAATGATATTGAAGGATAAGATTTTGTAAAGTACAGCCAAAAAGTTTTGGTCTCTAGGAATCAATCTAGCTCTCTACCCTCAGCAGAAAATCATTCTTTTGTTGTGCTGCTACTGAAATACTGGCTGTCCATTCTGTATTCATTTCCTGCCTAAATTGTTCTTTATGACTCTCTCTTTCCATAGTCTAATTCATTTTCCACTTACATACTCCTTTTAAGGTGGCACAATTTGGTCAAAATAGTATTGTAATTACATTGCAGTGTATAAAAAAAGCATCATTGTGTACATTGAGTTATTTTGATAAAAAAAAAAAAACCCACAACATTCAGTAAAAATAATTGCTTGGAGGGCTTATTTGCATGTTTCTGCCCTCCACCATTTCAGCAATGCAAAGATAATGACTAGTAAACAATATATTCTTGAGTCTTACTCCTCATCTGCCCCAGTTTTGGATTATTCATAGAATTGTAGTCACTGAGCCCATTCTGTTATGGCTCTATTCGTGAACAGCCATGCATTTGTGCTTTGAGTTTGCTCTAAATGCATATAACTGCATCTGATTAAACTCGTTGTCATCTCTCTTGGGCTCATTTGCTCTCTTTTTTTAGTTTTTTATTAAAGTCTCAATGTCTCTGATGGGCAGACCTTTGTAGATGAGCATGTCCAAGTGAGAGAGAGACAGAGTTGTTGTGTGAGAGAGGAAAAGAAAGAGCGAATGCTGTTCTGTTCTGCTCAGTTGCACTCCCGTGTAGATTACATTTGTAAAAAGCAGTTGAGCTTGAGAAAGCATCTGCTCCAAACCAGCAGCCTCTTTACTCCTGCTGAGTGTCGTGTAATCTGCCGGCGAGGCTCCCCGAACCCTTGGACTCTTTTTAGGACATGTTTGTTACTGGAGAAAAAGGGCCCATCCCAAATGGTGTCCTAAAAGCACTGGGGAAACAGTATCAAACTCTTGTAACACTTAATAGATTGTCAGCAACACCCCAGCAACATATCAGTGAAGTAGCAGTAGTGTAGCATCTGAATAAATTGAAGTAAATATCTTGTAGATGTTCTGTTGATACATTATTAACATTAAGTAGATGTATTGTTAATATGTTACTTCCATTATGCAAAACCTAAGCTTACCAACCTTATTCCAAACCTAACCCTCAACCTAGCCCTAATCCTAACCTTAACCTCAAACCCAAAACCTATCCTTAACTCTCATTGAGTGTTTGTTTAATCTAAAACCAATGTGTCAAGCACAAGGCCCATGGGCCAGATCAGGCCTGCCACACAATCCTATCCGACCTGCAAAGTATTTTCACTTTCTATTCATTTTAGCCCAGTTCACAATGCGCTGCGCTGCATTGCAGTCCACACCATGAACTGCAACGTAACACGGTCTGGCAACAATCTATGGGGACAGTGATTACACCTGAATTTTACACAATTCTACACAATTCCACAGCAGTCATACCAAAATGCATTTCGGCTGCATTTCAGCCAGTATAAACACAAAATTAGCTCACCAGCTCTGGCCCAAGTCTTAATGAATGTACAGAAAAGAAAGGCTGCCAGGTTTATAGTTCAAGCAAATAGGTATGTTTAAAAGAAAATTTTCATGTGTCCATGTAAAATGTTAAGGTTTACTACAAGTGTTTTGCTTTGCAATGTAAATAAATACTTGAATACTACAAATGAATGCAAAACACATCACTGATGAACAGTCCACACAACACATCTACTCCATGCTGACCTGGTAAACAGTCCCATTCGCTTTGATTGGTCCTAGCCTCTGTAGCAAGGAGTTTTGGGTAACACAAAGACTCCGAGACTGCAAGGGTTGTGGTTGGGTTGGAGCCAAAGATGACTCAAGTGCACCACAAACTGTAAAGCGGCCATGCCAAGAGTGTGCAAAAACTTCTCACACTCAGTTCTTGGAGGAGAATATGGGGTCAGACAGCGAGCAAAACAGTGCAGAGGATTTGGAGAGATCAGAGGCAGACCCAGACAGAAGCAAACAAGGCTGACAGTGCGGTTTGAACAGATGCCAGTTCAGGCCAACTCCAGAGGCTGAGTGAAAACCACTGTGGGTGCTGGGGGGGGTAGTGATTCTGCATCACTTCAGCCTGCAGACTTTCACTTTGATAAATCTCAGGAAAGCATTTGAGTGAATGCGCTTGGCTAACTACCTGCTCTTGTCAAAGTTTGTTCAAAAGAACTTCATCTCAATCCCTAAAAGCAACAATTCATGGTAAATTCAAATGTACAGCTTTCCTCTTACCACAAATTTAGTTTAGCCGAGACATATTTGGCGTCTGAAGTTTGCTTCTTTAGCTTTTGTACTGGAACCACACAGCTAACGTACCTGTCAAGGCTTATTGTTATTTAGAAATCACCCTCTGGCTATATGCCAGCTCATATCTCATCTGTGATCTCTATAAATAGTGTTAATTATCAGACTCACTCTAGTAACTCGCTCACCTATCAAGTATCTAGAGATTCTACTGAACTGGGAAAATCTGCTTTAAGCTTCAGTGCACCAGTGAGCTGGAATTTACTGCAGTAGTTTCTAAAACTCATCCTGCTGGTGTCACTTTTAAAGTCATTTTATTTGGCTGATTAAAATCTCAGCTTCATTATTTGATCTTAATTCTATTACTGTTTTCATTTTATTTCATTTTCTTTTGTATTTTATATTGAAAGGCATTAATTGGTTTTACCTACTTTGGCTTGGTTGGGACAAAACCTTGTATCTCCATTTTTTGTGTTTTTCAGTTTTTGACATAATTTGAAAATACCTGTTGACCTTTAAATTGTATATAAATTTCATGATGAATTGACCAACAGAAATGGCCAAAAATTACTTGTAAAATGTTTGTTTCCATTGACTTACATTAAAAGTAAAGAAGGTTTTTTTCTTCTCCTGTAAAGTTACCGTTTTGGAGATACAAGATTTTGGTCTGACAGCAGTGAGTTGTTTTCTCTATTTCCCTGTTTGTCTTGTTTGATTTTGTATGATCTTACAGATAATTTGTCTGTGCACTTCTGTTGATTTTATTTTTAACTGATACATTTCTTAAATGTCTTTAGCTGCGCTGTGAATGTTCAGTGGCCACCCACAGTGTTTTTCTGACTGACAGTAAAAGCTGATTGACAGACGTAATGGAAGCTTACAGTCAGCGGTTATCATCGCCACAAATTTCACACATTTGTGGATTTATGAAGTTATCTTCAATCGACTTGCTTATGTGATTTCTGACACAATGACATACTGTTATCTATAAAAAATAAAAAAACAAAAACAAATGTAAATTGCATTGCTAAAACAGTACTTTGCATTGAGTTATTGAATGATTCCATTTTACTACTGATTACTGAACAACTCACACTTGCCTTAAACCAGGTTATTATGATTTAGACATGCACTTTGCACAATGCTGAATTTTGTATATAAGTCTTCACTACTTGTCAGCTATGTAGACTTTTAGCTTTTTATTCCACCAATTAACCAGCTTTTTAATCCAGCACATCACTATGTAAGTCATCTGCTACAATACATTTACATACATGTGGCATTTTTCAGGCTATCATTGTCGTGCTGAGGGGTCAGGGGAGGAGAAAATGTATAATCTAGTTGTGTACACCATGATAACAGCTGTCTAACAAAGAAGAATAAACAGTGCCTTAAATAAGTTTCAAGTGAGTTGCATGATGTTTTACAGTATTTTACAGGATTTTTCTGTAAAGCAGCTTTGCAACTACACCTGTTGTAAAAAGTGCTTTCGACAACATCTGTAATGTGATATGTCACTCTGAAGCATCTGCCAAATGCATACATGCAAATGTAAGTAAACTTGGTACTTGGATGATTGACTGCATTTGAGGTTAAAGGGAAAATTTTGTATGTGTGATTTTTGGCCATTCTCATTTTAATACACGAGAATGTGTTGCCATGTATACTTGCAGATGTTGTATTGTATAGTCCACAGCAATCAAACCAGAAACTGCTAGTGCCATCTCCCTGCTTGTGTGGCTGTGTGTGTATGTATATGTGTGTGCACTGGTGCATACAGACATTGTTAAGCACGTGACCAGAGCTTTTAAAATAACAGGCCTCATTGCAGGCCAAGCAGGTGATTGATGAGCACAGAACAGGGTTACTGCTTGTTGTCGCTGCAGCAGACTTTGATTGACAGGTAGAATGGAGATGTTCCTGAGGGGCAGTGCTGGGTTAAACTGTGTCACCTGGAAAGAGAGAGAGAGATACAGAGTGAGAGAGGCATAGACAGAGAAAGAAAGAGGGAGAGGCTGAAAGTGATGGTGAGAGAGGAGCATATACAGGGAGAAAGAGAAAAAGGACAGAAACAGATAGACAAAGAGAGTGAGAGAGAGAGAAATGCTCTGGCATTGAAAGGCATTGAGAGAGCAAGGAAAAGGGAGAGGAGAAAGAAAAAGAAGAGAGAGGTAAAGTGAGAGGAATAGATAGAGAAAGAAGAACTTGAGATACAGAAAGGGGAAAAGAGAGAGACAGTGAAGGCAGTTGCAGTGAAAGTTGATGACTCTGACCAGAGAAAAGAGAGAGAGAGAGAGAGAGAAAGAGAGAGAGGGAGGGGAGGGGGGGGTGGGGTGGGGTGAGGCCCAGAGGAACAGAGCGAGAGTCATTAATTCTGTATTGAGTGTCTGTGATGAGTGTGACTCTAGAGACTTGTCCGAGCCTGAGTGTGTGTGCTGGGCCGCCTCTGCAATGTGGAGTAGAGGCTCTAATGATGCCGCTCATCTGGACCTGCTGACTCCAACACTCAGCTTAATAATAATCTCACCCCTCCGCCCCTGCCCCCTCCCATACAGTTAGATACTCACTGAAGTGGTGACCTTGTCATCATTCAGTTCAACTGCACTTCTTTAGGAAACACTTTAGTGCATTACATCTTAAATTTTACCATGACTTTGTTCAGTTTGGCTGTTATGGTACGATTCAGAATTATTTGTGACAATACATTGAAGTGGAATGTAGGCGATATGATGAATGTGTGGAAATAACCCAGGAATTTTATTTTTGCCAAAAAATGAGCATAAGTTCGATCCACAACCATCCTGAAGTTCAAAGGGAGCGTAATTGTCCTAGGATGGTCCCCCCTTTCCGCATATCTCTCAGCACAATGCTAGCCAGTGTGGGTGTCATATGGCATACTAGATTTGACAGAGCTCTCCTCCAAGCGTGTTGAGCTTCTAAGTGATGTTGCAATTGTGGTAGTTTGAAAAGTGTGCTGGTGCTTCACATGGTGGTGCACTTGCTAGCCTTCACACTAGAACTTGATGTCATTGTGGGATGGGTGAGAGCTAACTAGCATGTGGGAATGGACATAACAAAAGTATGTATGAAAGAAAAGAAAAGAAATGTATGGTCTGTACTGAAAGTCTAGTTTTAATAGTCCCATACATGGCACATATGATTGTCCTACATAAGATGTTTGCTGACATATCTGATTGATGGATGACATTCTCATTTTAGTGCATGTAGCAAAATTTGTCTCCCGTATTCAGTATGTTTTTCATAGGCTAGTCAATGAACAGCACACAAATGAGGTCAGTGTGACCCTCTAATCTCTATTTATTAAGTGATATCTCAGCCACAGGATCATTTATCAGTTTGTTCTTTCAAATGCACTGCAGCTAAAGCATTTTACACAGGACTGCTTTGTAATTACAGGAGTGGCTCTTTGGGGGGAAAAAGATTTATGGCTCTGTGTTGAGTTTGCGGTCATGGGATTAAATGGATCAGGAAGATAGTTCTTCGAGACTTGCTTTCTAGCCAGAGATGTCAAATTTTGAGTCTGTAGGGTTCTAGCCAAATTGAGTCTTGAGTCTTCAGAAGTGAACTTTAGTCTACTAAACGCCTATGAGATTCAACATGGCTTCAAAAAACAAGCTTTTAATTATAAAACAACTTTCAGTGTGAAGGACAGAATGAGGTGCTACATGAAGTAAATGTTGTAGTATATACAGCATGTATATACTACAACAGCTCACTAGCGCAGTATAGATCCTTGCTGAAAAAACGTTTAGACCAACATGAAAGTAAAACTCTTAGACTCGTCTGAGGCAGGGGTCAAATGACATGCAGGTATTAAGCTGGCAAGTCCATTATCTTAAATATAAAAGTAGCCTAAGGTCAATCCAGCAAAGCATTGTCAGTAGAATGGCATGCTCTGGACCAGATGCACATGAGCTTAAGGTCTCCATGCCCAATGCCAAATGTCAGCTAGAGGAGTGTAAAGCCCCCCAGCATTGGGCTGTATAACAGAAGAACTGCATTCTCTGAAGTGATTTAGCTCCAACTAATGCCTTTGGGATAAGCTGGAGTGATCCACAACTAATCATCCAACATCAGTTTATGCTTTTGTTGCTGAATGCAGTCAAATTCTTATGGCAATGTTCTGACATGTAAAACCTCTCAGAAGAGTAGAGGTGGTTGATGCTTCAAATACCCTATTTATTTCCTTGATTTCAGAAGAAACATTGATGGTGTCTACAATTTTATTTATTTATTTATTTATTTTCATACAGTGTATATCTGATATTTGGTATCCTCACCAAGACAGATCCATTCTTCATCTTGTACTTGTCACATAAAAAAAACAATTCCAATTCTGTTTTCGTGTTAGGAGTTCACAGAGTGAGTGAAATGCCAGATTGTATTGACGTTCATGAATGAATGGATATGTAAAGTGTTCTCCGTTTTGTGGTAACAGTTTGGAGTTTGGCAGCAAGAGAGTGTGAGCCTCCCACAGGGAAAGAGAGTGAGAGCGAGCGACTGAGTGAGAGAGATCTTACCATTAAGTTGTTTTCTGAGTCATGGAAAAAGCTGAAATATTCCCTGCACCACTCGTTCAGCGTGCTTTCGCTTTTTTCCATCTGTGTTTGGCTTTGTTCGAAGCTGCAAGTGCAGAGCAGAAGATTACACTCTGTTGCAGATGATGTCTGTATGTGCCTTGATTGCTGTGGATTGTCCTGCCTAACTTAAAGTAAAACCATCTGTAAGTGCATAAGGCGTCTACTCTCACACAATAAGAAAATGAGACGAAGTTCCTCTTTTGAAGGAACCTTTACAAAAGCAGACTGTACATTTAAAAATCTAGTTTTGGTAAAGGCCTTGTCTGAGATTGAAGGAGTGACATCAGCTTTGAGATCATCATGTGCCATTCAGTGCTGTTCTCAGTGGGGGTGGGCTGATCAGCGCTTTATGAGGCTGATTCAGGGGGACTTTAGTAATAATCCCATGGCAATCAGAGATCATAATGTTACGAGTAAATAGCATTATCTTAGAGGAATTTCCTTGTTTTTGATCATGTTTTGTTATGGCCCAAACTGAAGGTCTAGCTCTGATGGTCACGGTTCATGTGTCTTTAGCCATTCCTCAGCATTATTTTGGACCTGATCGGTCAGCTATGGAATGGCTCAAGAATAAATATGAACAGTTCTGTTGACGAGCATGCTAAACAGAACCTGAATTGGACATTCTTTTTTGAAGGAATATTGATAAAAGCAGATTGGAAATTAAAGATATGACTTAGCTCAGGCCTTGTGTGACATTGTAGGATTAATATCCACTTGGGTATTATGCTGTTCTCAGTGGGGGTGGACTAATGAATGTTTTCCGATTGAAATCGACCCAATTCATGGGAATATGTAGACTTCAGAGAAAGAATTATGATTTCTGGGACCTAAAAAATACATGTCTGTAACATTTGTTTTGTTTTAATGTAATAGAATTATCATGTTAATTTTCTTCAAAATTTGAAGTATTGTAGTGATGCTCTTAATTGTCAAGATTTATTTGGTAACATTTTGGAAAAATTTTGGAAAGGAAAATAGTCCAATCAACAACTTTTCCCCTGTGGAATCTTGGTAGTTAAAGCAAAGCGAGCTCTCCCATTGGTTAGGCCTTCTGGAGCTGGACTGAAGACCTTAAACATTAGATTCACATTAGATGTCTGTTACAAGCTTCAAATAAAACATATGGAATGTACACCAGTGCTTGTAGAATTTAGCATGATCATAGTAGTAGATTGTTTTGTTTTTTGACCAAGTTCTGACATTTATGGGCTGGACTGAAGGTCTACCATAGTAGTCAAGAACATGGTACATATGATTGTCCTACATAAGATGTTTGCTGACATATCTGACTGATGGATGACATTCTCATTTTAGTGCATGTAGCAAAATATTCATATTCAGTATGTTTTTCATAGGGGAGTCTATGAACAGCACATAAATGAGGTCAGTATGACCCTCTAATCTCTTTTTATTAAGTGATATCTCGGCCACAGGATCATTTATCAGTTCTTTCAAATGCACTGCAGCTAAAGCATTTTAAACAAGATTGCTTTGTAATTACAGGAGTGGCTCTTTGGGGGGAAAAGATTTATGGCTGTATGTTGAGTTTGCAGTCATGGGATTAAATGGAGCTGGAAGATATTTCTTGGAGACTTGCTTTCTAGCCAGAGATGTTCACAAGATGATTTATGCAAGCGCCAGTCAAATTTCGAGGGTGGAGGATTTAAGTCAGAATTGAGTTAGTCTTTAATAGCGAACTTTAGTCTTGTTGTTAGCTTTGCATTGTGCATAAGTTAACCCCTACTAAACCCTGTCAGATTCAACACGGCTTCAAATAACAAACCTTTAATTATAGAAAATTCTTAATTCTGATGGACAGAATGAAGTGCTACATGCAGTAAATGCTGTATGTTGTATATACAGCATGCATGTTAGCACGCAAGTGCAATAACTAATCCAGTTTATGTTCCTTGCTGGAAAAAAAGTTAAAACCAGCATGAACTCCATGCTTATCTAAGCTGGTCTATAATTTACTGAAACTAAAGCTAGATTAGACAACTGCAGCTATAATAGTCATTATGCTAACTACTACTAACTACTACTACTACTCCAAACTATGTGGTAGCAAACTGTTTAAAGTTATTGCACCATTAACCCCCACTTTTACTGCGTTTAGCACTTAGTTCTGTCCATCAAACTGAATGATGCCACTGCAAGCTGTGAAAGAATGGCATTGGCATTGAATGGCATGTGCACACACATAGCAAAGCTGATAAAGTAGCACATGTAAGGTGTGAAATGAAAAGTTTTTTTTCATTTACCACACTAAGGTTGGCCATCTTAATTTTATCAGTTTTGTTCATTTATTTTTCTCAGGCTAAAATTTCTCAGTATATGACTTGAGTCATCTCTCAGTTTCCAGACATGGAATTTGTGATGTACTATTTTATGAGGAGTGTCGATTTGAAGCCCTCTGCGGTGAAAATGTGTAATTTCAGTTATGCAGTATGTGAACATTTTTATACGCATGGGTTGTGCTGTGCACACTTTCCCAGAGCGGATGAATCTGACGATTGTGAGCGTGTTGAGAATATTCAAAGAGAACTCAGTTTAGTGACTTTGCAGTCTTAATTTGATCAGTTTTGTTTTTTCTTTTTCAGTCTGAAATTTCACGAATCGGAAGTCTCGAGTCCAAGTCGCAAGTCATCTGAGTCCAGTTGTGGGTCAGACCATAGGGAGCTCAAGTTGACAGCAGTTCCCATCTCTGTTTTCAACCATAGATTCTGTACTGTTTTATTTTAAGAGGAGTGTTGATTTGGTGAAGGATGTGTCCTCTGAGGATGTGAGTAAGTGATGTACTGTTGTCATCATATTTTCATCAGTATAATGATGCCTTTGCTTTTGAGACCTAAAAATGAAGCTGGCCCTTCTTTCTGAGCCTGTCTGTGACATTAATATGTCAAGACAAATGGTGGTCTGAAAAACTCCCACATATTCTTTTTAAAAAGAATGTTCAATTATAATTTCAAGCATTATATGGCGACTCTCAGCAACATCCTATTTAAATGTATTCTTTTTTGTTTAATCCTGACTGAAGTAATGCTACTTCTTTCAGTTTTATTCAAAAAAAGCTTACATAGTGCAGCTTTAAAGTTAAAGATCGCTGATGCTTTTACCAATTCCAGACTAAAAAATACTTCAGACTTCCAGCAGTTTTCCCTGCAGTTAGGGCACTTAGAGAAGGCAAGGATGAGTTATAAAGGGCCACTGCAAGGGAACGACACGTCCCATTATAATCAATGAGTTCATTTCACCATTATGGGATCACATTAAGCGCAGCAATTACTGCATACTCCACTTTTAAATGTCACTGAGCATTAGAGGCCCTGGACTATGGAGCCAGTAGACTCGTGCTTCCTCCTGTCTCGCCTACTCCCTCTCGCATTGCAGCGTTTTATTGTAATGTATAACACAGGATCATGCATTTCAAACTTTGTATTTAGTTTGCGGCACCATAACATTTATGGTGCAGCCAGTTAAACATGACATTTGACACCGGTTTTGTTATAAAGAAGATTTAGAAGGACAGAATTTTACTGAACTTCAATGGATTTTATGTGTATGTGCATCTGTATATTTAGCGCATTCTTCCATTGCGTGCTTTGTATAGTCTCTTGCATTATTCATTGCAGCACACACCCACTTTTAATACCGAGAGAGAAAGTGCTCACCTTGTAACTCCACATAAACATTACTTTCAGTAAACATCTCTCTATCACTTGCTCGTGCTGTGAGGCCTAACCCAGAATATTCTCTCTCTCTCTCTCTCTCTCTCTCTCTCTCTCTCTCTCTCTCTCTCTCTCTCTCTCTCTCTCTCTCTCTCTCTCTCTCTCTCTCTCTCTCTCTCTCTCTCTCTCCAACCCCCCAAACTTACCTTGCTTTTGTTTGCCTGCTTTCTGGCCTGCATTTTGCCCCTATAAGAAGCCAGGCAGAATTTCCCTCTAATGGAAATCGATTTAGGCTAACAATAACACAACACATCCACAGATCACAGAAAAGTGCTTATGCAAATGGAAAAAGGGGGCTTCAGTTCCACCTCTCTCTCTCGATAAAAGCACTTGACTGTCCTTTAATGGTTCAATTGACTTGTCACTTCGCTCCTCTCCCCATGCCTCACGGTGGGATGGACCACAGGCAACATTGCAGGGATAAGCATTCTATTACCTCCCTTTTAAAACAGGAATACATTATAACAGGTGGATAAATACTGTTCTCTGGTAATGAGGCTTTATTCCTAGCGCTTTTTGAATGGAATACAAAAGCGGGAGACAGCATTACTCCAGCTCCACAACTGGCACTTATATTATAGAGTGCTAGGTCACAAGAGTTATATTCCATTACTGTAACCATTACAGAGAATTTGAGACGACTAGCTTAGACTATAAGAAGATGACGGGCAGGTGTGAGGAGCAATGGCTGTGAGACAGGTGTGAAGAGAAATAAAAAGGGAACAAATTTCAAATCTCCTGCTTATTCTCATTCTTACATCTACAAGGTGGACCAACAAGAAATGAGTATGTAAAACAGCAGACAGTGAATGGACAGTGGTGGTCCTGACCATTTAAGTATGCAGAGAAACAGATGGACTACGTCTGTAACTGTAGAACTACAAAGTGCTCCTGTATGGTAAGTGGAGCTGATAAAGTGAACAAGGAGTGTAGATACAAGGTTTAAGTAGGGAACCTAATAAAAGCATATGTATATGAGAATGAGAAACTGTAGCTCAGAAGAAATGCACCAAAAAAAAAACCAAAAAACTTTCTTTGTTCTTGAAAATGTCAAGTGAAACTATAAGGTAAACTTCAGTTGGTTTAGGACCCTTAATATTTAAGAATATATTTGCAACCCACTTCATTAAGATAGTCATTTACATATGATTTACAGAATTACAAAGTCTCACATGAAGCTCAAGTCATTCTTAATGATTTGAGGATTAAGAGTTGAAATCAGGGTTAGGGTGATTTCAGATTCAGATTATTTTCTCCGTTGTGAGGGTAACGCGATTGTAATATTAAATTACATTCAACTTAATATAGTAATAACCTAAAGGTCAAGCACCTGTGACGCATAATCCAGTTAGTATTGCTGTAAGTTGCTTGTGCTCCTCCAGACTTGTAGAAACGCTTAGTGATGCTCTAGGACTGGTCTGAAAACCTCAGAATGCCTCCAACCTTGTGCACCCCATCTGTGATGTAGTACCCAGGGAGACTTACAAAGACAGGGCATTTGGAGGCAGCTTGTTTAGAGGAAAAGCAAAAACACAAAATAATTGGGTTAAAAATCTGTCAAGCCAAAGGGTACATTAACAAAGGAGAGCTGATTGCCAAAACATCTGGGATGAATATTTTATTTCCCAGCCAGTTGCTTTGTGCAGATGATGTTGAATCATTTATGAGCATTTTTTAATAATGCCTTCGTCAGTGGGGTTTTAAAGGTGCTAGTTATTCTGTGTAGGTGACCTACACTAGCTCACCAAATTAATGTGGAATTGTTTATTAGTGAATTTGATTTGTACTAGTATCTCTTATATATATATATATATATGTGTGTGTGTGTGTAGAACAAGCAGAAGTATATATTCTGTATGAAGTAACACATAGAAAAAAGCCATTTGCAGCTTCATCAACACTGGTGGAGAGCATAAAATATTGATAGTTATATACAAAGGTTTGAACACCCCAGGTCAAATTCCACAGTTTGTTGATTTTTTAAGTGGAAAATAAGTTAACACATCATCTACAGAGAACAAACTTGAAAATGACATTTTTATGCAAATGTAATGCATAATTTGTGTATATTTGCTGAATTGAATATTGGAGGGGGGAAAACATAAATAAATAATGTGCTAGAAGTGCCTTTCCACATGTTAAATTGAGTAAATAAACAGTAACTGTGCTTTTAAATACAGTGGTGTGTTCCCTGTAGAGGATGTGTTAACTTATTTTCTCTTAGAAACTAAAGAAAGCATGTAATTTGATCAGGGGCGCCTAAGCCTCTGTGTATGACCGAACCTATACTGGTCTTCTCCTCAATCAAGACCAGTCAAGCTGTTTGCATTGTAGTCCAAATAGTTACTGGATGGCATCACAGATCAACTCATCAAACAGTGAAAGGGAGGAAACCGGTGATGGACAAACACACAGATAGTCAGCCAGGCAGTGAAATGAAGGGAGAGTGGTAGAAAGGAAAATGAAAGAGGGGAAATGATTGAGAGATTACATCAGTGTCTGGGAATGATGATCCGTCAGTGGGCAAAAGAGCAAAACGATGCCAGGCAGTGGGAGATAACACTCACATGGCCCTTAACACACCCCCCCAGAAATAAGAAGAAAAGAGCCTTTTTGTTTGGTCATTTGGGAAACGCATTGGCAGCAATGCCTTCAGAGCATCTCAAAAACCTCTCTAACTTGAAAGAGCATACCAAGAAATAGAGTTTGAGAGTTTGGAGAGAAAAGAATAGGAGAACAGAACAACCTTGAGGAGCGATTTTGCTATTAAGGACACATGCTCAAGTGTTGCTAACAAAACCCCTTCAGATGGACATGGCTGAGTGAGAAAGAGCCTTGAGATAGCCAGTAATGCTAGAGTGGGTGATGGAGAACCAATCCCTGCACCACTACATTGTGCATTTAGATGGAGAGAACAAGAAGAACAGATTACAGCGACAAGGATAGATGAGGGGAGAAGGAGAAAGAGATGTAGAGGAGAGACTCACAGCTGAAGGGAAAGGTTCTATTAGATATTGAAAGAGAGAGGGGAAAAAAGGAAGGGAGAAGTTTAGGAGTCATCCCAGTTCATCTTACCCTCAATCATGTCTTCCACAGTGCTGGTGTAGTTTAAAAAAAGTAATTACTAATGATTAGTTCCTTCTCTCAAACTGTAATGGACTTATCACTTCTTGGAAAAAGTAATCTCACCTCTCATTACTTTACTGCACCTACAAATCTGTACCAACTGGAAAGTACAGTAGTCTTTTTCACTACAAACGGAAGTAGCCGTTCAGATTAGTAAGCATCATTCAAAAGGCCTGTCACTCTCCCTGCCTCTCTTTAAAACCCTACAAACTAACCACTAGGTTTAAAAACAGTTGTAATTAAAATGTGAGTCTTCCAAAAGTCTTTGCTCCTGACTGAAAGTTGAGTCTATGTAGGTGAGATGGGCTCTTGCTCGTAGAGTTTACAACACTTCCCCCACTCATGTTCATAATCAAATTGCATGCATGGTAAAAGCTATACAGAGGATGGAGGAAATATGTTTTAAATGCATTGCATGAAAATAAGGATGTGCTCTCTGAGATATGAGTAATGCAAGTAATGGAACTCTTATCAAGTCGGTTACTGTAAATATCTCCCAAATGGAAATTTTACAGGAGAAGGCAAAAATGTGCTTTACTTTAATGTCAGGTAAATAGATTTTATTCAAAGTCATTTTGGAGTGTTTCTATTGGTCCAATCATAATGTTCACGTCATAATTTTCACACAGTGTAAAGGACAGCTGTGACTGTATGCAAACACACGTGAGGAAATTGAGGATTTAAACCAGCTTTAAAAAGTTTTGAAATTGCTTTTAGATTCCGTTGTAACTCCTGTCTGAATTTTAAAGATTCAAAAATCCTAAAAAAAGAATCGTTCACTTCAGTTTCCAAATACAAACAGCTATTTTTGAAAAGCTAAAAGGCTAAAAAGCTCCACTAATGATACTCACAGTTATGCTTCATGTTTTTACTAAAATTATTACTGAAAAACTGCATTGTACAATGTACAAATGTTACATGCATGTCTAACTAGCTGCAAAGGTCTGTGTTTATACTGTAAAGTGTTTAGCCAGGTGTGTAAGTGAATGTACACCACAATGTCCACCAACAATCCGATACCTACTGTAACGAGTCAAAGGTACAGTGCTGCGCTAATGATCAATCACAGTGAATGAGGTGAACTGACTCCATGGAGGTCAACCACAAAGGTGTTGATCACTTTAAACATTCCATCTTGGCAGATTCCCTCCAGGAATAGACTAAGATTTTAGCCTGTTTTAAACACAGAATCACAACTGCTTCCTCAGTACGGCTAGAGACACTTAGGCCAACTAAACAGAGGCAGGAAAAGTCTGTATTTTCTACCAAATTCCATCTAGTTTGTGTGAATGAATACAAAAGTGAGGTATAAACATTAATAGTTATTTTTTGTAAAGTAGTCTGTAAAGAGACTGAATTGTCTTATTGTGTGCATCACCACCTGCCTTTTAGCTTCAATGCCCAGTGTTGGCAGCTCTGCTCAGTTTCTCTTTGTTCAGCACTCAGTGAACTACATGTTACTTTGAATACAACATGTTTGTTTGAAATAGATCAGGGGCAGAATGTTTCACGTAGCATTGATGGAGCGTTTTTGTATACAAACACACAGTGAGCCACCAAAGAACAAGGTTTATAAAATTTCACAGTGTACAGCTGGCTTTAGAGAACATTCAACTACAGCTTAACCAGCCAAATAAAGACTTGAGATGTAAAACTCCACAAGTGAGCTACTCAGATGTGATTCCTGCTGTCACTGTGCTACATGCTTTTCTGAGCAAAGCTCTACTTGATTCAAGGTAACTTAGCTAGCATAGCTGTAGCATAGCTAGCTAATTCACATAATTTAAAATCAGCTACATTTTAATGATTTAACTGTTAAAGGTACATTGCACTCATTCACACTAACTACTACTTAATTTTAGGTAGGTTACTCAGTATGGTATCAGACTCTGTATCCACAGGTACTGAAGATGTGTACAGATGCAGCCCTAGTTATAGCATTGGTAATCAGATATTTACAAAGTGAAAGTTTTACATTGAAATCTGTTATATATTAAAAATCACGTGTGCTTTATTTTATGTTGGTACAGGTGGTGTTAGGTAAACTAGCTTGCCTAGTGTTAACTAGTTAGGCTAATGTTAACTAACTTTACAACTGTTTGAGAATGAACTCATTGTCCATTTTATCAGCTCCACTTACTGTACAGGTGCACTTTGATGTTCTACAGTTACAGACTGCAGTCCATCTGTTTCTCTGATACTTTGTTAGCCCCCTTTTACTCTGTTCTATAAGTGGAACTGATAAATTGGACAATGAGTGTAGAAACAAGGATTGATGAATTAGCTATGCAATAAAGTCTTTGATTCAGTATAATCTGCCTGTCCTATAAATATTTCCTAGAAATGACCACATGATGCTGTATAAAACTGTGAAACACATACAAAGTGTACAAAGTAACAACACATTACTTAGTATTTATGGTACTTCAGTAGTAGCTGCCACAGCTAATGGACGGAAGCCAGAGCTGGTCTGGGTGACAGCAGTCTTGTTGTTGGCTTTCGAAAAGACCACTTTCATGGACAGCTGCTACTTTAATCACCTAAAGTGATGGGCCACTCTAGGGTACAAGGCTAATGCTTTAACTTCTCTGTGTTGTGCTTGTTTTCTGATAAGATTCAGGCATTCAGTCAGACCAGAGGGTGCCAGACTCTTCTGGAAAGCTAATAGTTTCTTTTTATGGAATACTAAATGAGAATCTCCACATGCACGTGATTTGTGAACAAGTGTGGTCTTGATGCTTAATGACTTTAGTATGACACACACTCCTCTGAATGCCTAATGACTGTGATTTTGCTTGGTGTTAGCACGCTAATTAGCACAGGGTTTTTGACTCTTTGAAACAGGCTTTCCAGTTTCATAGCTGCACACTGAACTCTGGCTAACAAGGTTTGGCTTCTTTTGACAGTTATATGCATTTCAACTCTTTGTGAAGTGCAGAAGGAAAAGAAGAAGCAGCCCAGGCAAAGGACAAATTTTCCAGGCAGATTAGCATAATGAAGTTAGAGGTCATTTGAAAACGTTTAAAACTTTCTTTTCAGAAGTATTTTCAAGCATTTCCCAGAGCTTTTCTTGGACTGAAAACAGCAGTTAATAGCTATGCTGTTATTGATGCTGAATGCAGCACCCAGGGTGGTGATTTACAAAGCTAACACTACAGCTGTACGTTTTACTGTAAATAACAACCATCATAATGGCTTATTGATGGCTATGAGAGAGATGGGAGGGTATTAACTAATCCTTAGAAACACTGACATTTAATTGACAACAGATTATGCTAATTATATGCTACCATTCAGACGTTTTCAATACACTGTTATATTAATAACTGTTGTAGTTTTATTCAGTAGCAGTATAAATAGTGAGGGCACAGTCAGAACTGATTCAGTTTATGGTGACCTTACTCAGGTTCTTCACAACAGTGTAACAAATGTAACACAAATACATCATTTTAATAAAAGTGCCCTTCAGTCTGTTTTTTGAAATACATTAATCTTATTCAGTGCTTATGCATGTATTTTAAAGTCCACATAATTCTATGCAAAAGTTTGAACATCCCTGAATGACACATTTTGTTGTTTTTTGAGCACAAATACAGTGGACAGACTTCAGTATGACATTTTCTACTCATTTTAGGGCGTACTTCCTATTTACTTGCTGAGTTTAACTTATTGGACAGGTGGGTTGTGAGTAATAAAATATAAAATGTGCCTTAACTTTCATACAGGCCATATTTTGTGTTTTATTATCAGCATTTGAATTTTTTATGAGCATTGTTGTGTATGTGTAGCAGCTGGTTTTATATTATTTAAAACAGTGATTCTGTACCTTTGAATGGTAGTCTCAGTCTGCTTCACATGTAGGTGAGACTCTCCAGCAAGTTTACATCTCTCTCTCTCTCTCTCTCTCTCTCTCTTTCTCTCGCTCTCTCTCTCGCTCTCTCACTCTCACTCTCTCTCACTCTCTATCACTCTCTCTCTCTCTCTCACTCTCACATTCTTTCAGGCTTTTGCTGCTACTGTTAAGTAGATGTTCTAGAAGTTGAAGGATGGCACTCTGAATATTCATGTTTTTTATCTGGCCTGGGAGCTGACACAGTTCTCCAGGGTTTGTTGATTTATAGGTGTATGTGAATATTTGTGCGTATGAGTGTGTGTGCGGGCACGTCCATGTACTGTAAGGACTCTGCACAGTCACACACTTCTCTTTAAATGCTAAGCAGGTCTGTGCTCTTCATGAGTCAGCACCGGCTCTGTGAGAAAGCCATGTGAGTACTGTTCTCAGGTCAGTATGGGCACAGCGCTGTGTGATGTGTGTTGAGAACAGTGTAGAAATGAACTCCTTCTGACTCTGTTCTCTCTTTGTTGAGTGATATCTCAGCCATAGGATCATTTATCAGGTCTCATGGTTGTCCTTGTGAATAAAAGCATTTTAAACAAGACGTTTAATAATAAGCCTTCAGTACTACAGCAACAGTTCCTAGGGGGGAAAAAAGATGATTATGACTCTTATGACTCTCTTCTTATGAATTTATTGTCTTAAAATCAAATCGATTTTAATGCAATGTCTGGGGAGCTTGTACTAAAACAATACTTTTTGTTTTAGTTCATTTTATTTTATATCAACATAGTCCTTAGAGGTCATATTATCAGAAGTATCCATACTATCTATATCATTCGTTCACTGCATAGAGGCCAAAGAGTTGCTACATTGAGTCTGTGAAGTCCAGACAGGCCATTTATTTATTTATTTATTGGCTTGCTTATTGATTTAGCAAATGCAACATTCACATGCTAAGGAATTGTTTATGTCCACTGTGGAGGACAAATAATCCTCCTTTTAGCTTGGACTTGAACTCCTGCCTCCCCTTTGAAGGCTGGTCAGTCATGGGCTTTGGCCAATCTTGAATCTATTCTGTCATGACCACAATCTCTGTGGGAGGTCAGTGCCAGGGACCTCTTTTTAGCTTCTTTATATTAGATTTTTTTTTGGAATATTGTGTGCTTCCGTTACCTTTTCCAGACAGATTGAATGGTGATGTCTCTTGGAGGACTTTCTCAGATTGGCCATCTTAATGTTGACGAACTGTTGGAATCCATAGAGTTGATCGGTTAACTCCATAGAGTTTAACCGTTGGTGTCCACTTTACAGTTGGAATGTAGAGTCCATCGAGATAGTCCATGAGACCATAGGTACCACAGAGTTATAGAGTTGGTGCATAGGCTCCAGAGTCCATTGAGACTGCATGCAGTTGTTTAGCTTAGCTTGAGCAACATATTGACCAAAACTAAGTTTATTTTGTATGTATTCAAGCTTATGTGTATCACTCAGTTTTCATCCATCCACATATTTCATGGATCCAATTGCTGTTTTGTTTCAGAACATTTCTGCTTTATGAGTCTTTTTCTGAGCTGTCTACCTGGCTTGATTGGTTTCGACAGTGCACACGAGGATAATGAGCATAGGCAGCCTCTGGAGGAGGCTGCACTGTAGGCACGATTATTCCAATCAATCACCCTGTGCAAGTAGACAGGAAGGGCTTTGACCTACATCTCCATGAGGATTGACTTGGGCTAATTGATGAACATCTTTTTTTCACTCTTCTGCTTTGTCCTCCTAGCTATCATTCCTTTCTTCTCTAGGATGTGGTTGGGGGGCTTGGGGGGTGATGCACTGAATGTCATGCTGGTCATTGCACTTTATAAATGCAAGACTCTAAAAAAAATCCCCATGCTCATGTGCTTCTCTGTGTATGTCAACCTTAACTGTCAGAACAAGCCTGAGTGTTGCATCAGATCACTCGGTTAATTATCTATATTACCTCAGCCTACCCTCTGCTACCTGTAGGTTGGTTAAATAGCAGGATTTTGGGTTAGATCCAGTAGCATATAAAACATTTTAGATATTTTGTCATTTTGAGGTGCACAAGTAGTGTTAAGGTTTATTTTCTGTCTGTGTATTTGCGTACAAGGGGTTTATGAGGGGATATAGGTCCCACAAGCTTGCAGAGGTGTACCTGTCATGTGAATTTATGATACTAAGCATCAGTCAAATGCTGATTGGTTGAGCAGGGAAGGACCATGAATGGTATTTAGCAAAATACAGTGCAGAGACACAAAACACAGGAAAATGTAACCAAGAAATTGGCTGAGAAAGTGAATCCCAGTAAGTATTTATTTGACCTCTCTTTAAACCAGAATAAAAACAGTGAAGTCTAATAAATTCCTGGAGGGAGATTATCACATTGAATATTTTTGTTATTGTTATTAATAAACATGAGTGCATTTATTAATGTTCAATACAAGAAAAGGGCAAGATTCAGAGTTTTTAATAGATTGACATTTCTGTCCTTATTTTTTCATTTCTGACAGAATTTACTGTGAAATAAGTGCATGTAGTGCATGTGTGAATTCCACAGATTTTTCAAAATGTATATATATATAATATATATATAATATATATATATATCACTATATATATATATATATATATATATATATATGAAACAATGTTTCAAGCATCACTATTCTATTCTATATATATATATATATATATATATATATATATATACTTCCTGTTTATGGCACATTAGTATATGGGAGGGGGAAATCTTCAAGATGGGTGGTGAGCAAGGCGGCCATTTTGAAGTCGGCCATTTTGGATCCAACTTTAGTTTATTCAAAAGGAAGAGGGTCATGTGACACATCAGACTTATTGAGAATTTCACAGGAAAAACAATGCTGTGCTTGGTTTTAACATAACTTTATTCTTTCATGAGTTGTTTAAAAGTTTCTGACCACTTATAAAATGTGTTCAAAGTGTTGCACATTGTGTTGGATTGTCAATGCCACCCTCTTCTCCCACTCTTCACACACTGATAGCAACACCGCTGAAGAAATGCTAGCACAGGCTTCCAGTATCCGTAGTTTCAGGTGCTGCACATCTCGTATCTTCACAGCATAGACAATTGCCTTCAGATGACCCCAAAGATAAAAGTCTAAGTGGGTCAGATCAGGAGACCTTGAAGGCCATTCAACTGGCCCACGACGACCAATCCACTTTGGAAGCTGGCACGTTCCCTGCGTTTTTCCAGCAAGATGGTGCACCACCACATTATGGGTGTCAGGTTCGAGCATTCCTAGATGAACAGTTTCCTCGATTCTATTGGTGCAATGTAACCTACATCTAACTTTAGTCTGGACCCCATGTCACACTCCAGTCCTCACAAGCCAAAACACTGCAGACTATAGCACACTGCCTCATTAAGCACTCCTCAGCTAATTATCAAGGACTTGAATTCGGAGTGTTAAACAAGGGAAAATACTAATGTCCACAGCACAGAAGGACGCCAGTGTGACATTGACATCTGAACAGATCCCACTCATAAGTTTGCATGCACAAAAGATCTGTGCTTCGCGTGGCACACCCATCCAGACGTAAATAATCACTAGCCTAAAGTTGATGCTCATGTAAATGTGCAGTGGAGCTTTCAGTTTCATCCTCGCCAGCATCACAAGAAGTTCTAATGGCTGACAGCTGGGCTCATTACCCAGAATGCATTTGAGCTCACTGTAAAAGGGCATGTTCTTCGGCCATGGCCATTTCTTCAGTTTGTGACCTTGGTTTCTTCAAACTTTGCTTTCAGACTTTTAACTATTCTTTGACCCTACAGCTACATTCTCCTGTAGCTCGTACAACCATTTGTTTTGGAATCTATTCGAACATTGGGTCAGTTCTGATAAATACCTTCTAATTTTGTTTTGTACAGAAACATCATCCCAAATGCTTGAAGTCTGTTACCTAAGTACACCCCCTCCCCTGTTCTGTTCAGACTGAGTCTCATTGCCGCATTTCGAATACGTAACAGCTGTCAGTACCACATATGAAAGTGTCCCAAATGAAAGTGAAAATGTCAGATTCGGTGGGTTTTTAGCTCTTCACACTGCCACCCAGTTCAAACATCTGTGTCATATGAAGAAAAAGAACAGATTTAGGCCACTTTTAGCTGCTGTGTGTTAAGGGGGCCACCCATTTGTCTCTAATGTCTACAACACATCTATACAGTGGAATGGAAGTGGTGATGACTACTGGGTTCTACATAATGTTTCTTTCTGGCATGTTCACAATCACTGCTTCACATGTGGTGGTAAAGTAGCCTAGTACGTTTTGCAATTTTCTGCAAAAGATTTGTCAATTAATAAGTTATGATGTCATGTAGCAGTGCTATTAAACCAGTGAAATACTAGATGCTGAAAACATGCAAAACACTAGCATTGATACACACCTAACGGAGGCCAGTGCTCAGTCTAGACCTTATGCTGGACAGAGGGTAGAGAGCTAAAGTCCAGCCTAGAGCCATGTTCAGGCAATCCAGATATGGTGCATTATCCTGTTTTGTATTATTCTTAAACCATTGCCTGCTATTGCAAGTCTGCAGAGCTGTGCTTTGAGTGAATGCTGATTGGCTATCCTGGGGTTTTGGCGGCAGGATGAAACTCAAACAGTTGTAGGATAGGCAACATTAGCTTTCCAAGCATTTTCCCACTCTCTCTGCTCCATCTCCCCCCATCTGCGCACCATTGCCTGGCTAGATTCAACCGCAAACCACATCCTCCATGGACTCACTGAACTCTGGATAGAGAGAGAAATTGAGAGAGTTAGAGAGAGAGAGAGAAAGGGAGACTATGGTGGTGTGTTTTTTCTTATGCTCCATTACTCTCTAATAGGACGGATTTGTCTCTCATCAGTCCATAGTGTAAAGTCTCTGGCTGTTAAACGAATGGAAGTGCAACCAGCTTTCGTTCCTCTCCTGCACTTGAGTCTGTCTGAATCCAGTGTAGCAGAGGTCATTCCATCACTCTCTGTCCGATAGACAAATCCTCAGTGGGGTGACCAGGGGACAAGCTAGTTTCACTCTGCTCTCCGCCATCTATTTAGAGCTTTTTGCATTTTCTGCTCTCTCTGTCGAATGGGAGAAGTGAAATGTAACTCAGGCTGACTTATTCGCAGAATTATTTATTAAAGAAAAAAGTCTTTTAAACGTGAACCACAAAGACACCTTTCCTACAAGCTGAAGATCTGACCAGAATATTCTCTCTCTCTCTTTCTCTCTCTCCCTTGTTCTTTCCCTCTCTCTCACACACCCACAATCTCTCCCCTCTATTTCTTTTTTTTCTCTCTACTGATTGCTCTTTCTCTCTTGCCCTCTCACTCATTCAACCGCTTTTCATCTCTCCCTTTTTCACTCCCTTTCTCTCTTTCTATCTCTGTTCTCTCCTCCACCTTTGTCTCCTTTTCTCTACCTCTTACCCTCTCTCTCAGTTCTATTCTTTGTTTTCATTTGTGAATCTCTCTCTCTCCCTAGCTCACTCCCCTTCCTCTTTCTCACTCCATCTCTTTTTCTATTTCTTACACGCCTTCTCTATCATCTCTCTCCCTCTCTCTTGATCTCTTGCCTCCATCTCTTTCATTTTATTCTTCATTTGCTGTTCCTCGCGCTCTCTTTTTGTGACCCTCCCCCTTTCTCTTATATTCTCTCTGCCCCCCTCTTATATGGTATAGCAAATATTTAAAGAAAAAAGTTGAAACTTGAATTAACCTTCTTGAATTCACAGGCTTTGCTGTCTGTGGCTGTGAGGCCTAACCCTGAATATTCTCTCTCTCTCTCTCTCTCTCTCTCTCTCTCTCTCTCTCTCTCTCTCTCTCGGTTTCTCTCTGCAGGTGTTTACGCGGTATGGGAAGTGTTATATGTTCAATGCAGCTGAAGAAGGTAAGACTCTGAGGACCACAATGAAGGGAGGAACCGGCAACGGCCTGGAGATCATGCTGGACATTCAGCAAGATGAGTACCTGCCTGTGTGGGGGGAAACAGGTATGTACACACACCACAAATGGGAGAGTGTGTGTGTTATTCTGAAAATGTGTTTTCCAAACTATTCATCTTTATCCTTCCATTAAATATTCCTGATGGGTTTGGTCTCCCAGAATGTCAGGGCCCCCATGAGAGCACGAAACATCATTAAATGGGTAGATGGGCATGGCCTTCACAGTCAACCTAGTTAAACACCTATGGGAGTTTTTGGTCATATGTGTAGTGTTCACCACCACCTTCTCCAGAACATCAATTGAGGCAATGTCTTTTGGAAGAATAGTGTTCCTTGCCTCTAGTACTTATTTTGGGCCTATTTGTCAATCCATCATGACTTTATTGTGATGTAAGGGGCCACTAATGTTTTAAAAGGTGTCAAAGGTGCACAAGAACATGTATTTTGGCAGTTGCAATGTATGTGAACACACTACAACAGTGCCTGAAATATTCCTAGATGAGTGACCTGCAAGTGGCTGTGATGTCATACCCATTGAATCTTACATTTATTTGATTACGAAAATAAATACATTTTCAGCTAATATTTTAAGTAAAAGCAAATTATGAAACCAGAATTTGACTGTATTTGCTGGGCAAGCTATCAGACCTCTTCATGTGCAGTGGCCATGAAAGCCTTTAGGTTGAATAGAACAAGGAAAGAGTTTAGAGTGCTTAGTAGAAGCAAGGCACCATTCAGCCAGCAACAAAGTTTTATTTTGCACTGTAACTTTTTTACAGTATGAAGATGAATATCCTTGTAATAAAATAATATTGTAAAAATCATCACGCGGTTATAAGCATTGGCAATGTACACGCTATTCATGGTAATTCTTTACTAAAACATTTGTAAGGGTACATGACTACTACATAAGCTACATGAGCCTTTCATGATGCCTGACCTGAACCTTCATAAATGCTTGTAAAGGCTAATTCCAGCAAATCGTAAAGGAAGCTTTTGTCAATTGCGATGTTGTTTCACACAGGATGTGCGCCTGACTTTATAAATGTCTACATAGGTTTATGTCAGTTGTCATGAAAGGCTTATGTAGATCTTATAAATCCAGCCCTCAGTAAAGCTTTACCACTAAAACTAATCGACTATAGGCTATTCAAAGCAATATTTCTTAATGATGGATAAAAAGCCATTTGCTTGCCAAACAAGGATTGGATCCATGCTGGAAATATATGATGTGGTCCACTGATGTAGTCTAATCCCATACACTTGGGCTGATATATATATAAACTTTAGGCCTCTTTGTTCTTTTCAGGCAGACCTGGTTATAAAACATTCCTGCCTTTAGCATTCTCCTTCACTCTCCCAGTGGCACCTTATTAAAGCAGTCAAATGCTCTGTCAAATGTTTTCAGCGTGATGCCTTTCCCCTGGGACTGTTAAAGAGAGTTGAGAGTCCCTCATTACTTCACTAAGATCGCTTTACTGCTCCAACACTTCTCCTCTGGGATCACCTTGTCCTTTTTATATGGACGTGGGTGGCCAGGCCTAAGTGTGGAGACATAGCAGGCTGTCTAATGTTATGATTTGTAATGCAGTTCTGAAATTCTGACAGAAATCCAGCTAGACATAGTCAGTGTCTGAAGTTTGCTCCTTTAGTTTTGTGCTGATGTAGCTAACAATGTAAGCCTATGAAGCCTAAAACAATCAGCAATGGTTCTAGAGCCTTAGCATTGCAACTGCAGCTTCAGCCAGGACTGAAGAACATTCAGGGCCTTAAAGTGATTGAGTGATTGAAGACCTTGAAGATTAAGTAAGTGTATTCACAATGTCTGGAGGGTCATTCCATTCAGGTTCTTAAAAACAAACAATAAAATCATTACATTACATTAAATTGAACTGGAAGCCAATGAAAGAAAGCTAAAAACCCTTTCCTTTGCCCCAGTCAAGATGCAGCATTTTAAACTGCTGAGAATTTTCACATGTAGTTTGTAATAAGGTGTAAAAGAGCCCAGGTTTTCTAGAAAGCTTGTGAATTCAGAGGAACCAAACAAGATAACCTCAGTTTTGCTCTAATTCAGCTGCAGATAATTATTGGTCATCCAGTTTTAACATCGTCACTGCACTAATTGAGCCTCTGGGTACCAGGCCTCTGTAAATCTTCAGCATAAGAATTAAAAAAGATATTATGCTTAGTATAATTTGTCCCAGAGGGAGCATATATGTGAATAAGGTGTAGGCCCCAAGATAGACCCCTGAGAAGCCCCAGAAGAGATGGCAGTGAAAGAGGAGAAATAATTCTAATGGCCATCTTGAAGCCTTGATATATTTTTTTTCACACCATTTTTATTGAAACCTACATATGCACGTCTGTTTGAAATTACCCAACAGTTTAACACCGTTTGAGGTAAGTGTGTGATGATTTAGCCATGCAGTTTGCTCCATGCTGATTGGTACACTTAAGCTGCCATTTCTTATTTTTTTGCCAAACTAATGCTTTAACATCGTGGGAGTGAAAATTCTAAGCTGCATGTGGTTTAACAGCAAGGGTAATGCTGAGAGGGAATCAAGGCTTTATCGGCGTTTTAGCTGCTCCCAGCACTGCCAACAAATCCTCTAGATTAAGCCACCTCAAGCTAGCTGCAGCAAGCGTGGAGCAACACAGGCAGGCAGTTGGGCCTTAAATAACCCTGGGAATTAGTGCTGGTCTAGGATCAGTTTCCCTCGGCCAATATGTGGAACTGGGTTTGTATCAGTATTACAGTGATCTTCTTTCGATTCCTTCCACAGCAAGTATTGCTGGTCTCGGAACAGTTTTCTTGTGGTCAGATTCTGACTGCAAACATGCAATAGAGCACATGGAACTGGACTCAGATCAGTATTAGGGCTTCAGTATTGTGAGCATTCAGGGAGTGTAGATGAACATGTAGAGCTGTTCGGATCTCCTCAGTCTGCTCACCATTATCTATGCAAACCACCTGGCCACCCCTCACCTCCCTCTACAGTTCTCCATTAAGAACGATTCTTATTTTAGAGAAGAGAGTGAGAGACAGGAGAGCACAGGATGAGCTGGAAACAGAGCACATTGGAAAGACAAGTGGCAAAGAGCAAGTGTGTGCATGCATATGCGTCATTTCCAGTGCGTCGCACCACCCAGAAAAGCCTCGACAGAAGGTTTAGCGGAGGTCAGTTGCCTAGGTGGAGTGGAAGAAGAACTGTGAGGAATGCATTATGATTTGTTTCAGAGTACTACTTTGAGTTTATCCCTGAGTTTCACAAAATAAATGTTCAGCAGGATTTTTTTGCATTTTGTTTTATCCAGCTATTCTGGAACTGTTATGAAAGATGATTGATGAAGCGCCAGTTGATTTCGAAAGATGCATAGGAAGGATATAGCATGTATGTTAATGTGGGCAGGATGGAGAAGAGCAAAGGGAATGGAGTGCTTGCTATCATTATCCATCATGTTGGCTCTCAATGGCAAACGGTGCTTGGAACACTCATTCTCTTCTCTTTTTCTCGTCTCGACTCATCTCTTTTTTCTTCTTCCCTTCACTTTTTGTCATCTCATCTTCTCTCTTTCCTTCTCCTCCATTTTTCTCGTCTTGTCTTGTCTCTTCTCTTTTCTTCTCTTTTTCTCGTCTCGCTTTGTCTCTTCTCCTTTTTTCTCTTTCTTGTCACGTCTCTTCTTCTCTTTTCTTCTCTTCTTTTTCTCATCTTGTCTCTTTTTCTTGTCTTGTATCTTTTCTTCGTTTCTCTTTTCATCTCTTCTTTTCTTCTCTTCACTTCTCTTCTACTCTCTTCTCTTCTACCCTTCTGCTCTCTTCACTTCTACCGTCTTCTTTTCTCCTTTTGTTTCTTATCTTCACTTCTTATCTCTTCTCTTTTCCTTCTGTAGTCTTTTCATCTTCTCTCCTTTGCTCTTCTATCCCCTTCTGTTCTTTTCTTTTCTCGTCATTTTTTCCCTTCTGTACTCTCTTTTCTCTTTTCCTTAAGTACTATTTTTTCATCTCCTCTTCTCATCACATCTTTCTTCTTCTATTCATCTTCTCTTCTCTTCTCTTCATTTCATCTCTTCTCTGCTCATCTTGTCACATCTCTCTTCTCTTTTCCTTCTGTAATATTCTTTCATCTTCTCTTCTTGTCTCGTCTCTTCTTCCTCTTCACTTCTCTCTACTAATTTGTTTCTTCTCTTTCACCTTTTAGATTGTCTTTAGTTTCTCATCTCCTCCTTTTATGTCTTCTCTTTGCTTCTCCTCTATTTCTGTCTCTTTCTTCTTGTAAACTAATCAGCAAAAAGTCTTCAGTGTTTCATTGTGGCTGAGTGAAACCATCACACCAATACAAACAGTTGTGTACCTGATGGTTTTTCTGTCCCAAGCTGTGCAAAATGTTGCTATTTTGCTGAAGGGAAAAAACACCTCATGCTTGCTCTCCTTAGACACGAACAAATATACAGGTATCGAGTCTGTTGCCAAACATAAAACACTTTCAAACACGTTCCAGCTCATCAAACTGTGTGTTTAGAGGACAGTTCTTTTTCATGCTGGTCCTCGTGGCTTATTTACTCTTTGTGTGTGACTTTTTTTTGTGCTGTGCTGTTTCTCTATACTGACTCTAATGATCAGTTCATGCATACACTCACTTATGTTTGTTTATTCCAAAACCTCATTCCTCCTCCCAAGTCAGAAAACATAAATAAATAATTTTGGGAAACTCTTGAACCCAACTTCATAACGTTGACATAACCATACCATAAACATGTAATGCTGTGTGCTGTCATAATTACCATTACTTTACCATTAACTTGTTACTGTTACCATTAACTGTCATGACAGATGTCATCACAGCTAACTAGAGTACACTTAGTAAACATCAGCATGTGACATGAGCTCTCATGACCTCAAACATTTACATTGGTCATGAAAATTACCATTATGATAATACAGCATTGTTATATTATTATGAAGAAATGTGTCGTGACAGCTCATGATAACCATTTATTTATTTATTTTTATATATAAATGCATGGATGGAATGTTCTCTTGTGAAGCATGTGAGACTTTGGAATCCCCCAAAATAGGAACCTTTGCTCCAATTTTTAGCTCATAATTTCTACTTCTTTGCGTTAAACATGTTAAAGTAAAATATAAAATACAAAATGAGCTATAATAATTTTGGATAATATTTTTCCCCCAAAATGTTAAACTCATTGCATGAACATTAATTGTGCATTAAAATAGGCAAAAGTTTGTTCTCTGTGAAGAGACTTAGAAAATCAAACAAAACATATACTTTGACCAGGAGCTCCCAAACTTTTGCATGCAATTTTATATATATATATAAACTTGAAACTGTAGATACACTTCACCATCCATTCGGCCTACAGTAGTTCAGCCCTGCCCCATTCGCGGTGAAGCAATAAGGAGTGTTGTTTCTGCAGACAGTCTGTAGCAGAGTTGTTAGAAAGAAGGATGAGGGGGAAAATACTGTCAGGAAACAAATATATTATCACAAACTTCAAGAAGCATCCAGATGTCTGAAAGGAGCAGCTGTTTTCCCCTGAAGATTACAGGCTTAGATAACAGTTTTCTCATTACATTTCAGTCCAGACTGATGTTTGAAAATGGCATGCGTCATTTCACTTTTAAGGCTGTCTACCAGACAGAGCAGACGCCATTTTCGCATATGACGTATGTGCTTAGTACCAAAAGCAGCCTGTTTGACTCTGAAGGAAGTTTTTGATCTGTAAAAATGTAGAATATGGGCCGATAAAAGAAAAAAAATCCTTCTCGTTTCTCTTTCTGAAGTGCACTTTAGGGCCAGCCTTATTATACAGGCTTCATGCTTTCTGCAGAGCATGCAGTTCTTTTCAACTCTTTTCTGTGTTGCATTTAGAGGGCCTGAGTCATAAATCAACAGATACAATCTACAAAAGAGTGAATTTAATGCTGCAAATGTTTAGGTTTCATTATAAAAAGCTTTTGTTATAACAGTTTGCATAAGCAAAAAACAGCAGCAACTGACCGGAAAATTCTTGAAGAACAGAATGTAGAAATGTACACTATGAAATAAAAGTGCCACAAAGCGTTCTTTGAGTAATGCTACAGAGGAACCGCTTTTGTCACTGTCAAGAACTTTTGAAATTTTGTTTATTTTCCCTTTACCCTTTGTTTATTTTCATTTCCAGGAAAAACTGCATCTCTATCAGGGAATAAAGCAAAGAACATATTTGGCAGAAAAATACACAGAAGTCTAACCAACTAAATATATTATTGTCAGTATTTAGTGTCTCTGCTATTAGTGCCTTTATTACAGCTTCTCTTCTTTTCTTGAGACTCACTTTCAGTAAAATTTTTTTTTCCAAAGTTCAGTCTTAGATGTTGTTTGCATTTTCTGCTTCTCACAATCCAAATAATTCCAGGAGCAACACCAGCAGCTTCTTTGTCGGATGTGTTTGTGTCAGAATCTTTCTCAGATCCATAGCACTGAATTGTCTTCTCACCGTGGAAGGACAGACACTGAAGCAGTTTCTGAAGCACCAGTGGAGCTTGATTTTCTCCTCTCTCTCAGAGATAAAAGCTTTAAGTCCTGTTTATCTGGAGGAGACTAGATCACATCCTCTGTATCTTTTAATACATTTTTGAAATCCAGTTTTGGAAACTTCTGTTTTTTTTTTTTTTAATTTTCCCTCTGCAAGTGGATTATTTTATATCTGATCTCCTCAGAAATTTCCCCAGAAAAATTAATAACTTGTACCTGACCATTTAGACTAAAAGTTAAACAAATAGCACTCTACTGCTTTTCCTTCCTCCCTCATTCACCTTCTCTCACTCTTCCTTGCTTTCCTCTCTAAAAGAGAACAGAGTGAAACCTCAGAAGCAGAACTGTGTGGAATTTGGTCTTCTGGAGCATCAGAAGCACCTGAATATACACACATCTGAGGTCTGCCTCACTTCCAGTCTTCACGCTTCACCTTCTTGCACACACAAAACAGCTTCTCCAAATCAAAGTCAGCAGAAGTGGATGTATTAACACCGTGCCCTGCTGCAGTATTCTCATATCTGCTCTTCTCATGAATTTTTTACGCTTCACTTCCGGCTGTCGGAGCTCAGAAACATCTATTGAAGATATGGTCCAACTGTTCTCATCAAAAGCACCTTTTCAGAGTCTAGGGTTTTTTTTTCCTACAGTAAGATATGGTCAGGTTAATTCTTTTACTCCCCCCTTATTAACTTCCACAGAGCTGAGGAGGACCCTCAATTTGGGTTAAAAGAGTCTTCAATAATCACAAGCATAAAAACAACTCGACAGCATCACATCTTTAGGTTACTGAATTTTGAATTCAGTATGTTAATGTATTTACTGAAGCTTTTGAGGAAAATCCATCATTTACTTATTAACTTAAGAGCTTATCCTACATTTTTCTTTTGCTTTTTCATTTTTTATTATTTTTTATAGCAGATGTGTAATGTACCAAAAATCAGACTTAATTGATTTTTACGTGACCACTATTTAACTTCTTTATTCTTTTGAATTTTGTTGTTGCTGCTTTGCCTTTAAGATATATTTAAATGAACTTAGTTCTGGAAGTTCTGATTGAGTCAGCAGTTATATGTAAATGTGTTGGTTTTCATGACATCACACAAACAGTGAGTTCAAAAGGGGCTGTTTTGCAGCTTAGTCTGTTTGGACTGAATTGTGCATTTAGAGGTTTTGACCATCCTACATAAAAAAGAACATATTTCTGTGATGTCGGCTCTTTTTTGTACTGCTATATCCAGGTTTGTGCATCATCATCATCATCATCATCATCATCATCATCGTCCTCTACATGCAGAACTCATGAACAGACAGAATTTAGCTTCACAGTAAATGAATATTATTCTTAAGGGGCCATTTTGACCCATTTTGACCCATTTTCCCAAATGTATAATACATATGTATAACCCTACCAGTGCGTGTGTGTGGAGGAGGGTCTTCCTCTGCGATGCAGTCTGATGTTGCTCATGACAAAGCCTTGACAAATATGTGAGCTGGCAGTTTCCCAGAAAAGGAACTGATGACATCACTGAGAGCACAGAGTGTAGCTAAGGGCGAGACAGAGCTGAAATGTCAGAGAGGGGGAGAGAGAGGTTGGGGAGAGAGAAGGGAGAAGAAATGGACAGGAAGAAAAAGAGAGAGAAAGGAAGAGAAAATGATATATTGAGAAAAGAAAGAAAAGTGTAAGAATGAGAATGAAGGAGGGACAAAAGAGTGAGAGAGAATGAAAAGAGAAAGACAAGGACACAAAAAAAGAATGTGGATGAGTGGGAGAAAGGAAGAGAGAAAAACACAAGCGCAGGGAAAAGGGGGGGAGAGAGAATAAGGAGGGAGAAAAGCAGGTGAGAGAAATTTAAGAAGAACAAAAGAGTGAGAGAATGAGAGATTGCAAAATTGAGAAAAAGAAAAGGAGAAAGAGAGAATGAAAGAGGAAGAAATGGGGAGAAAGAAAGGAAGGGAGAAAGAAAGAAAAAGAGAAAGGAAAAAAAGAGTAAAGAGAGAAAGTGAATAAGGAAGAGAGAAAAAATATAAAGAGCAAACAAAAAAAAACTGAGAATGAAAGGAGCGATACAAAAAAACCGAGAGAAAGAGAGACCGAAAAGGAGGAAGGAAGAAGGAGAACAGAGTAAGAGAGAACAAAAGAGGGAGAAATGGAGAGAGAGCAAAAAGAGAGGAAAAAGAGAGGAAAAAGAAAGGAAGAGGTAGAAAAGGGAGAGAACGGGGGGGGAATGGGGAGAGGGAGAAACAGAAAAGGAGAAAGAAAGAAGGAGAAAAGAGAGAGAATGAGGGAGAAATGGAGAGAGAGGAAAAAGAATGGAAGAGGGAGAAAAGGGAGAGAACGAGAGGGGAATGGAGAGAGGGAGAAAGAAAGAAAAGGAGAAAAGAGAGAATGAGGGAGAAATGGAGAGAAAGGAAAAAGAGAAAGGAAGAGGGAGAAAAGGGAAAGAATGAGAGGGGGAATGGAGAGCGGGAGAAACACAGAAAAGGAGAAAGAGAGAATGAGAGGGGAATGGAGAGAGGGAGAAACACAGAAAAGGAGAAAGAAAGGAGGAGAAAAGAGAGAATGAGGGAGAAATGGAGAGGAAAAAGAAAGGAAGAGGGAGAAAAGGGAGAGAATGAGAGGGGAATGGAGAGAGGGAGAAACACAGAAAAGGAGAAAGAAAGGAGGAGAAAAGAGAGAATGAGGGAGAAATGGAGAGAAAGAGGAAAAAGAGAAAGGAAGAGGGAGAAAAGGGAAAGAATGAGAGGGGGAATGGAGAGCGGGAGAAACACAGAAAAGGAGAAAGAGAGAATGAGAGGGGAATGGAGAGAGGGAGAAACACAGAAAAGGAGAAAGAAAGGAGGAGAAAAGAGAGAATGAGGGAGAAATGGAGAGGAAAAAGAAAGGAAGAGGGAGAAAAGGGAGAGAATGAGAGGGGAATGGAGAGAGGGAGAAACACAGAAAAGGAGAAAGAAAGGAGGAGAAAAGAGAGAATGAGGGAGAAATGGAGAGGAAAAAGAAAGGAAGAGGGAGAAAAGGGAGAGAATGAGAGGGGAATGGAGAGAGGGAGAAACACAGAAAAGGAGAAAGAAAGGAGGAGAAAAGAGAGAATGAGGGAGAAATGGAGAGGAAAAAGAAAGGAAGAGGGAGAAAAGGGAGATAATGAGAGGGGAATGGAGAGAGGGAGAAACACAGAAAAGGAGAAAGAAAGAAGGAGAAAAGAGAAAGGAAGAGGGAGAAAAGGGAAAGAACGAGAGGTGGAATGGAGAGAGGGAGAAACACAGAAAAGGAGAAAAAAAGGAGAAAAGAGAGAATGAGGGAGAAATGGGATGAAAAAGAGGTAAAAGAAAGGAAGAATGAGAAAAGGGAGAGAACGAGGGAAAAATGGAGAGTGGAAAAAGAAAGGGAGAAAAGAGAGAGAACGAGGGGGGAAATGGAGAGAGGGAGAAACACAGAAAAGGAGAAAAGAGTGAGAGAATGCGAGAGGGAGAAATGGAGAGAAAGGAAATTGAGAAAAGAGAGAGAACGAGAGGGAGAAATGGAGATAAAGGAAATTGAGAAAAGAGAGAGAACGAGAGAGGGAGAAATGGAGATAAAGGAAACTGAGAAAAGAGAGAGAACGAGAGAGGGAGAAATGGAGATAAAGGAAACTGAGAAAAGAGAGAGAACGAGAGGGAGAAATGGAGATAAAGGAAACTGAGAAAAGAGAGAGAACGAGAGAGGGAGAAATGGAGATAAAGGAAACTGAGAAAAGAGAGAACGAGAGAGGGAGAAATGGAGATAAAGGAAACTGAGAAAAGAGAGAGGGAGAAATGGAGATAAAGGAAATTGAGAAAAGAGAGAGAACGAGAGAGGGAGAAATGGAGATAAAGGAAACTGAGAAAAGAGAGAGAACGAGAGAGGGAGAAATGGAGATAAAGGAAACTGAGAAAAGAGAGAACGAGAGGGAGAAATGGAGATAAAGTAAACTGAGAAAAGAGAGAGAACGAGAGAGGGAGAAATGGAGATAAAGGAAACTGAGAAAAGAGAGAACGAGAGGGAGAAATGGAGATAAAGGAAACTGAGAAAAGAGAGAGAACGAGAGAGGGAGAAATGGAGATAAAGGAAACTGAGAAGAGGGAGAAATGGAGATAAAGGAAACTGAGAAAAGAGAGAGGGAGAAATGGAGATAAAGGAAATTGAGAAAAGAGAGAGAACGAGAGAGGGAGAAATGGAGATAAAGGAAACTGAGAAAAGAGAGAACGAGAGAGGGAGAAATGGAGATAAAGGAAACTGAGAAAAGAGAGAGAACGAGAGGGAGAAATGGAGATAAAGGAAACTGAGAAAAGAGAGAGAACGAGAGAGGGAGAAATGGAGATAAAGGAAACTGAGAAAAGAGAGAGAACGAGAGAGGGAGAAATGGAGATAAAGGAAACTGAGAAAAGAGAGAACGAGAGAGGGAGAAATGGAGATAAAGGAAACTGAGAAAAGAGAGAACGAGAGAGGGAGAAATGGAGATAAAGGAAACTGAGAAAAGAGAGAGAACGAGAGGGAGAAATGGAGATAAAGGAAACTGAGAAAAGAGAGAGAACGAGAGGGAGAAATGGAGATAAAGGAAACTGAGAAAAGAGAGAGAACGAGAGAGGGAGAAATGGAGATAAAGGAAACTGAGAAAAGAGAGAGGGAGAAATGGAGATAAAGTAAGTAAGAGTGAAAGGAAGATACAGAGAGAGATAAAGTGATGATGCTGGGCTGCTGGTGAGGAGGTTAATGGCAGGCAGGCAGTTAGACATGCAGGAGATAAAGTAAACTCCAGCTATGCAGCAGCATCAGACCATTTGAAGAGCAAAGACATTGACCACATTCAAACATTTCTCTTTTAATTAAAGCTTCTAACAAATTAACAGACTCACAAATGACATGTTAAAATGTGCTGCAGGAATTCTCTGCATAATTCACCAGTGTCTGATTACCGTAATTGAGATGAAAAGCTAGAGTGCAGATGTAAAGTGATGCTTTATCCAACCATCACTGTACATTTCCCTTTTCACCCAACAATGTATGCGTCCTGTATGGACAACATTCAGGCTTTGCCTGGCTGCTGCTGCTGTAATAAGCTGTGATGCACCTGTGCTTGCACAATGCTAAGCTTCCAGTACTTCTTAGTTATGTTAGCCTTTGTAGCTCCAGTGTAAATCTAAGGAGAAAACTTCTTGCGGTGAGGGGCGAATTAGTTTTTTCCTATTTAAGACAGAGCCAGAAAACACAGACTCTGTGGAGGAGGCAGATGAGCTCCTGTGGGGAGAGCAAAGTAGAGGAGTGTCCCAGCACATCATGCTCTCCCCATTCACTATGCACCTAAAACTCATTACCATGACAACAACGGTCATGATGCTGATGATGATGATCATGATGGAGCTGGTGGAAGCAAATGGAACAGAGGCGGCAGCTCCTGCTGGCAGACTACATCAATACAATATCTCCTGAAATCACTCGCAGTGTTTGTCTCAGTTTTCTTTTCTGTTCTTCATGTCCAACAACTAAATCTGTTCACACTTAAAAAAGTTTCTTTACTAAAGAAAATAGTTTATATAGAACCATTAATACTCAAGTAACCCCTGCATGATTAAAGGGTTCCTTGCATCATGAGAAGGTTCTTCAGTTTGAGGGAGAATGTACTGTAAATCTTTCTATATAGCACCTTTTTGATAAGGGTTCCGTGTAACACCAGGAATTGTTCTTCTACTGTTTTAAGCTCGACACCGTAAGCATGGTAGAACCCTTTTTGGTGCCAGGGAACCATCTACAGTAAATTCTCCATCAACTAAAGAACCCTTTAACCATGCAAAAGGTTCTTTGAGTATTGATGATTCCCTAGAATCATTTTCTTTACTAAAGAAGCCCTGAATAAGATCTATTAGAATTAATAAGAACTTGTTCTGCTGGTCTTCAGCGATTTGTGTATTTATACACTGGATAAACATCAGCATACATTGATTTTCCATTTTTACAAAAAAATAGGTAGATTTTAATAAGATAAATAAAGTGATATAAAAATTCCCCTTTTATTTATATATATATATGTTTTTTTTTTTTTTTTTTTAATTACAACTACTCCCTTTTTAGTCTTATTGTCCATTCAGTTTGATCACATTTTACCAGAGAAAATTTAAATTTAAAAATCAGTGCATTTTTAGATTGGGTCTATCTATAAACATGTAGATCTATAAACATTTCAGTTGCTTTTACTCTAAAACGTATTGTAGATTAATCCTGCATGACTCAACATGTCATCGCTCATTCTGTTTTTATCCTGTAGGAAAATTTTCTAAAGAGTGAGAAGAGTTTTCTGTGACAAGACATTTTAATCCCAAGTTTCTTGATGTCAGAAATGAAGGAAGGAAAAAAGTAAAAATGGTATTACATTAGTTGAAATATGGAAGTTGACATGTAAACAGTTGTAATCTAGATGAATTCTGAAAGGCTATGTATTCTTACTAGTGAGAACTGAAATCTCACAAGCCAAAATAACAGTCGTCCCTACTAGTTCTCTGTAATTTATGCAGAGACCTCTTTCCCGTATGAAACATTCATAAATGTAGCAGATGTCCACTGGCAACATAACCGATATATATCTTTAAAACACATTCCAAACAAATAGTACTTAAATCAGAGTTCTTATGATTTTTTTAGACTTTCTGCATAATTCAAAGGTTGAGATGTGAACAAAGCCTTTGGTTTGATGTGAAATGCTTCATTGTGGACAAACTTACTGACTCCTGATTTCTGGTCACACAAATATAGCCATGTACTGAATGTCTACCACACAAATATGGTAACCTTATTTACTGTTAAACATGACCAGTGAATCTACACGTCATCTTTAAATAAAAAATTGAGGCCACAACAGTTTTGCTTAGGCCATGAGGTTGCTCTTAGAGGCCTTAAAATCTTTAGACATTTGGTTCTTATCACCATCACTGTGAACAATTCTGACTTGGTACATTTCTCTACCACAGAACATTTCACATCAAACCACTCAATGATTTCGTATTTATCTTAACCATTTAATCATGCAGACTTTTTGAAGAATCTGTGAAATTTCCACTCTAGGATTGGTCACTTCTAATCAAAAGTACTGCAGTTGGCTTTTACAAAATGTGAAACAGGTTCTGTTACCCTGACATCTGGACACTAACAATGCTCCAGCTTTACACTCACACCCACAGACTACTGCGTCTGGAACACTCCTGGTGTGAGTCACTGCATCATTGCTGTGGCTTGTAATGGATCTGGTCTGGGTAGGGGGCCTTTTTGGCTATGATCTTCTGTCACAAGCCTCTGTTAAGAGGCCTCAGGGGGTCTGCTGACTCAGCAAACTCATGTCCACCAGGCCTTTGTAAGTGTGTGAATGAAGAAGAGAGGACCGATGCAGGTGTCAGTCTGAAGAATTGTTCAGTCTTGCTTAGTTAGTGGATTAGGAGTTACCAAACCAATGCTTACCTTTAGAAATATAGAGTTACCATTTTGTTTCGCTGTTTGAATCATGGCTGTCTGAACAATGTTGGTGAGCTGGCACTCGAGTTCACTGAGTTCAGAAGAGCAAAAAAAATGCTCCACTCTAGCTAATTGCATCAACCACTGACCTGTAAGCAGGATCAGACACAGTGCCTGTGAGATTTACTAAGGCTGTGCACAGTGGTGCTCTTCAGGTGCAAGGTTTTAAAGGTGCAGTGAGCTAGTGGAGCTGTCAACCAACTCGAGACGAGTAGAAAAGAGAAGTGATGTTTCCTCACCTTAACATTCTGCATGTCTACTGCTTCACGGCCAGAGTATGTGAGTGGAGTGGAACGATGGACTTTTCCGCTCCTTACTCATACATCAGAGAAAACCCACTCCATGTCCACTCTGTATGATTTATTCTTAAGATATTTATGTCTTGAACATGTGGACAAGACTCTTCGTATCATGAATTATATATGAGAAACATTTTGGGCTACGACAGCTTTGTTTTTTGGAAGATGTAGGCGTGAAATGACCGTCCAATCACGAGCCAGAAAACTGCAATGGGTAAATACAATCTTTATCATTTTCACAGCAAAATGGATCACACGAGACAAACTGTGTGTAATATCTGTAGAACTTTGTTCCAGTATTTGAAGCTTCTCCGTATGCAAGTGTGCTAAACAGTTCTGCAGTGGAAACACTGTGTAAATAGGTATTGTGTAGCAGTCACTGTGCTGCATCACTCGTACAGCATCATGCAGAGGTACTTAATGTGGAAAAAGAACTGGCTTGTTGGATGGGGTGGCATTGGAGTGATTTTGGAGTAAGGGACACTTGATGTCGACGTCGATGTTGATGTCTTTCTAAAGACTTTATAAAAATAGCCAAAAAAATCATGTTCCACCCCCCACTCAGCTCACATATTCTCATCACAGCACATGGCACTGCATCTTCTCACACACAGCTGAACTATGCGTTCAGCAACTTTAATGGAATATATTGTAATGAAAAGTGGGAAGTGAACTGGAGTTCCATCTTTGTGGGTGAGCAGGCAAGGTTTTTTTTTATTGTGTTTAAATGTAATTTTTTTATTGTGGTAGTTGTACACAGTGTTTTGACAAGAGGAAAGCTGCAGCTGTGCCTAATATTTTGGAGAGGTGTGAACCGTTTCTACAGCAGTGGGTTCTCACCTCTCCCCTTTGCAGACACAATTCAATTCAAGTTTATTTGTATAGCGCTTTTTACAACAATGTTGTCACAAAGCAGCTTTACAGAAGTTTGAAAACACAGACATTCAACATACACACAAACAAATTGTTGCCAACAGTGTCCTGGTTAATCTAATGAATTAATTGAAAGACAGAGTTACAGGGAAAGTGGGGTAGAGTAAATTCCCAAGAAAACACAAGTAAATTGATTGAATTATGTAATCAACTGCATTTCTGATTTTTTCACCTATTTTCTGCACAATCCTCAATCAAATACATATCCACACCATGCACACAGCTCATAAACTGTGTGTTTAGTCTCATGTGATGGTTTTATGGTTGACAGGCAGAATATGTCCAATTTACACCTGAAACTGTCGTCGAAGGCTTATTACATCATACCCTCAGAGGCAGACCCAAGTAAAATGTTTCAGGTAGTGGCGTGAGACATTTCCACTGACCAGTGTGAACTTGGTGGTCAGTGCTAGGAATGCTTCAGCTCACTTTAATGAACAAATGTTTCTCTATCTCATCTGTGCAGAGGAGACAGCGTTTGAGGCCGGTGTGCGGGTGCAGATCCACAGTCATGCGGAGCCTCCGTTCGTTCATGAGCTCGGCTTCGGGGTGGCACCTGGCTTCCAGACCTTCGTAGCCACACAAGAGCAGCGGGTGAGTGACGACCAATCAGTGTGCATTCTCAGTTACTGTGGAAATGTGGGCCTTTACCTCCACCTTTGCCTCACTCATCCATTCTTCTACTCCAGCCCCTCCCATTTCAAGGCAGGGGTGGCCGTTCTGCCCGTCTCGAGTGCTCTCACTGTTAATCTGAAGTGTTTGGCTTTCATTACCTTCCACTGGGTTCAGCAGATTGAGCTCTGCACTCAGTAAAGCCTTACATGTGTGTCCAGTGGGATTTTTGTACACATATCAGTTTCGTTCTGCACCACTCCTCTTTCATCACCCAGCTGTCCACAGCTCTGATGTTGGAGTGATTATGTCCTTCATTTTGGTTTATGTCTCCCTTCCTCTCTTGGCTGTCTGAGCTGTTCTGGTGTCTATCTGCGTGACCTTGCTCTCAGCTGTCCATGCTAGTGCGTTGCAGTCTGTCCGTCTGGTGCTCTGTCAGTTAGTGCTGAGCTAATGTCTAATTTCAGAGCAGTACAGCCTAATGGATACTCACTAATAGCTCATACTGATTAGGGCTGTTGAACACTGAGAAATAAGTACCCAGTCTCAGAGCTCAACCGTGTACGCTCTCAGAAAAAAAGGTCCTGAACTGTCACTGGGGTGGTACCATCAATGGAACATCTTCATTATCTTTTGTTAAGGAACATAATTGTATTATTTCCCATTACTATTATATTTTTTGAGTCATACTGACTTCACACACCCTGTCTTGTCTCAAGCTTTTTTTATTTTATTGGTCCGTTTTAAAACATTAGGTTATGAAAAGAGAAAAATTTGTGTTTTTTCTCTGGGGGGAAAAAACAACCTTGTTTACAGTACACAGTTGGCCCTTAAAACCACTGTTGTACCTTTGATGTAACATTTACATTGCTTCTACATTGATGAATAAAAAATGTACCTGCACAGAATCTTTATTTCTAACAGTGCACAGAGACTTGGATTCATAGGAACGTCTACTAAAACTTCTTATAACAACATCTACTGCAACTATAGTCATAATAACATCTTGGGAAGCTTGCTGTCTTAGTGATATCTTCTGTTTATGCTAATAGTAACATCTAGTCAAACTTGTAGTAAAATCTCCTGATAGTAATAGTAGCTTCATTAATAGGAACATCAGCTGAAACATTTACGGTGTATTTCTAGTAACATCTACTGAAACTTGCCATTATAGTAACATCTGAAGTCTGTTGTTGTTATGAACATCTACTGAAACTGTTAGTTATAGTAACATCTATTGAAAGTTGTAGTTATAGTAACATTTACTAAAGCTTGTAGTCATAGTAAAACTATTGACAGTTGTTGCCATAGTACCATTTACCTTTTACTTGTTGTCTATAGTCTGATTCAGATGGGGTTCATTTATATCTTGGGATAATTTCCTCCTTTATAGGTGCCACTCTGTGATTGTATTTCTGTCTGGCTCGGCCATGTAAAATGGATTTTTTTTTACTCTCTTGACTATTAATCTAATTATTTTAGTCTCTATTTAGTTACTTGCTTTGTGTAGGGAAATATTTTTTTTACTGCTGCTACTTTTCTAGAGCGTGTATCCATGTTAACCTTCCTGTAGTGTTCGGGTCAAATCTGACCGATTTACAACTTAAAACACTCATAAATATTGTGTTTTATATCTGATTGCCTCAAGGCCTTATGATATCCTCCACGCTATGCACTTGAACATATAAAAGTGATGATCACCTCTTCCATTGAATTTTGAGTGTTTAATCAATCATTACACCTGTGGTGTTCCCGGTCAACAGTGACTGCCATAGGAAATGAATGGGTATCCAGACTCTATTCATCCATCAGACAGAAAACATCCTCATACACACCGCCCCAACTCACTCACTCTATTTGTATTTTCACTGCAGTTATTTTATGTCTAATTCTATAAATTCAGGTTAAACACTACTTTGAGACGTTGTTCACAGCTAAAGAATGTTGAATAAAAATATGGTGGTGAAAAATGTTTTTTGTGCTAATTTAAGAGCAGTTAAAACAGACCGGTCAATTTTGACCGGGAACACTAAAGTAAGGGGTGGGAGGTGAAGAGGAGGGTTAAACACTTCTCATGTGATGGATGCTCTGGTAAAGTTTCCATGTACTTGTCAGGGTGGACGAGCTTTGTTTCCTTCCTCTCTAAACTGGGAGAACATTAGCAGGAGCGAGACGCCACAGCTGTTTATACAGATATAAAGCATTACTTTCTATTCACAACATCAACTTTTAGTTTTCTGCAATGACCACATGTGACACAAATATGGATCATGGATTTGTACAAAATACATCCCACTAGAAACTTGTTTGTGCTGTGATAATTTTGTCATCCTGATGCAGGAGCTAATGAGATCACTGATGTGTTAAATACACTGCTCAAAAAAATAAAGGGAACACTCAAATAACACATCCTAGATCTGAATGAATGAAATATTCTCATTGAATACTTTGTTCTGTACAAAGTTGAATGTGCTGACAACAAAATCACACAAAAATCATCAATGGAAATCACATTTATTAACCAATGGAGACCTGGATTTGGAGTCACACACAAAATTAAAGTGGAAAAACACACTACAGGCTGATCCAACTTTGATGTAATGTCCTTCAAAAGTCAAAATGAGGCTCAGTATTGTGTGTGGCCTCCACGTGCCTGTATGACCTCCCTACAACGCCTGGGCATGTTCCTGATGAGGTGGCGGATGGTCTCCTGAGGGATCTCCTCCCAGACCTGGAATAAAGCATCCGCCAACTCCTGGACAGTCTGTGGTGCAACGTGACGTTGGTGGATGGAGCGAGACATGATGTCCCAGATGTGGTCAATCGGATTCAGGTCTGGGGAACGAACGGGCCAGTCCATAGCTTCAATGCCTTCATCTTGCAGGAACTGCTGACACACTCCAGCCACATGAGGTCTAGCATTGTCCTGCATTAGGAGGAACCCAGGGCCAACCGCATCAGCATATGGTCTCACAAGGGGTCTGAGGATCTCATCTCAGGACCTAATGGCAGTCAGGCTACCTCTGGCGAGCACATGGAGGGCTGTGCGGCCCTCCAAAGAAATGCCACCCCACACCATTACTGACCCACTGCCAAACCGGTCATGCTGAAGGATGTTGCAGGCAGCAGATCGCTCTCCACGGCGTCTCCAGACTCTGTCACGTCTGTCACATGTGCTCAGTGTGAACCTGCTTTCATCTGTGAAGAGCACAGGGCACCAGTGGCAAATTTGCCAATCCTGGTGTTCTCTGGCAAATGCCAAGCGTCCTGCACGGTGTTGGGCTGTGAGCACAACCCCCATCCGTGGACGTCGGGCCCTCATACCATCCTCATGGAGTCGGTTTCTAACCGTTTGTGCAGATGCACATTTGTGGCCTGCTGGAGGTCATTTTGCAGGGCTCTGGCAGTGCTCCTCCTGTTCCTCCTTGCACAAAGGTGGAGGTAGCAGTCCTGCTGCTGGGTTGTTGCCCTGCTACGGCCTCCTCCACGTCAGACACAGCAAACCTTCTTGCCACAGCTCACATTGATGTGCCATCCTGGATGAGCTGCACTACCTGAACCACTTGTGTGGGTTGTAGAGTCCGTCTCATGCTACCACGAGTGTGAAAGCACCACCAACATTCAAAAGTGACCAAAACATCAGCCAGAAAGCATCGGTACTGAGAAGTGGTCTGTGGTCCCCACCTGCACAACCACTCCTTTATTGAGTGTGTCTTGCCAGTAATTTCCACCTGTTGTCTTTTCCACTTGCACAACAGCTGTGAAATTGATTGTCAATCAGTGTTGCTTCCTAAGTGGACAGTTTGATTTCACAGAAGTTTGATTTACTTGGAGTTATATTGTGTTGTTTAAGTGTCCCCTTTATTTTTTGAGCAGTGTAGATATATGTATTAAAAAAACATGGATGTGTTAATATATTATAGGTGACTTCCTGACAAACGCCTCCAGTCTAATTAGGCCTATAGTTAAATCTACTGAATCTTGTTGCCATAATAACATCTACCAATAATTCTGTTTGTAGAAACATCTACTGAAAATTGTATGGTAAAATGTATTGAAACTTGATGTGCTAACATTTACAGATGATTGTCATCCAATATCTATGGTAACTGATCATAGTAGCATTTACTAAAATATGTCGCCTGATAAGGATCTGATCTGGGAGATAAGGGTCTTTTAGGTCATGAATCCTTGTTGTCATGGTAATATTGAGACCTTTTTGGAACTAGTAGTCCTAATAACATAAATATTTGCTGTTATTGGTGATGTTGGGTCCATTCTTTCTTTTACTATAGCTCTCTAGCAGCAAGAACAAATTATTTTTGCTGTAAAACTGGCCAGAGGTGACTTACCAATAATGAATGTAGCAGCTGCCTACAGCACAGTAGTCATAGGAGAGAAGACATAAAAAGTCATAGGTGTTATGTGCCTCCAGCTTGACAGCTTGGACTAAACTGAGCAAAGGAGAGTCCCAGGTGCCGTGGAGGGTCAGTGGTAGTGTTCCCTTGTCAGAGACTTTGGTACTGGATGTCCTCTGAGCTGCTGTTGCTCTTATCACAAAGTGTCAGCATGACAGAGTCCAGCGCTTATCAGCTACGTGTCCGCAAGACAGAGGACTGGAGCTCGTTCTCCGGAGTCGCTTCTGTCTTACTACTTTTGATGCGCTCTCTCTCTCTCTCTCGCTCTCTCTCTCTCTCGCTCGCTCGCTCTCTCTCTCTCTCTCGCTCGCTCGCTCTCGCAGGCCCTTTAGTTTTTTTTTGGTTTTATCTGGCTGTCTTGTCTGACAGGGCCTTCTGGATGACCTTCCCTTGCTAACAGTAAGGGCCAAATCCAGCATGCGTGACTAGATTGCCTGTGCAAATTTAAGCAAGAGCCAAGAATCTATCACCCTCTCACCTTTAAGCTAGTCCTCAGTTTTCCAACCTGCATCTCTGCAAAGAAGACCTGCTTGAGGCAATTTTTCACAGAAACTTCTGCAACCTTCATTAAAACCAATGCTACATAAATTATGCTTTTTTTTTCATAAAATTAAATAAGTGTGTTTTTTTGGCAGAAAGAGCAACAAAAAAAAGTAACAGTTGGGAATGTGCTGGCCATTCTTTCTAGGCAAATTAATACTCAGTCTAAGGGACTGTTGTTGGATTGTGTAGATTTTGAGATACTTTCAAGCTCAAGTTCCAAGGAAAAGCTGCTGGATTGGTTAATTATTTATTTATTAATTAGCTTGTTAATTGATCTGTAACTACTAAGAAAAATTTTTTAAATTATGTTTTTAAAAAAATAAGCAGCAAAGCTCACACTGAGGCCTCTGAAAGTATTGCTTCCTCTTACCTCAAAATTCGAGAACAGATAAGTGAAGTTCTTTTATAATGTTGAATGCTCTGATAAAGTTAATAAAAACTGTTAAGTTTTTAAAGTTAATAAAACTGTCCTAGTTGAATTTAAGGGGGGAACAAAGCTTTGCATTACAGCTTTAATAGGTGGTTAGAACACTTTGTGTCTTTGGATTATGCAGCATACGAGAATGTGTACTGGATGTGTACAGAGAGCCCTCGTTTTCAGACTCAAGAGTTATGTGATGCAGACCAGCCCATCTCAAAGTCCAACTATATTTTCTCTGCTATCCTAGAGACTAGCTTTTTCATTGTCTTCATTTATTTACTATAATGAGATAACTAAGCTCGCCAGCTAGTGATAAAATAAAAAGCTCTACTCCTCTGGGGGCGGTGGATGGATGGATGGATGGATGGATGGATAGATAGAAAGATAGAAAGACATAACTGTACATAAGCTTATGTATACTGTGCAGAAAATATAAAAATAGAAATAAAAGAGACATAAGTTAGGCAAAAATAAATCAAAAAGAAAAGTTAAAGTATAAGAGAGTAGAAATAAAAGTATCTGTTCACATATTTACATAACATATAAGACAGATTTGTTGTATATATTCAGCAGACCTGAGCGGTATGAGGTGGTCTAAAAGCAAAATAAGTATTGACATTAACAATAAGCCAGATATTTTGGGGGCTGCTGCCTTTCCATGTGATGTACTGTAAAATTATCTGCTAACTAATAACAATGATTGTCACAAGCTGTCTAAATTATATCAATTTATAGCTGGTTAATTTATGTATTGCTGATAGCTAGATATTTGTTTCTTGCTTACTTTAAGCATAGTTTGAACTAACCCTAGTGGCAATAGCATCAGCTTTGCCTTTATTATTTACTGTTATAAATGCTTCTTTCTTTGGCACTTTCTTATCCTCATGTTTCATGCACTTGGCTATTCATTATAAATGTCATATTATAAATGGCTTTCATGTGCACATGCACTAGTATCTGTATATCTAATAGACGTTCAACAATTATTCAACTAAAATCTACGACCAAACTTATGTAACACCCTGCCTAACTCTCTGTGAAATAAAGGCAGGGCCCTGGGTCCCATTGACTAGGGGTGATGAACAGGATATGTTACAATTTGTTTGATGTAAACGAAATGAAATGGACTTAATGGCTCTAATGAAATTCAACTCAAAACGCCACCGGATGTCTCCCTTTTCTCTCCCACCCCAATAAAGTTTTAGTGCTTCATATAATATTCCTTAGTCTGAAGAACTATATGAACACAACATATAAAATGGAGTAGCAAAGCGGTAGGAAAAATACTAAAAGGAGATTTTGTATTTAGTGGTGTTATAGCTGTATCTAAAACAAAAGCTAGATCAAATGAGAACACAGGTAACCAAAACAATACGTTTTATGTCGTAGCCAACTTTCACTGTGAGTATAGTATGAATTAGAAGAGCTGAATTTTCAGTTTTAAAGAAAATGAAATATACTTCAGATGAATATTATTGTCCAAACCCCACAAGGTAGAATGTTTTATATATATATATATATATATATATGTGTATGTATATCTCCAAGGTACTAATTACCAACTATCTGAAACCCAAAATCAAATCCACAGCTCTGATCCAATACACATTTACATTTACGGTATTTGGCTGACACTCTTATCCAGAGCGACTTACAGTTTGACCATTTTTTTTACACAGGTAGGTGAAGGTGGTGTTAGGAGTCTTGCCCAAGGACTCTTATTGGTTTAGTGTAGGGTGTTTACCCAGGTGGGGATTGAACCCTAGTCTACAGCATAGAAGGCAGAGGAGTTACCCATTACACCAACCAACCACACACATAACTAGTTACTCCATAAATGACAATATTACCTCTCTGAACAGTGGGCCCACACACGCGCACTCACACTCACTCAGACATGTACCAAAACAAAACGTTGCAGGCCTGGATCGTAGCTCGTGTGCGTTGAGGCTCAAAACATTTATAACCACTTCACTTACTTAATGTAAGCAACACAAAACTTTCCTGGGTGCAAGCACAGTACTCACGACCTCTAGCGAAAGTTCAGGATCTCTGGTGCGAGCAGGTGGACGTAGGAACAGGTCGACAGCAGTTACGGCTGAGAGCGAGGCTCGTGCAAATGGTGAAATGTCCAGGCAGTCGCTTACAGTCCTCTCTTTAGCGGCTCCAGTTCTGTGTAGCTCATTGGGCTTTCCAGTAACACTCTCCGTGGTCTAACTGTCCGTCTACCACATTTTGGGACACCTTTGAAACCCGAACTAGCTGCGTTACCGCGTGGTTGAACTCGCTTAGCTCACTCTGTCTCTCTTCTGCTCTCCACACAACTCCTAGTCCCGCCCACAAATCAGACTTTTTTTATTGACAGATGACAGAACCAATCACCTAGCACAACCACAAAAACGTATATATACATATATGTATATATACATCTCAAGGGAAATCAGTGAATTACGGTGTGTGAGCGCATACCAACTACTGCACAAATTAAAATGAGCTTTTCTAGAATTTCCTATGGAACAAAATAAATAAATAAATCCGTGAAGCGAAACACCACATAAACACTAGTGAATACACACACACACCAGGGGGCAGTGAGCACACTTGCCCGGAGCGGTGGGCAGTCCTATCCATGGTGCCCGGGGAGCAGTTGGGGGTTAGGAGTCTTGCTCAAGGACACCTCAGTCATGGACTGTTGGCGCTGGGGATCAAACCGACAACCTTCCGGTCACAGGGCCAGTTCCCCAACCTCCAGCCCACAACTTTTTTTTTTATATATATTTATGTGGTAAGTTAAGTGATACTTTTTAAATCCCACAAATGGGGGAGTTAACAATAGCATGATGACAGCCTCAAGAACAAAATCCTCATAAGCATGGGAGCATTTCACGCTAAACTCAGGAAAAAAGGTTATCAGTTACTTGCAAAAGCCAACCTCAGCTGGCTATGGGATGTTGGGGCATCTTAAGAGGAAACATGATGGGTCACTGGATGAAGAAGATTCATCACAGTAAGATAGCTGTGCTAGCTGGTTAGCTAAGGTTAATGTTAAAAGCTGTCTTACTTCATGTTATGACCTGTAACATTTTCTATTTCGGAATGCTGTTCTCTGGAATCAGGAAAAGTTCATTAAAACAGTGAATTTTTGTATGTTGTTCATTTTTATTGTCTTTGTTAGTTAGCAAATGCATAAACCAACTTCCAGCTAAATTTAAAAGCTGATAGCTACATAAGAGTCATTTGGTAATGGAGTGATTCATAATCTGATGGTAAACGCTGTTGTAAACAAGTTAACTGTGTCTGTTTGTTTTCAGTGTTGTTTTTGTGAAGCTGAAGCTGAGTCAGAAAGCCTGCCTTGAGCCTGCTTCTGTAGACAGGCATTGGGCCAGCGTCTTTTAGTTTTCCAACTACAAGCCAAAACAAATGTAATAACACAGTTGTTTTACGTATGCATAAAGTAGACCACTGTTTTTTTTTGGGGGGGGGGGGGGGGTTTGTGTCAATCAGTGCCAGATTCACCCCAATTAGTTCAGTCTCTACTTATTAACTAACCAAGATCAGCAAACCGGTTTAGTACCACTTGAGGGGGCTATACTGAGGAACCTCTAAATTACTACAAATATAGAATTTGAACATTTACAGTTTGTTTGTGCATTGGTTTGCTTACAGCATATTTGCTAGCCCACAGCCCACTGGGGTCTCTCAGTTACTTGCTCCAGCATTGCTATTGTACTGCTTGTTTTTGTGAGATTTGTGCTACATTGATTCCCACCCACGATTTAGCTTTAGTACTTATGGAGCCTGTTGCAGCAACAGAAGCAACAGCATTCTATCAATATGCATGGTCAACTTTTGCTTGCTGTTTGATTTCGGTCACTCATTCAAATCTGCATTTTGTCCCAACAGCTGTTGAGTCTGTTCCTTGTGTTAGTGTGACCAGCCTGTGCCAAGGCTTCAATGGTGTGTTCGTTGGAGACTAACAGCCGTTAGGACTTGGCTTCACTTTTTATGCAAAGTGAAAATTGTACTTTCTGTTGTGCTTCAACTTTGATTGCTTTTCATTGTTTTGACTTAAACACTTCACCACTTTTGACAGTTCTTTCATCAATCAGTCAGTTGGCAGAACGCTGCTGAATTTTGTGAAGATCACTGAAGAGGGCTTGCAATTATGTCAGAACGAGGCACATTAATCAGAGATAAAGAAACAAATGCAGCTTGAAAATGTGAATGAATAAAAGTTATAAAGACAAAGAAACAAAAGGCCACTCTGTTGAATGTTCTAGAAGCGTGGAGTTTTAGGGTTACAGAATGGAGTGTTTTCTCTTTTCTAATTAATATTTTAGTGTTCTCAGACAATGAAAAGGTCAGTTATCATTTGCAGTGATGTTCTAGCTGGGGGGTAAATGACTCACTGCTGCTGCAGTCTTGCTTAAAAAGCCTCAGTGTGAGGGAGAAAAAGAGTGAAGGAGGTTAAGAAGGAGAAAAATTAAAGGTGGGATTGTTTGGGCTTTTCAGGGTCTGTAGTGATTTAGTCATGGGATGCAGCCGGTTTTCCTTTGGTTGGAGAGGTGCGATCTCACAGACAACAATCTGCATTAGAACAGAAACATTCCAGACTAAATGAACAGGTCGACATGACCGGCATGCTGAGAATTGGTTCAGGATGCGTTTGTTACTGGTCTGAATAATTAAGACATTCACTAAAGGTCATTAAAGGTCTTCTAGAATTAAGTCTTTATACTTTCTGCTGCAGTGTTTAAGATTTTAATTCTGATATGTTTACAAGCCACTTGCGGGTCAAGTCTCATGTCTCTGGGATCCAAGTTAGAGTAAAGTCGAGTTTGTAAGGTGTGAGTCAGAGTAAAATCTTGAGGGTCTGAGTATAAGTAAAGTCTTGAGTCTCTGAGGTGTGAGTGAAGGTTAGAGTCTTGAGTCCCTGAGGTGCGAGTCTGAGTTAAGTCTCAGGTCACTGAGGTGCGAGTCAGAGTAAAGTCATGAGTCTCTGAGGGGCGAGTCATAGTAAAGTCTCCAGTCTTAGAGCTACGAGTCATAGTAAAGTCTCGAGTCTCTGAGATGCGAGTTGGAGTAAAGCCTCGAGTCTCTGAGGTGCAAGTCTGAGTAAAGCCTCGGGTCTTTGAGGTGTGAGTCACACTAAAGTCTCGAGTCTTTAAGATACAAGTCACAGTAAAGTTTTGAGCCTCTAAGGTGCAAATCAGAGTCAAGTTTCAAGTCTCTAAGGGTGCGAGTCATAGCAAAGTCTCAAGCCTATGAGGTACAAGTTTAAGTCTCACAATCTGAGTGAAGTGTAGAGTCTCTGAGGAATGAGTGGAGCCTCGAATGATCCTGGCTGTATGCTTGTTTATCTTGCATGGACAAAAAAAATCAGTCATACTCTGTTCCTTTTAATTGATATATTCATCTTGAGGAAGCAGGAGAGGCCATGATTTCTTCTGTGAGAGGTGCTCTTTATTAACACCAGCAGAAAAGGCACATAAGCACAATAGGGCTTAGCAGGAAAGGTCATTACTAGCCACAGCTCTGCACTCTACGGTAAACACAACACCCATGCTAAGTAGGGTTGGAAATCACAAGGCATCTCACAGTAATACAATATCACAATATGTTGCCCATCATGATATCACAATACTGTGATTCTGTAACTGCAACACAACCCTCTATGATACATCATGATATCTGTGTAACTGAAGGAAATAAAATACTCCTAAATAGGCAATTAGCAGGAAAAATGTATTCATTAGTGTCAGTTTCTCAGAATTTGACAACCAGTATAAAACAATGTAGCTTCATGCCTCTTCAGCACACATACTGACTACACAGGCCATCATTCCAACATAAAATAGCCATAAACTGCCAGAAAGTCAAACAGCTCTGGGGTTAAAATAAAAGAGTAGAACACAACTGTGCCTCACTAAAATCTATATAACTATAAAACTAAAATAAACCCAGCGATAGACTTAGTAATCCTGGTAGCCCTCGGGGAAGTAAAAGGAAGTTTTGCTTTGAAAACTGTAATAATTGTAGGTTGACTGAGTTGTGGCAATGTTAGCTGTTTTCTCAACAACCAGAACAGGATGATGATGAAGAAGGTGGCTATGCATGTTCTTTGTGTTGCCCGTTGACTTCATTTCACTGAGACAGTTTTTGCAAATCACATAGTCTTTGTCAGTTAAGGCCAGCCAGAGTCAGTTAAGGCCAGCCAGAGTCATGCAGGAAACCCACATTAAGGTTCGGTAGTCTGGCTAAATTTGGCATTCAGTGCTAGCTGATCTCAGTGTGATCATATATAGCTGGCTGCTGTATTGCGTGTGCCCTCTGACTCTCAGCACTTGCTGCCAGAGCTGGAAGAGAGAGATGGAGAGTTTGAGAGACAGTTTCCCTTCAGCTTCCTCATGCTATTCCACTCCACCCTGTGTATCACAGGGGTGGTGGGATGGTCACAGCAAATTTAGCTTTGGCTAATTAATTTCCTTTCATGCTTCAAGCACCTAAAAAAAGACCCAGAGACTTCCCACAGCGATGCCTTATTTTCCACCGCTCCTTCTCCTCGCGTTTGATCACTTCTTCAGCGCGGCCACTGCTCAGGCAGTCCGTGACTGCTCTGGCTGTAATTATGCAAAATGAGGTCAGCCCAACCAGTCTTCAACCAGGGCTTCCGCATAGACACAGTCATATTAATATGGCATTTTCACTTTGATAGCCATGCTCTTTAAGGGGTAGGAGCTTTTGCTGTTGTGCCAAAAGCTACTGTTAGAACATTGCACCCTGAGCAGCTCGCTAATTTAGAGTAGAGACATAAAGCCCTGTAGATATTTATATAACACTCAGCCTTTAACACCATTCACATGTTGCTTTCACAGTTTTCATTAATATGAGACCAATTTTGTTGCTGAAACTGTACATGTATGGAATGACTCTGTGATGCTAGTATATAGTATCTTTCAAACAGTTTGTAGGATTTTATAAAAGATTAATAAATGAATGTTGAACAGAGCTGTGAAAAAGCATTTACCCCATTCCTTCTTTTTTCCTCCACATTGAAGGCCTTTTGATCTTTGGGTAAGAAATATTAGAAAAAAACAAGACCTTATCAAACACAAAACACAGTTTGAAAATATTATTTAATTTATTTATGGAGCAAAGATCACTCATGTGAGAATAGAATTGCCCTGTTAAGATGAAAAACATGTAGCATGACCTTTAGCAGTAATAACTGCAAGGAATATTTCCTATAATTTGACATTGTTGTGGAATTTGAGCCCACTCTACGTTCTGGAACTGCTTTAATTCAGATATATTGGTAGGTTTTGAGGCCTTGGCACAGCACGTCTGTTGGGTTCCAGTCAGGACTTTGACAAGGCCACTCCAGAACGTTTGTTTTGTTTCTTTTCAGCTATTCATATGTGGATTTGCTTTTCTGTTTTGATCCAAAGGCAGCAAAACAACCTCCGTTTCTCTTTACTTTCTCTCTCTACCACCACCATGTTTGAATATTGGCATGCTTTTCCTACTGTGAAACACAGTACTTGCTTTACAGGAGATATGAAGGGACCTCTGATGTCCAGAAAGTTACTCTTTGACCTGGTCTGTTCATAGAAGGCTTAGGAGTTGTCCAGTTGCTTTTTGCAAATTATATTTCTGTTGGTTAGCAATGTTTTCTGACTTGCTGCTCTTTCATGAATGCCATAACTGCATCATTAAGACTAGTTTTATCTGAGGTTGGAGAGATCTGCAGTTCCTTAGCTGTTCTCCCGGACCCTTGGTCACTTCCTAGATCACGAACAGGTGACTAATAGGTCACTAATAGGTGGACCACAGTCCGAGTCTGGACCCAGACGCTGTCCTATGCAGACCTCAACCTACAACCCATAAACTATGGACGATTATTTAATTTCAACACGCGGTCCCATTATAATGGGCAAAATTTTTCTAGCCATTACGGTACCTGTTAGCAGTCCAGGAAACTCACAGACCTATCGCATGCATTGTAAATATCATATGTGACGCTACTCAGCCAATGAGATCTGTGCATTACGTTGAGCACTGAGATTCAGTGAGTGATGCACACACAGGGGAAGGATGACGCGAGACACAGATTCAGAGAAGAAAGTGAGCCAGATTATTGTACATGGTGAGCTCTAAAAAGATAAAACTGACAGTAAATATTGTTGAAATATTACTGAATAGTACTTTATTTGATTTGACCTTCAATTGTTCAATACATAAGATGTCTACAGTGGGGCAAAAAAGTATTTAGTCAGCCACTGATTGTGCAAGTTCTCCTACTTAGAAAGATGAGAGGTCTGTAATTTTCATCATAGGTACACTTCAACTATGAGAGACAAAATGAGAAAAAAAATCCAGGAAATCACATTGTAGGATTTTTAAAGAAACCAAACGGGTAAACTATGGCCTAATGCTTCCTATATTAGATCTTAGTGAGAATTTAATATTCCCTTTTAGTCAATGATTAACTATTTGATTATTGATCTGGGGGCAGTCATGGGTTGGAGGTTAGGGATCTGGCCCTGTGAATGGAAGGTTGCCGGTTCGATCCCCAGGGCCGACAGTCCATGACTGATGTGTCCTTGAGCAAGACACCTAACCCCAAACTGCTCCCCGGGTGCTGTGAATAGGGCTGCCCACCGCTCTGGGCAAGTGTGCTCACTGCCACCTAGTGTGTGTGTTCACTAGTGTGTATGTGGTGTCTGAAGTTATAATGAAAGCTGTGTCCAAAATGCTTCTTATTTCAAAGGTGGTGCCCAAATTTTAAGGCAGATGAGTTGATAAGCCATACTGTAAATACATAGTGTGTTATTCATCATATAAGCTACTTGTTGTTCCCAAAAGGTTTGAAATATTGAATAAAACATCTCATATTTAAATTTGCATTGTATATACTTTTATATTTAAAAAAACAATGATTTAAAATCAAGAAATTTCAGAAATATTATTGGTAGTGTATAAAATAATACAGGGTTGTGCTTTTAAGTTACTATGTGTCTGACCTTTAGTAAACCTTTACAGTACCTGGTGGTGACTTAAGTCACAAGAAATGCTCTAAAACATGTCTAGGGCACATTTTAAAGCAGTATGTGTCCACTTAATGGGCTATTTTTCTAGAATCTTCTGATTTTTATCCAAAGAAAATGTCAGGCGTCATTGCAAACTTTGGTGCACTTTTCTGCACTTCAGCTCTTGAGAAAGGCTCTTCATTAGCTTTAGAAAGGCTGGAGCATGGAAAGGCACTCTGCTTCTGTGTGGGCTCCCATTTGACCCATTGCTTCCCAGGGCAGTAGGACTGCTTCCATTCCAAAACTGTAGGAATGACTAAGTCTGTTCCATTCATCTTGAAATGTCACGCAACTGAAATCGTTTTGTAGAATTTAGGAAATAAAAGTGCATAGGAGGGCCCAGTAGGAAACCTTGCACTTCACTTAAGATTTACTTCGGAGTTTACTCACACAGCCACAAAGAGGGAGAGAGAGAGAGATGGGCTGGTAATGGAAGCCATTAAAAGTGTTGTAATGCAGGGGAGAGAACAGGGCCACAGTTGGTGGCTTCCACCTTTTTAACCTATTGATTGCAGCTGCCCAAAACGGATCTTCTGCTTGGCTTAACTGTCAGAAAGAGCAGATCTGATTCCTGAAAGCAGAAGATAGCTTTAACATCAGAATGTGAAATCACTCCCTCACATGCCACTTTATTGGAAACCCCTTCCCTGCAGCACCACCTCTATGGTGCATAGTAAGGGACTGTAGCCCACCTCTTGGCTTGACATTTTTGTTTGCCCTTCCACTCTCAACTTGGAGTCTAAAAACTCAAACACTGCCACATCTTTACACTCATACCAGCACCACATACATTACCATATTTGTAGTTTGTGATTGCTGTTTTTAAATTTGCTAGTGCCTTGATATTTTTGCCATATCATCCACCGTTAGTTTATGGTGAGATTAGTTTTCTCAAAAACATATGACATGGGTAGGAGAATTTTAGCATTCGGTGCATGTTTCTGTTTTTACATCATCCAGGAAAGTTGAACTAAGGTTTAAGAGGCCACTGGTGCAGTCTTACCTATTGAATGTTGCATCCCTGAACTAACTGCAGTTTTTTCTTGTTTCTTGCCAGGGAATTCCTCTGTTTGTTCAGCATCTCTGTATAATGAAATGGTTGAGATATAAACAAAGTCATTCAGAGTGGTTTGATGTGCAATGCTCAGCTCTAGAGAATGATGGGATGCAGACATCTAAGGAGCTGTAAAAGCTACCTCAGAAAGTTATCACATTAAATAGTTATTGATGCACTGCCTGATGCCTGAGACACTGTTTTACAATAGTTTTGAGAGAAAGTTTTGGGTTAAAACAGTTTATGCAAAGAATTACAGCATCCATTGGGTTGCTTTGGCTGGCCATTTGAGTGATGCTGCACTGTATGTGGCTGCTGTATAATGCAGCTTTATGGCTGCTTGGACTGGTGGTATTTGGCTGCATACGGTGCTCCATCACAGCTACAAAGCTAGCTTGAGCAATGCCAGAACCCAAACACACACTCTGGGCTAAGGGCATTTCGTTCTTACAAACTTTCCTAGGCCTGTGTGATGTAATACTGTAGTTGCAGAGCCCCTCAGCCAGAGAGGGACTGTTCCCGTTTTCAAACTTGTGTGTATTGTTTCATTTATTGTTGCTTATGTATTTTCTTACTTTTGGGAAGCATTCTTAGGTTTTAGAAAGATGCCTTAAAAGAGAAAATATATTATTATTATTATTTAAAAGGAATTCATGGCAAAAAAATGCACCATTTCACATCAAAGTGCTCCAAATGACTGTTTACATATCAATAATTGAATTATGCAGAAATCGTAAAATCGGTATATAATTACATGATACCTTTGTCATTGGTATAATACAGAAAGCAGTGCTGTACTTTTATCAGCAGCCTTCCTCAAGGTGAACTTGCAGTGAAACCTTAAATGAAGCAGTTGTGATCTTCTATTTCACTTATTGCTGGGCAATAGTAAAAATGAAATCACATATTTTCTAAATATATCACAGTATCACAGGATCAGATGATGTTTACGTTTGTATTATTGAAGGTAATTAACTCCCTCCTGAGTGCTGCTAGTCTATGCATAAAAGACATGGCCTGACCGCCTGTTTACCTGGACTGTTGTGTTCTGTTTATGTTTGTAGAATGTTATCATGGATAGAATGCTCTTTATCCATCAGTAAAATCAATATTTTGTTTTGCTAATACATCCCCAGTTCCAATGAAGTTGGGACATTGTGTAAAACATAAATAAAAACAGAATACGATGATTTGCAAATCCTTTTCAACGTATTTTCATTTGAATACGCTACAGAGCAAAGATATTTAATGTTCAAACAGATAAACTTTGTTTTTTGCAAATATTCATTCATTTTGAATTTGATGCCTGTAACAGGTTACAAAGAAGTTGGGACATGGTCAACAGAAGACTGGGAAAGGTGAGAGATGCTCAAAAAACACCTGTTTGGAACATTCCACAGGTGAACAGGTTAATTGGAAACAGGTGAGTGTCATGATTGGGTATAAAGGGAGCATCCCTGAAAGGCTCAGTCGTTCACAAGCAAGGATTTGTGAACACACTTTGTGAACAACTGCGTGAGCAAATAGTCCAACAGTTTAAGAACAACGTTTCTCAACATGTATTTGCAAGGAATTTAGGGATTTCATCATCTACAGTCCATAATATCATCAAAAGATTCAGAGAATCTGGAGAAATCTCTGCAAGCAAGCGGCAAGGCAGAAAACCAACATTGAATGCCCGTGACCTTCGATCCCTCAGGCGACACTGCATTAAAAACCAACATCATTCTGTAATGGATATTACAGAATGGGCTCAGGAACACTTCAGAAAACCATCGTCAGTGAACACAGTTCGTTGCTCCATCTACAAGTGCAAGTTAAAACTCTGCCATGCAAAGCAAAAGCCATATATCAACAACACTCAGAAACGCCGCCGGCTTCTCTGGGCCCGAGCTCATGAGATGGACTGATGCAAAGTGGAAAAGTGTCCTGTGGTCTGACGAGTCCACATTTCAAATTGTTTTTGGAAATCATGGACGTCGTGTCCTCTGGGCCAAAGAGGAAAAGGACTGTCCGGATTGTTATCAGCGCAAAGTTCAAAAGCCAGCATCTCTGATGGTGTGGGGGTGTGTTAGTGTACATGGCATGGGTAACTTGCACATCTGTAAGGTACATACAGGTTTTGGAGCAACATATGCTGCCATCCAAGCAACGTCTTTTTCAGGGACGTCCCTGCTTATTTCAGCATGACAATGCCAAGCCACATTCTCCACGTGTTACAACAGCATGGCTTTGTAGTAGAAGAGTGCGGGTACTAGACTGGCCTGCCTGCAGTCCAGACCTGTCTCCCATTGAAAATGTGTGGCGCATTATGATGCGCAAAATACAACCCGGAGACCCCGGACTGTTGAGCAACTGAAGCTGTACATCAAGCAAGAATGGGAAAGAATTCCACCTACAAAGCTTTAATAATTAGTGTCCTCAGTTCCCAAACGCTTATTGAGTGTTGTTAAAAGGAAAGGTGATGTAACACAGTGGTAAACATGCCCCTGTCTCAACTTCTTTGGAACGTGTTGCAGGCATCAAATTCAAAATGTGTGAATATTTGCAAAAAACAATAAAGTTTATCCGTTTGAACATTAAATATCTTGTCTTTGTAGTGTATTCAATTGAATATAGATTGAAAAGGATTTGCAGATCTTCGTATTCTGTTTTTATTTATGTTATACACAATGTCCCAACTTCATTGGAATTGGGGTTGTATAATGACACAGGTGATCCATCACTCTGCACTGCTTGGAAGAGTTTATCATAGCAAGCTGCTGAATGGTCCATGCTGGGTTTCAGACGGCCAGGTTCTGTGTGATCACAGTTGGAGTAATCAGGTTTCGTGCAGGCCTGATGCCTTTTTAATTAAGGCTTAATTAAGGTATAGAAGGTCAGCGTGAAGGACATGAGCTGTAATTAAAATGCCGACCACATGATCACAGAGGTGTTTAAGAGTAATTAAATAGGTCCATATCACTGACATGCCATGAATTGGTTCAGGATACATTTTTACTGGTCTGAAGGTTGAACTGTAAAGTCATGCATCACTGCTTATTAAAGCTTTATTAAATGAAATCCATCTACCTTCTCCTGTACTATTCAAAGCTATACCAGCACATGCTAAGTGCATAGAAATCAGTGTGTTCAACTCTTAGAACAATGTAGTTATTAGTGCTGTTTTGCTGTACTATTTAAATGTATAAACTAAATTACATAATTAATTACAGTTTACATATTTACCCTGCATTTACATTCTGTATTGATATGTTCAAGTCTGCATTGTCTTCCATTACTTTTCATTTCAAGAAATGTAAAAAGGGCCAAAAATGTAAGATGTTTCCTTTCTCAAAAATAAGACATCCATCCATCCATCATCTTCCACTTCTCCGGGGTTTGGGTCGCGGGGGCAGCATCCTAAGCAATGAAGCCCAGACCTCCCTTTCCCCAGTCACTTCCACTAGCTCCCTGGGGGGGATTCCGAGGTGTTCCCAGGCCAGCTGGGCGATATAGTCACGCCAGCATGTCCTGGGTCATCCCCGGGGTCTCCTCCCTGGTGGACTTGCCTGTGACACCTCCAAAGGGAGGCGTCCAGGAGGCATCCTAACCAGATGCCCAAACCACCTCAGCTGGCTCCTCTTGACGTGGAGAAGTAGCGGCTCTACTCTGAGTCCCTCCCGGATGACCAAACTTCTCACCCTATCTCTAAGGGAGAGTCCAGACACCCTGCAGAGGAAACTCATTTTGGCCGCTTGTACTCGTGATCTCATTCTGTTGGTCATTACCCAAAGCTCATGACCATAGGTGAGGGTAGGAATGTAGATCGATCAGTAAATCGAGAGCCTTCCCTTATGGCTCAGCTCTTTCTTGACCACAACAGACCAGTAAAGAGCCCGCATCACTGCTGACCCAGCACCAATCCGCCTGTCAATCTCCCGCTCCCTTGTACCATCACTCGTGAACATGACCCCAAGATATTTAAACGCCTCCACTTGAGGGAAGAGCTCATCCCCGACCCAGAGAAGGCTCTCCACCCTTTCCCACCTGAGAACCATGGCCTCAGATTTAGAGGTACTGCTCCTCATCCCGGCCGCTTCACACTCTGCTGCAAACTGATCTAGCAAAAGCTGAAGTTCATGGCCTGATGTCCCCAATAGGACCACATCATCTGCAAACAGCAGCGATGTGACCTTGAGGTCACCAAACCGGACACCCTCCATCCCCTGACTGCGCCTAGAAATTCTATCCATAAAAATTATAAATAGAATCGGTGACAAAGGGCAGTCCTGAGAGTCCAACTCTCACTGGGAACGAGTCTGACTTACTGCCGGCCATGCGAACCAAACTCTTTGTTTTTTTGTACAGGGCCTGAATGGCTCGTAGCAAAGAGCAATGTACCCCGTACTCCCGAAGCACCTCCCACAGAATACCCCGGGGAAGAGAGTTGAATGCCTTCTCCAAATCCACAAAGCACATGTGGACTGGTTGGGCAAACTCCCATGAACCCTCAAGAATCCTGGAGAGGGTAAAGAGTTGGTCCAGTGTTTCACGACCAGGGCGGAACCTGCACTGCTCCTCCTGAATCCGAGGTTCGACTATAAGCCGGACTCTCTTCTCCAGTACCCCTGCATAGACCTTACCAGGGAGGCTGAGGAGTGTGATTCCCCTGTAGTTGGAACACACCCTCCGGTCCCCCTTTTTAAAAAGAGGCACCACCACCCCAGTCTGCCAATGCAGTGGCACCGCCCCCGATGTCCATGCAATGTTGAAAAGGCGTGTCAGCCAAGACAGCCCCACAACATCCAGAGCCTTGAGGAACTCGGGACGGATCTCATCCACCCCTGGAGCCTTGCAACCAAGGAGCTTCTTAACTACCTTAGTGACTTCGGCCTCAGTAATGGACAAGCCTATTCCCGTGTGCCCAGACTCTGCCTCCTCACTGGAGAACGTGTTGGTGGGATTGAGAAGGTCCTCAAAGTATTCCTTCCACCGCCCAATGACGTCTTCAGTCAAAGTCAGCAGCACACCATCTCCAGTATATACAGTGCTAGTGGCACACTGCTTTCCCCTTCTGAGTCGCCTGACGGTTTGCCAGAATCTTTTCAGAGCCGACTTAAAGTCACTTTCCAAGGCCTCACCAAACTCTTCCCACACCCGGGTTTTTGCCTTGGCAACGACTGAAGCCACAGATCGCTTGGCCTGTCGATACCTGCCAGCTGCCTCTGGTGTCCTACAGGCCAACCATGCCTGGTAGGACTCCTTCTTCAGCTTGATGGCATCTCTCACCTGGGGTGTCCACCACCGCGTTCGAGGATTACCACCCCGACAGGCACCAACTACCTTGCGACCACAGCTACAGTCAGCCGCTTCAACAATGGAGGAGCGGAACATGGCCCATTCTGAGTCAATGTCCCCCACCTCCCCCGATATCTGCTCAAATTTCTGACGGAGATGTGAGTTGAAGATCAATCTGACAGATTCTCTGCCAGACGTTCCCAGCAAACCCTCACTATACGTTTGGGTTTGCCTGGTCTGACCAGCATCTTCCCCCACCACCTGATCCAACTCACCACCAGGTGGTGATCAGTTGACAGCTCAGCTCCTCTCTTTACCCAAGTGTCCAAAACACATGGTCCGATGACACGACTACAAAGTCAGTCATTGAACTGCGGCCTAGGGTGTCCTGGTGCCATGTGCACTTATGGACATCCTTGTGTTCAAACATGGTGTTTGTTATGGACAAAATGTGGTTTGCACAGAAGTCCAAAAACTGAACACCACTCTGGTTCAGATCAGAGAGGCCATTCCTCCCAATCACACCCCTCCAGGTCTCAATGTCATGCCAACGCGTTGAAGTCCCCCAGTAGGACAATAGAGTCTCCAGGAGGAGCACTTTCAAGCACCCTTCCCAAGGACTCTAGGAAGGCTGGGTACTCTGAACTGCTGTTCAGTGCATAAGCACAGACAACATTCAGGACCCATTCCCCAACCCGAAGGCGTAGGGAAGCTACCCTCTCGTGCACCGGAGAAAACCCCAACATACAGGTGCTGATTTGAGGGGCTATGAGAAAGCCCACACCTGCCTGCCGCCTCTCACCATGGGTAACTCCAGAAAAGAATAAAGTCAAGCCCCTCTCAAGGAGATTGGACCCAGAGCCCAAGCTGTGTGTTGAGGTGAGCCCGACTATATCTAGCCGGTATCTCTCAACCTCGCGCACCAACTCAGGCTCCTTCTCCGTCAGTGAGGTAACATTTCCAAGTTCCAAAAGCCAGTTTCAGCAACCGAGGATCAGAACGCCAAGGCCCACGCCTTCGGACACTGCCCGATCCACAATGCACCGAACCCCTACTACTGCCTGTCCCATCAGTGGTGGGTCGATGGGAGGGGGGCAAAAATAAGACAATACAGCATTAAATTCAAACCATAATAAAAGATCTCCACTTCAGGAAGTTTAGAATCCACGGTTTTGAGAGAATTTCCTTTGTTTTTATGTGATATGGGGGGGAAATAATTAATATGGAGTTACACCATGCTTTTATCACCAACCGTGATAACTGTGATTACCGAGGTCAAACAAAAACTCCTTCAGAAACTTATGAATAATTCATCACTTTACAAAGAGGCCTTTCTGGGCATTGTTTCCTGAATGTTGTTTGACTATAATTTTGCTGTAATTTTGCCATAGTACTTTAATCAAAAGAAGAGAGAAGGAAAACACAGAGGTGGGAACAAGCTGTTGAGTTTCAATGAACAAGTAAGTCTCGACAATCAAGTGTTGAGTCAAGTCTCCGCTCAATACAGGAAAGTCCTGATTCAAATCCAGAGACTAAATTCAAGACCCAATTCAGTATAGACAAGTTCTGAGGCGAGTCCCAAGACAAGACAGGCAAGTTCCAAGTCATGTCCTGAGTCATGCTCTGAGTTGGAAGTCAAGACAGCAAGCCCAGTGTCAGTACAAGCAAGTCTCAAGTCCTGAGTCCTAAACGTCAAGTCTTAAACAAGTGAATATGCATTCTTTTAGCAAATGTAATTCTGACATTAAACACTATAAATAATGCTAATGGAGACATATGGCCTATGAAATGATAACATGCTGAAATATCTTGCTAATGTTAGTATAAATTAATCTTATTTTTTAAAGTATTTATTTTACATTGAAATACATTTCTAAATCCATGCTACATGGATAACCTTGAGAGACACTGTGGTACCCAAAAAGCAGCTTGTATTACATGAAGAGACTTCAACTATTTAATTTAAAAATAAAAACGTTGTCGTTGAAGATAACATTTCTGACTAGCATCTTAGCTTGCTAGTGTTACCCACTGCCATCTGTCCTAGCAAGTAATTTTATGAATTTTATGTTTTATGAATTTTAATGCAATGAAATAAATGTCACACATGACTGTGAGTCTAAAAAACAACTTCTAATTTGAACTGTATTCAGACAACAAATGAAAACCAAAGCGACCTCACAGAGTAATGTTTACAGAAAAGAGAGCAAAATGATGAAGTTATGACTTGCTGTTACTTCAGGACTCAATCAAATAGACAAAGACAGCTGTTTGTTTTTTTTCCCCCCAACCTGCCTATGTCTGTCAAACAATTCACAGTAAGACTGAGTAAAAGACTGCTGAGCAAAGACTTACTGAAGACTTCATGCTAATTTGAATTTTGCTTGCTTCCAGCTAATAGAGGCAAACTGTAATTCTCATGCTACTCTCAATTATTTTACAAAATAAAATATGCAAAGTCATAAACATAATAACAAACATTGGACGACATTGTACAGTGAAACCCAGCATGGACCATTCAGCAGCTTGCTATGATAAACTCTTCCAAGCAGTGCAGAGTGATCACCTGTGTCATTATACGACCCCAATTATTGTTTTTTGCAAATCGTACAGGTTTTGTATCAAATATACATTTGATGCAGTTCTGTCGTGCTGAGCCCGAAAACGAACTCATTTACAATTGTGAGGCGTTGTGAGAGTGGTGCTACAAGACATATACTTTATCAAGCATACAGAAAATCATTTTCACTACTGCATACAAGCTCTGCTGAATGACTCTACCTACAGGCCATGGAACACAGGCTAATAATGATTATAAATTTCTATTAGGTCGTTTGCCCATTACTGAGAGAGGGTCTATACTGACCACTGAACTGGAAGCATCTGTCAGTGCCAGAATAAAGATTTGCAATTTTCCTCTGGGATCAATAAAATATTCTGATTCTGATTTATGGTTTATGGTGAAGTTCTAGCTAAGGAATGCAGGCCCAGCAATTGAGTGGATGTACTATTTGATTATTCTTCTGTAATTTCTTTAACATGCACAGTGGTGTGTGGGAGGGGGGCTGGAGTGGGACCAAGGTGGAAAAAAGAGGGTTGTGATGTAGTTTTTACCCCATAAAGCTTCAGAACTCCTGATCTGTGAAAATTGACAGAAGTACATTACATAGCTAAAACAGTAATAGCAGGCATTTAGAAGCCTGAAATGCGTCTGTATGTTTGTCACTTTTTTAAGAAGGTCCGTCTTCGTGTCAGAATGACTTATAAGCCAAATTAGCCTTGCAAAACTAGGAAGGAAACTTCAGACACCAAACATATCTGATCAACCACATTTAGGAAAAGGGTTCAGGTGTATATTTGATTCTTTCCTTTAATATGATCCTCTGTAGTTGAGCATAGGAGTGCCTGTGCTCCCTGACCCTAAATGCTAGCTGTATTAGCTTGGTTGCTGTTTTCCTCACCATGGCTAAGCTAACAGGATAAGCCATTGTGATGTTCTCCAGCTGACACAGCTTTGATTCAATCTCACCACCGTAGACAAATTTCATTTACCCCACAGATATCATTTTCTGATAGCGGGACGGTTTTGATATTAGTTCCTTAATCTGTAGCTTAGAGGCTTCACAGCAGGCTCACGTGGAAAGCTGTTATGTTCCCTTCACTCGACTCACAGCCAAGGCCTGCGCCGGCCTCTTTGGCTGAGTGTCAGTCAGAAGACTACGATACCCACGATGCCTCCTAATGAGGGTAAATAAAGGAGGTCCACATGGAACAGTGGGAACATGAGATAAGGGCTGCATGCGGTTTGGCGCAGACGGCCCCTTATCACAGCCCACCTGGTCTTTATCCCTTGAGTGAAACATGAACATAATTTCCACATGAATACAATTCAACTGTGTCAAGTCGTTATAAATAATACACAGTTTTCACCAAACCTAAGTAAACTGAAAGACAAAATTGTGTTTATGCAATATATATTATTCATGCACAATGAATTGACGGCTCGTTCTCATGAAGCATGACAAACACAGAGACCCAGCCTGAAGAAATGAAAAATCTAAAAGGCTTCTTTTTTTGGACATCGATACAGCAATGTTCAGATTAATGATTAAAATATTAAAAGTAAATGATGATTTAATCAAATTTAAAACTATTTTTAGTAATATTATGTCAAATGACCAAAGAAATAAAAGGTATAGGCATATATTTATATATTTGTCCCCTTCTTTTTTTCTAATTAAGAAAATTCAGTTGTCTTCTCACAGTGGACAGATGGACAGAAACACCTGTATTTTTTCACATCTGAAGCAACAGTGGAGCTTTCTCCTCTCTCTTAGAGAGGAAAGCTTCAAGTGCTGTTTATTCCACCGGGACAGTCTCTCTCTCTCTCTCTCGGTGCAGGGTCAGTGGGGTGATAGAGGATTTGTTTGGTTTCTCTTTGTCCTGTGTGTGAGAGTGTGTGTGAGTTTGGGAGGTGGTTGGGCTCTTCAGTGAGTGTTTGTGTGTGCATGTGTACGTGTGCACTGGGCAAAATGAGCTCGTTAGGAATTCTGAGGATGCCTCTGTGCCTCATGCTTCTCAGAAGCCGTATGACATCTGCACAGCCATTTGTTGGAGTTTCAGAAGGCCACACCTGCTTGTTACTGAGCCACAAAACTGACACCAGAGACAACAGACTGTGTGTGTGTCTCAAATAGAGCCATTCTGTTCTGCAGATCATGTTTTTAAATGCATTGGTATTTTTACAGTTGTGTTTTTGATAATCCTATCTCAGTTGATGTTTCCATGCTTCACCCACAAATGGGTTTAACTCTTGCCAAGTTGGACAGTCTTTACAGAATTATGACATAAATCTCATTCAACCTAATGCCAGATTAGGGTTAGGGTTAGGGTTAGGGTTGCATACCCTGGTCAACTTTAATGCTTTTAATGAAAATAAGTGAGTGTATCCTCTACAGAGGACAAAATTAAAAATGGCATTAGTCTGCAAAATTGAATAGACAACTACTGTTTATTTGCTGAATTTTACATATTGGGAAATAGTAAAATATGAAATGTACCATAACTTTTGTACAGAACTCTAGTTAGTTCTAGTTTTGCCCAGTATATTACATTCAGGTGTCTACAAACTTACACAGTATATCTGTCTTTCCTACTGTATTCTGCTTTTTTAATTGCTATTATGTTTGCCTTTGAGTCAACTGTCAACTCTGTTTTTACATTAGTGATATCATACTCAGCTAATAAGAGCATTTTCAATTCTCTCTCTCTCTCTCTGTCTTTCTCTCTCTCTCTCGCTCTCTCGCTCTAGCTGACATATCTGCCTCCTCCGTGGGGGGAGTGTGTGTCGCGGGCGCTGGACTCAGGCTTCTTCCAGGTCTACAGTGTCACAGCCTGCCGCATCGAGTGTGAGACACGCTACATTGTGGAGAACTGCAACTGCAGGATGGTCCACATGCCAGGTTAACTTCTCTCCTTCCATTCTCTCTCTCTCTCTCTCTCTCTCTCTCTCTCTCTCTCTCTATCTCTATCTCTCTCTCTCTCTCTCTATCTTTATCTCTCTCTCTCTCGTTCTGTCACACATTGTCATTTATTCACACATTTCCCCCACTATAAGATAATTATTTGCCATAATTGAATTCAGATTTGAAAACAACTCCATTTCTTGAATTCATTGTTTCAATGAATGTGACTTCAATGCTTTCTCACTCGCTTACTCGCTCTCTCGGTCTTCATCTTGTTTTCTCTCTCTCTCTCTCTTATGCATACAGTTTTCAGGCTCATACTCTAGGGCTGCACAATTGATCATCTGTTAATCACTATTGTATATTGGCCTTTGATATCTCAGAAAGCTGCAGTATGCAATGAACCCTGTAACCAATCACAGCACTTCTAACTATATAGTGTGACCACTGATCAATCTCAGTTTTGATGAGTGTTTCTGTGGTTGTTTTGATAAATTATTGTACAACCCCAATTCCAATGAAGTTGGGACGTTGTGTAAAACATAAAAAAAACAGAATACGATGATTTGCAAATCCTTTTCAACCTATATTCAATTGAATACACTACAAAACAAGATATTTAATGTTCAAATGGATAAACTTCATTGTTTCTTGCAAATATTCACTCATTTTGAATTTGATGTCTGCAACATGTTCCAATGAAGTTGGGACAGGGGCAACAAAAGACTGGGAAAGTTGAGGAATGCTCAAAAAACACCTGTTCAGAACATTCCACAGGTGAACAGGTTAATTGGAAACAGGTGAGTGTCATGATTGGGTATAAAGGGAGCATCCCTGAAAGGCTCAGTCGTTCACAAGCAAGGATGGGGCGAGGTTCACCACTTTGTGAACAACTGCGTGAGCAAATAGTCCAACAGTTTAAGAACAACGTTTCTCAACATGCAATTGCAAGGAATTTAGGGATTTCATCATCTACAGTCCATAATATCATCAAAAGATTCAGAGAATCTGGAGAAATCTCTGCAAGTAAGCGGCAAGGCAGAAAACCAACATTGAATGCCCGTGACCTTCGATCCCTCAGGCGGCACTGCATTAAAAACCGACATCATTCTGTGATGAATATTACCACATGGGCTCAGGAACACTTCAGAAAACCATTGTCAGTGAACGCAGTTCGTCGCTCCATCTACAAGTGCAAGTTAAAACTCTGCCATGCAAAGCGAAAGCCATATATCAACAACACCCAGAAACGCCGCCGGCTTCTCTGGGCCGAGCTCATCTGAGATGGACTGATGAGTGGAAAAGTGTCCTGTGGTCTGACGAGTCCACATTTCAAATGGTTTTTGGAAATCATGGATGTCGTGTCCTCTGGGCCAAAGAGGAAACGGACTATTCGGATTGTTATCAGCCCAAAGTTCAAAAGCCAGCATCTCTGATGGTATGGGGGTGTGTTAGTGCCCATGGCATGGGTAACTTGCATGCTGAAAGGTACATACAGGTTTTGGAGCAACATATGCTGCCATCCAAGCAACATCTTTTTCAGGGACGTCCCTGCTTATTTCAGCAAGACAATGCCAAGCCACATTCTCCACGTGTTACAACAGCAAGGCTTTGTAGTAGAAGAGTGCGGGTACTAGACTGGCCTGCCTACAGTCCAGACCTGTCTCCCATTGAAAATGTGTGGCGCATTATGAAGCGCAAAATCCGACAACAGAGTCCCTGGACTGTTGAGCAACTGAAATTGTACATCAAGCAAGAATGGGAAAGAATTCCACCAACAAAGCTTCAACAATCAGTGTCCTCAGTTCCCAAACGCTTATTGAGTGTTGCTAAAAGGAAAGGTGATATAACACTGTGGTAAACATGCCCCTGTCTCAACTTCTTTGGAACATGTTGCAGGCATCAAATTCAAAATGAGTGAATATTTGCAAAAAAACTATTAAGTTTATCTGTTTGAACATTAAATATCTTGTCTTTGTAGTGTATTCAATTGAATTTAGGTTGAAAAGGATTTGCAAATCATCGTATTCTGTTTTTATTTATGTTTTACACAACGTCCCAACTTCATTGGAATTGGGGTTGTAGCATGTGATCTAACAAAGGAAATTATTGTAACTAATAAAATGCAAGTCCGTCTTTAACCATTACTGATTCACCAGTGGATAGTCAAAAAGATTATTACATTAACAGAACAAGGATTTATCCATGACGTAGTGCAGTAATACAGATAGAGTTCAGCTCTTGTGAAGTGGTTATAGCTGGACAACTGCTTCACACGCAGTTTAGCCAATCAGATTTTATATATACATATATATATATATATATATATATATATATATATAAATGTATATTGCTTTATGATAATTAAAGGTTTTATATAGTGTCAGTTTATCTCTCTTTCTCTCTCTCCCCCATTAACCTAATACCCTCAGCTAATTGGATTGATGCTCAGGATGTAATCACGAATTAGAGCAAGTATTTAACATTTATATATGACTTAGTGCATTAATACCTTTGTTAGCTACTCATCCACCCTGAGAGCTCTTCTAATAGGTCATTCTGAATGGAGGCTGTTTGGTCTAGTTATAAAAACATTTATAAAAAAATCTTTTTTAACCAGAAAATTAGGATGTTGAGTTTTCTGTGTATGTCACAACACTTCATCAAATTCCAGGTAAAAGGAAACACACAATTTAAAGAGTAGATTTGATGTAAAGTTGTGTGGTCAGTAAGAGCGTATTCTGAGACTATTTCATATTATGTGAAAATATGAGATTTGTGGGGTTGGGGTGAGATATGTGTACATGTGCTAGTGGTTTTGAGCCTTAGAAAGTGTAAGATTTCCAATAGTTTTGTGTTGTACTATTCATGTGTAATTAAATAGTTACATCTAAATTCAGTTTATATCCTGTATCAGCATTTTGGGTCCGACATTTTTAATGTCAAAAATGACAAAAGTATGGTAAAAATGGAAAGGATACCTTTTCATCTCCATAAAACAACACTGTACACAACAAAACAATGACTGTCTATCAAATTCAAACTGTAATAATACCACCCCAATTCCAATGAAGTTGGGACATTGTGTAAAACATAAATAAAAACAGATGATTTACAAATGAAGATTTGCAAATCCTTTTCAACCTGTATTCAATTGCATACACTACAAAGACAAGATATTTAATGTTCAAATGGATAAACTTTGTTTTTTGCAAATATTCCCTAATTTTGGGGTTGTATTTCTCCTATTCAGATTGAAAGCTTAGAGACTCTATTTGTTTCAGTGAGCTATAAATGAGAAGTATATTTAACAGGGGATGAATAAAATAATGTTACTTTTTCACTGCCCCAAAAATTGTGTTCGGTATGCAAGATTATCAGTTATACAGAGCTCTAATCGCTAATGTGCTCTAATTAATTTATTTAATGACCAAACAAATCATAAAAATAACTCACTCAGTGTATAAAGGCTTTAAAGGCCTCATGTCATCTAGTGTTGGCATGGCGACAGCTAAGATGACTGATCATCCCTGTCCCACTGTAAAAGCCTTAAAGGGCCCGTATCCTACATGTATTTTTCCCTTGATGTCCATATAGCATTAAGTGTAGTTTTATGCACCAAAGACACAAATAAATGTTATTGTGCCTTTAAGACTAATATATGTAAATTATTCTGTTCAGATTGGTTGCCCTGTGCTGTGCCTTATTCAGAAATCAGTTCAGTCTGAAACACTTCTTAAGGCTTCATCATGCCTGGGGCTAAACTGCTGTAGGCTGAATAGGTGGATATATGTAAATGTTTTTTGTGGCATCACAGAATCAAAACTGTCTTTTTTTGAGATGTTTCCAGATGTGGACTGCATGGACTGGATTTTATATGAAAAAAATGGGGAAAAAAATCAGTTTTCTATGATATGGGCCCTTTAAGAGTTAAAAAATGGGATTTAGAGCAAGAAACTGCAAGAAGTGGTTAGAGAAACACACACCCAGACTGTTACTGAGTTTGGTCAGCAGTTGTGTTCTGTTCGATGGGGTGAAGTTTGGGACAGCAAGGCTGTTTCCTCTCAGTACATTTTCCTAAAGCTCATCATTAATTCATCAAGACTGAGTATAAACAGAAGCTCAACTCTCTCTCTCTCTCTCTCTCTCTCTCTCTCTCTCTCTCTCTCTATAGGAGATTCTCCATACTGCACCCCAGAACAGTATAAAGACTGTGCAGAACCTGCTCTTGGTGAGTGCTCTATAACACGTCAGATTCACCTTTTTTATTTATAAAACAATTTTTCTGCTTTTTTTTCAGCATCATTATATAAAGCATTTTAAGGCCAAAAGTCAGTTTGATTAAAAAAAGCTGCAGTGCTAAAGTTCAGCCTTCACATGGTGGGGTTGGTTTTACTAACACTCCCAAAGAAAAAAAAACAAACAACACAAGACCCCCACCTCACCTGCTCCAGCCCAGTCGTCTGTCCATAACAGTCTGGCCCTTGTCACTCGCGTCCTTGTCATGCCCACATCCAACACAACAACTACGAGAACTGACTGTTCGCTTATTTGCTTATATTCCAGACCTTCACATGCACCTTGGTTATGAGATAATCAACATTATTCACTTCCTCTTTGAGTGGTTAAAATGTTTTGGTTCATTACTGTCCCTGATATTCATTGTGTTACCAGAAGTTTATTTAAGCCATGGAGATCATGACTTGCCTCTGTTTGTGACTAGGCAGGTCATAATGCACCATGCAACCATGTTTCAAAAGAACGTTTATACTGCATTAAGTTAGCAGTTCAGAATGCTTAGTAAACATGGATTTAAAGCGTCTTGTTAAAATGCCTTATGAATGCATTATAATGTGTTATGAATGTGTTTAGGTTTTGTAGACATGGTATTAATTATAAAAGGTGTTATCTACAGCTCATCAGAGTCTGCCGAGAATGTTTTCTTTAATTTCATTTCTTGTTTTCCTTATTCACTCTATTTACTGAAGTGTAATTAGCTGCACAAAAATGCACACACATCGCCCGCCAGTCAGTGCAGCACTCAAACACATACGTATACACTCAGAGAGAAGCGTAGTGTTTCTGCTAATACCTGCTGTCTGATCATCAAAATCCAATTAACACAAAAGTTGTCAGAAAGTGCCCTTTCAACCCTTCGCTCCTCTCCATGCAGACTCTCATTTCCGTTCTCTTCTTTTTTGTATTATCTTCATTATGGCCAGGTTGGGAAAACATGCAGAAATTCTTATTATTGGGTGTTTTTTTTTTCTAACTTGTCTGTGAGTTCTGTGTGTCTGCTTGAGAGTATTCCTGTCGCGTGTACAGAAGCCTGAGGGTTAGCACAATTATTTGGGTTTTTCTTTTTCTTTTTGACTATTGCAATCTGCAAAGTTCACCTCTTCCTAATTAGCAAAGTTGGCTCTACATTGACTAATTATCTCCCACTAACGAGGAAATTCAAATTAGTCCTGAGCTGCATTTGTCAAGTCTCCAGCTGATCACTTATTCAGCCCAAACTGTCTCCATTTCCCTGCTCGCCTTTTCAAAAGTGGACTATGTTTATTAAAAAAAAAGGAAGAAAAAAGGAGAAATGGACCTCTTTCACTTCGCCTCAGGGTGCTCAGATGTGCAAGACAGCACCAAGGCAGTCCATAAAAAGTTTCTTGACATCGGTTTTAGCATATTGGCAGTTGAGTGAAGGTTGACTTTTGCTGGGGAAACAAAACAGCTCACTGGAAAGTGTGTGTGCCGCTTCAAATGTGGCCAACAGTGAAGAACAGCTGCATCTCATCCCCATTTCAGCCCCCTACAGGAAAGATACGTGCTGCATCTTCCACAGGAAGAGTTCTGCAAACATATGAATATCACTGAAAATCCAATTTTCAAATTTAGAGTTTTTTAAAATAACGCTTAATCATCACTTTAGGCTGATAAAGGATAGAGAGGGAAATGTACTAGTGAGTGAACAGAGAGTGTTGAGTAGATGGAAGGAGTACTTTGAAGAACTAATGAATGAGGAAAACGAGAGAGAGAGGAGGACAACGGGGGGAGAGATAGTGAATCAGAAAGTGCAGAGAATTAGTAAGGTGGAAGTGAGGGCAGCTTTAAAAAGGATGAAGAATGGAAAGGCAGTTGGTCCAGATGATATACCTGTGGAGGTACGGAGATGTTTAGGAGAGAAGGCAGTGGACTTTTTAACCAGGTTGTTAAACAAAATTCTGGAGAGTGAGAGGATGCCTGATGAGTGGAGAAGCAGTGTACTGGTCCCCATTTTTAAGAACAAGGGTGATGTGCAGAGCTGCAGTAACTACAGAGGTATAAAGTTGATGAGCCTCACCATGAAGGTATGTGAAAGAGTTGTTGAAGCAAGGCTAAGGCGAGAGGTTCAGATCAGTGAGCAGCAGTTTGGTTTCATGCCCAGAAAGAGTACCACAGATGCAATTTTTTGCATTGAGAGTGTTGGTAGAGAAGTACAGAGAAGGTCAGAAGGAGCTACATTGTGTCTTTGTGGATCTAGAGAAGGCATATGATAGGGTGCCAAGAGAGGAACTGTGGTACTGTATGAGGAAGTCAGGTGTAGCTGAAAAGTATGTTAGGGTGGTGCAGGACATGTATGAGGATAGTGAGACAGTGGTGAGGTGTGCAGTTGGAGTGACAAATGGTTTCAAGGTGAAGGTAGGGTTACATCAGGGATCAGCTTTGAGCCCCTTCTTATTTGCAATGGTGATGGAAAGGTTGACAGATGAGGTCAGGCAGGAGGCTCCATGGACCATGATGTTTGCAGATGACATTGTAATCTGTGGTGAGAGTAGAGAGGTGAGAGTAGAGAGCAGGTGGAAGAGAATCTGGAGAGGTGGAGGTTTGCACTGGAGAGGAGAGGAATGAAGGTCAGTAGAGATAAGACGGAATACATGTGTGTGAATGAGAGGGAGGCAGGTGGAAAGGTGAAGATGCAAGGAGTAGAGGTTGTAATGGTGGATGACTTCAAATATCTTGGGTCAACCATCCAGAGCAATGAACAGTGTAGAAACGAGGTGAAGAAGAGGATGCAGGCAGAATGGAGTGGGTGGAGACGGGTGTCAGGGCTGATGTGTGACAGAAGGATAGCAGCAAGAGTGAAAGGGAAGGTTTACCAGACAGTAGTGTGTCCTGCTATGATGTATGGTTTGGAGACTATGGCTCTGTCTAAAAGACAGGAGGCTGAGCTGGAGGTGGCAGAGATGAAGATGCTGAGATTTTCGTTGGGAGTGACAAGGATGGACAAGATTAGAAATGAGCAGATCAGAGGGACAGTGCAGGTAGAGCAGTTTGGAGATAAAGCCAGAGAGGCCAGGTTGAGATGGTTTGGACATGTGTTGAGGAGGAATAGTGGATATATTGGGCAAAGAATGTTGGAGATGGAGCTGCCGGGCAGAAGGAGAAGAGGTAGACCTCAGAGAAGGTTTATGGATGTAGTGAAGGTGGACATGGAGATGGTTGGTGTGAAAGTAGAGGAGGCAACCGATAGGGCAAGATGGAGGCAGATGATCCGCTGTGGCGACCCCTAAAGGGAGCAGCTGAAAGAAGAAGACTAAGAAGAAGAAGAAGACTTAATCATCACTTTATCATCATCATTCTATGTGGCTGTAGATATAGTTTCAAACCAAACCCACTCTATGCACTCCCTTATTGGAAACTGAGCTGCAGAAATGGCCCATTTTAAATTAATCACAACACCAGCGTGTTTCCGTAAGGCCTCCCCTTCAACCTACAGCAGTTTAGCTTTGACAACATCAATTCACGTTAAAGTGATAGTTGCAGTATTCTTAAAGATTAACACATTTGAAAGGAGTAGTGTAAGATTTTCAGTCTGAATTTGTAACAGTTTATTTCATACATTTCAGACTGGCCTGCTTTTTGAATGATGCACAAAACAGAAAGGCCTTTCAGAACATTTACAGTTGGGTCATTTGCATATTATCAGTCTCAAAAGCACATCTATAAAACAGCCTGTTAAATTCTAAGTGATAAAAAGAGATGAAAAACAGGCACATAAAATGAATTATGACAGTTTAAGGATTATAGGAACACAAACATTAAAAAGTGGACAATAGACAAGAAAAAGTGGCTTTTAATCAGTGGATGTGCTAATTTTACAATTAAAACAAATCTTCCACACCAGTTACTGAATATATTGACCAAAAACAAATGTGCAATGTTTTCACAGTGCCGTCAGTGTTGCCATAGCGTTAGCAGATCCGTAAAAATCCTAACTTTGTTTCTACTGCCTTTCCCTAAGGCTTTTGGTAATAATTTTATAAAGGGAACAAAGGGGGTAAATCGGTTCAGTTCTTAAACATGTTTTTGTCTTGTATAATACTTTCACAGGGCATGCCAGAGTTTCAGAGTGGAGAGTTTATTATGCTGAATTAATACTACTCTGGTTTTCCTTTAAATCTGCATTTTTCTGTGTGTGTGTGTGTGTGCGCGCCTGAAGGACAGTCGCTCTTGGGTCCATATGGCAGATGGGCTCCATAATGTCTTAATTGGATCCCTTTTATCTCTGCTTAAGCAATTTTACACTCGTTGACTCATAGGTGGCCAAGATAACTTATAATAATAATATAGTTATAACTATCAATCTGCATCATAGCAGTGGTGTGGTTTGGTGTGGTTGAGATATAACACTTGGGAGTAAACAAGCAAATTGCAAGTCTTGTTTTTATACATTAACGGCAATTTTCATAAGAGGGGCCCATTAACTTTTACAAAAAAATTATTTTGCTTTGCTCTGCAGCTAAAAAAGATGTTAGTTATGCCCGTGTGTGTGCGTACAGTACTGTGCAAAAGTCTTAGGCAGCTATTAAAATTCCAAAAAATGTTATTTAAAACTGTAATATATATTTTGTAAATTTCTAGAATGATACAAATAAAGATGAATACAGTAAAGAATGTGCATTGTCCTTGTGATGCTTACATTAAGCCTTAAACAAGTAGTTGGTAATTAAATGGCTGCTTGTTACTTGATTATTAAGTGCATCTAGAGTGGAGTAAACATATTCTAAAGCACCTGTAATGCTCTTATTAAGCTTTACACAGCCAGGAGGTGGTAGTTAACTAGCTGCTTATTACAACTTTATTAAGCAATAAACTAGGGTGGATTAAACACTTTCCAGGCCAGTTGTAACGCTGTTATTAAGCCTTATTTAGATGTGAGATTTGAGAACAAGAGACTTTGATTTCTGCAATGTACTCTGTGTGAATGATGAAGTGGGATGACTACATGACCTTTTAAAAGGTGGTGATGACATTACAAACAGACAGAAGGACAGGACAATTAGACATAGTGGAGGAAACAATTCTGGAGGCATTTTTATGGGGTGGACCAAATAAAGAAATGATTTCAATGATTGTTGATGAAAGAGAGAGGAGAGAGAAATAGTGGAAATAAGACAGAGGGGGGCACCGATAGAGAGGCAGACAGAAAGAGGGATAAAGAAGAGCAAGAGTGAGAGAGAAGGAAAAAGGAAAGTGACTAGAATTGTACATTAGTCAACCATGTAAATAAAAAAAAGAGAGGGAGAGAAGCAGGAAGAAAAGCAAAGAGAAGGAGGGAAGAAGATGGGTAGGGAAAGCTAAAGAGAGCAATTCAGAGACAAAGGTAGAAGAGAGATAAAAAGGGAGTGAGAGCAAGAAAGAGAAATAGTGAAAGAGGGAATGAGGGAGAAAGAGAGCAATGACGAGAAGGAAAGACAGGTGAGAGAGATCAATAATCATAGGCATCATTAGAGAGTGAGAGAAAGCATGAGTGAGCATGAGAGAAGAAGAAGAGATAGACAATAAAAAAGAAGCAGCAATAAAGTGAGAAAAAGAAGAAGAGACCGATAGAAGATGAGAGAACAAGGAGAAGAGCTAAAAGAGAGAGAGAGAAGAATGAGAAATGGAAAAGAGAAAAAAGAGAGAGAGGGGGAGATAGAGCAGCGAAGGAGAGAGAGATAGCAGGGCTGTATGTTTAAAATGTCACTGGGAAAGGTCAGGCTGTAGCTGGAGGTTTTGCGAGTTGTGAGCTGATTAGAAGCGGAGGTGAAGCATAGCTACAGGCGAAGGATTGCGGGCCTTCAGCAGGCAGACGAATCGCAAATGAACCTCCATCCTGTCTGCTTTATCTGCTGCGATGAAAGGACGCGAAGCTGCATTATTTAAAAAATAAGTGTGCTGAAATACGAATGCGGCCCTTGCTCACCTCATCCGTGTTTCAAAAGCTCCGGCTTTACCACGAATGAAACACTGAGCCTTACAAAGAGCCCCTTTTGGTACCTTTGATGTCTTATCACTTGTTTCATGGCATATAACATCTAAATGTCAGCTGAGGCTTTAACCTCAATCCAAATCTGCATTACAGACCCCAAGCAAATGTCTGATATGCTCACTGACATCTTGTCACATCGCTTATCAAAGCACGGACAGCAAGATATTCGTTGGTTAAATTTACCTGCCGTCAGTAAAGCTATGTAGAGATATCTCTGCAAAAGCTGTCAAACATCCATTTATCAATCATCTGCTCAGACATGAGAGGCAGCAGGTTAGTTATTTCAGTAGCAAGAGCAATGGTTTAAAGGGCCAATGGTTTCTAGGATTGCACAAAAACTAATAAGTTTACAAATATATCCAGCTATTTAGTCTACAACAGTTTCATTCCCTCTGAAGCATTATGGAGTCTCTCTCACGTTTTGAATGAGGCCCAATACATAGTAGCCAACCAGAACAGAGCATGTGTCTGTTTTAAAGGGCCCATATTATGGGGAAAAATACATTTTCCTCACTTTTGTTCCTTTTCTTCATTTTCTTCAACCACAAAGCGATTAAAAAATATGTTTTAGACCAAACTTTCTCAAATATTCTCTGAATATAAATGAATGTTTTGAACATAAAGGCATATGTAATGATTTCATATAGCAATTTTCTGTGAGGGAGCTTTCAAAGCCTTTATACTCTTCAAACATCTGCTCTTCACCATTGTAAACAGTTCTGTCTTGGTAGCTTTCTTTACAGCGGAGCATTTAGAATACATTTAGAACACATACTGATAAGGCACCTGGCAAAAACTGTTGAACTGTTCTTCACTGTTGTTGGTTGGCAGTTTTATTCATGCAAGTCTTCTGTTAATACATTTTGTAAAAAAAATCACGCATCATTTAAATGAAGTTCAGAAACTTTTCAACATTTTTTTTCTCACTGCCTACTTCAGTCCACTGCTTCTCTCACAATTCCCCAATCAGAAGTCCAGTACAACACTGTTGCTAAACTTATCACTTAAACATTCACTACTGAGGCGATAGTTAGTTTGATCATCCCTCAAAAGAGCTCAGTAACACTGATTAATAACGATTCATGTTAATTTATCAGTCTACTCAAGCTTTAGCAGAGCTCAGCAACACTGAGATTAATAACTGATCATCACATTGATTTATCAGTCTACTCAGGCTTTAGCAGAGCTCAGCAACACTGAGATTAATAACTGATCATCACATTGATTTATCAGTCTACTCAGGCTTTAGCAGAGCTCAGTAACACTGAGATTAATAACTGATCATCACATTGGTTTATCAGTCTACTCAGGCTTTAGCAGAGCTCAGTAACACTGAGATTAATAACTGATCATTACATTGATTTATCAGTCTACTCAGGCTTTAGCAGAGCTCTGTAACACTGAGATTAATAACTGATCATCACATTGATTTATCAGTCTACTCAGGCTTTAGCAGAACTCAGTCACACTGAGATTAATAACTGATCATTACATTGATTTATCAGTCTACTCAGGCTTTAGCAGAGCTCTGTAACACTGAGATTAATAACTGATCATCACATTGATTTATCAGTCTACTCAGGCTTTAGCAGAACTCAGTCACACTGAGATTAATAACTGATCATTACATTGATTTATCAGTCTACTCAGGCTTTAGCAGAGCTCAGTAACACTGAGATTAATAACTGATCATCACATTGATTTATCAGTCTACTCAGGCTTTTGCAGAGCTCAGTCACACTGAGATTAATAACTGATCATTACATTTATTTATCAGTCTACTCAGGTTTTAGCAGAGCTCAGTAACACTGAGATTAATAACTGATCACATTGATTTATCAGTCTAATCAGGCTTTAGCAGAGCTCAGTCACACAGATTAATAACTGATTCAATTGATTTAACAGTCTACTCAGGCTTTAGCAGAGCTCAGTAACACTGAGATTAATAACTGATCATCATATTGATTTATCAGTCTACTCAGGCTTTAGCAGAGCTCAGTAACACTGAGATTAATAACTGATCATCACATTGATTTATCAGTCTACTCAGGCTTTAGCAGAGCTCAGCAACACTGAGATTAATAACTGATCATCACATTGATTTATCAGTCTACTCAGGCTTTAGCAGAGCTCAGCAACACTGAGATTAATAACTGATCATTACATTGATTTATCAGTCTACTCAGGCTTTAGCAGAGCTCAGTAACACTGAGATTATTAACTGATCATCACATTGATTTATCAGTCTACTCAGGCTTTAGCAGAGCTCAGTAACACTGAGATTAATAACTGATCACATTGGTTTATCAGTCTACTCAGGCTTTAGCAGAGCTCAGTCACACAGATTAATAACTGATTCAATTGATTTAACAGTCTACTCAGGCTTTAGCAGAGCTCAGTCACACAGATTAATAACTGATCACATTGATTTATCAGTCTACTCAGGCTTTAGCAGAGCTCAGTAACACTGAGATTAATAACTGATCATCATATTGATTTATCAGTCTACTCAGGCTTTAGCAGAGCTCAGTAACACTGAGATTAATAACTGATCATCACATTGATTTATCAGTCTACTCAGGCTTTAGCAGAGCTCAGCAACACTGAGATTAATAACTGATCATCACATTGATTTATCAGTCTACTCAGGCTTTAGCAGAGCTCAGCAACACTGAGATTAATAACTGATCATTACATTGATTTATCAGTCTACTCAGGCTTTAGCAGAGCTCAGTAACACTGAGATTAATAACTGATCACATTGGTTTATCAGTCTACTCAGGCTTTAGCAGAGCTCAGTCACACAGATTAATAACTGATCACATTGATTTATCAGTCTACTCAGGCTTTAGCAGTGCTCAGTAACACTGAGATTAATAACTGATTCAATTGATTTATCAGTCTACTCAGGCTTTAGCAGAGCTCAGTCACACTGAGATTAATAACTGATCATCATATTGATTTATCAGTCTACTCAGGCTTTAGCAGAGCTCAGTAACACTGAGATTAATAACTGATCACATTGATTTATCAGTCTACTCATTTTTTTATTTAGTGTGAAAGTATTCTCTTAAAAATGCAACTATATACTGAATACTGCATTTTAAAAATGTAGCTTAAATTTCTTTATTCTAAAAATGTTTACATGCCAATCCTAATTATGCCAATTATGATACCATGCATTTAAAATTAAATTTCTTCTTCTGTTTTAGCATGATAATCAATTTGTCATCACCGTTCTGATGAGCTTTTCTTTCACAAAAAAAATCATGCAAATTATTATTTCACAAAAAAATTCTTAACCTCTTACAAATCTGTAGTATTTCTGTATTGTTATTTCTTGCATTTTGCAGTAGATTTATACTGCATTATGTAGGCCTAGTTACTTAAAATTACATCCAATCATTTGCAAAAGTGTGGACATTCCTGGACAAACATGTTTTGTTGAATGAAAATAAGTGAGCATTTACAGAGAACACATCCTGCGTGTTTTACTGCATGATTACTGTTTTTATTTTTTAAATTTAACACATTGAGGGGAAAATTGAAGTCTGTGCAAATTGCTCCCTTAAGAAGATGTGTTCAGTAATTTTCTCTAAGAAAATCAACAAAACATTTCATTTGCCTGTTCAAACTTTTGCATGACCGTGTGTAACTGTTATAAATTTAATCCCAAAATGAAAAAGCTGAATTTCTCCCTGTAAAATAAGATGGTACACACCAATAACATTGTCATATTCAAATAGTCATAAAATATCTCCTCTTCCACTTACACTAATGTGGTATAGACTGAAAGTCTAAAACCACGCTTCTCCAATGGCTTCATTGAGCTGAGTGAGAAAAAAAAATTAAACAGAGCAAAGCAAAAAGATAAGAAGAGGCATTCAAGGTGTAGCTGCCACGAGGGACCCTGGACAGTTAGCAAGGTCAAGGCTGACAGCAGTACAGTATGTAGACGTGTGTTGAGGGATACAGTGATGGTAGACAGACAGTGACAGCCTTGTGTTCATTTGCTGTCAGCTGTTCCTGCACATCTGTCGCCCACGGCAACCCTGCAGAAACCCCTGTTGCTGTGCTGTTTGACATCATGACAATGCGCCCCGACGTGTGTATCCCCCCTTCAGAAGGAAAAGACCAAAACCAAAAAAATGTTCTCAATTCAAATGTCCATCATTTGCACATATTCTAAATAAAGTCACATGCAAAAGTATGGGCGCCCCTCATCATGTGGTGTTTTGTTGGTTTTCTAAGTGTAAACAAGTAACACGTCCTCTACAGCAAAGACACTTCCACATATTTTTTTTTTTATTTCAATTCATATGTAATTAATTTAACACGTAGGAAGAGTAAAACATAAAATCCAGCCTGTGCAAAAGTTATTGCAATTTTTTTACTTTATACCTTGCACCAAGTATGTTAAACCTAACAAATACGCCTGAATCCTGCACTTAAATCTGCAGACAGGGTCATATTTATTACCTGTAGAGGTGTCCCTAAATTGACCCTAAATTTTCACCTTGTTTACTCTCCTCTTGTCTCTCCTGTGTTTTGTACTTCCAGCTGCTCTGTCCGCAGTAGAGGGCAGTAACTGTGTGTGCAGAAACCCTTGCAACATGACACGCTATAACAAAGAGCTGTCCATGGTCAAGATCCCCAGCAAGACGTCAGCGCGCTACCTGGAGAAGAAGTTCAACAAATCAGAGAAGTACATCACGTGAGTTGTGAAGTATACATCACAGCACTCACCACTCACAGCAGAAAAAACTAATCTCATGGCCTTCAGTCTTAGTAACCTTTGATACATACTTGTAGTTTCTTTTTAATTATTTAATCCATATTTATTAAATATGGTTATTTATCTAATATTTTATCGTTTGAGGGTAACGTACGTTGTGCCAGCCCTTTCTGTCTCTTTTTTTCCCCCCACTTTCTTTCTTTATACACAAAATTTTAACAAAAGGATATGCAGCATTTTAAAATGCGACTCTTCAATTAATTACCCCCAGTTTTTCCACTCATATAAATATGAGTCAAATACAAAATAATTAAAAAGCCTGCTTGAAATTGCTCAACTCTGAAGGCAGTTGGAAGTGAGGCTTTGATAGACTTCCAGTTTAAATGATGATAATTGGTGGTCATTACATACATTAGATTTAAGCCTACTGTTTTGATCAGCTTGGTGAAAAAACTCCAGTTTTGCAGTCGGGTAAGTGAACCAATGAACCAATAGAACCGACATTAATGGATGGATATTTTTAATTTTCCTCTCATCTTACACATAATGCAAATGTGTCTATCAGCCAAAGCATGCTCTCACATTACTGATCAGAGAGTTAGACAAGTCCTTTATGATAACGGCCTTGCGCTTCTAATCCACATGCAGGCTGTGCTGTAATGGGCTACGTTACGATGACAAGCCTGGACGTTTCTCATATCCTCTCATAATTGTCTCTGACCAGGGAGCAAATCCCAATTCCCATCTGAGCTTTCCTCTAATAACAACGAGGCCGTGTTCCTGTGATGCTGAACATGAAAATAAGACATTTATTGTTAGATCAGGCTTTCAGCAGACAAGTTCTTTTTTTGCAGGAATGACGCACATCACTTTTCCTCCAATTATTAGTGCTTAAAAGCAGAGCGGTGCTGGTGTGTTTGATGTTGCAGTGGTGTGTGTCCTTTGGGAGTACTCAGTGCATATAAACACACACAGCTGTTCATGCAGCACAGACCCAGTTAAATGAGCCCATAGCATGTCTCTATAGATTAATTCATAACGAAGTATTACACTGAGGGGCAACATGTACTCAAGACACTTCTGATAGTGTTAGCTAATATACTTCCAGTGCATATTTCCACTTAAGATGCACACATAATCATAAGGTGTTTTGACCCGGTACTTACACTGATTAGCCATTATCTTAAACCCACCTCCCTGTTTCTACACTCAATGTCCATTTTATCATCTCCACTTACTATATAGTAAGTAATCTAGTCCATCTCTGCATATTTCATTAGCCTGCTTTTATCCTTTTCTTCAAGCAGGTACCGGTTGGGTGATGAATCATTCTCAGCACTGCAGAAACACTGCTGTGGTGGTGCTGTGTTAGCATGTGTTACACTGGCACAAGTGGATCAGCCATAGCAGCGCTGTTGGAGTTTTTAAACACTGTGTCCACTTGCTGTCCACTTGTAGGTCAACCTTGTAAATGTAAAGCCAGAGACATCTGCTGCTGCACAGTTTGTGTTGGTCATCCTCTAGTCCTTCATCAGTGGTCACATGACGCTGCCCACAGGACGCTGTTGATGTTTTTGGTTAGTGGACTATATTCAGTCCAGCAGTGACACTGACATGTTTAACTCCAGTGGCACTGCTGTGTCTGATCCACTCATACCGGCTTTGTGGTTATTCTGTGGGGGTCCTGACCACTGATGAACAGGGGGCTAATGAAGTATGCAGAGAAACAGATGGACTACAGTTTGTAATTGTAAAACTACAAGGTGTACATATATGGTAAGTGTAGCTAATAAATTGGACAATGAGTGGACATCATAATGTTATGGCTAATTGGTGAATATGACAAAAAAGTATGTATTAATTAGCATAAACAAATGTTTAAAAATATAAAAAACTAAATGCTAGAGAAATGCAATAAAAATGTTCGTGATAACTGCACCTGGTGTCATAAAATAAGGATTTCAAGCAACAAGTAGCAATCATTGTGAATGAGCTTCTGAAAGTTCTCAGAGACATTATTAAAACAGCACTGAATGGAAAAAGCTACACACCCTTAGCAAAGACCTTAAACATCCCTGTCAGTATGACTAGTTTGATTATGAGCAAGTGGAAAGTGCATGGAACCACAACTAATCATCCCTGGACATGTGCACCATGCAAGATTCCATGCAAGAACATGCTCCCAGACTAATGATGAAGGCAAGAGAGAAACCAGCCGTCACTCAAAAGGATTTGCAGGATGACCTGAAAGCAGCAGGAACAGCAGTTACAGAGAACTACACCACAGTCATCTCCGCTCCTACATCTCATGCAAAACTCCTCTGCTAAAACAGAAGCACAGACGCACATCTGAAATTTGCACTTTGGCATTTAGGAAATTCAGAAGTGTTCTTTGAACAAAATTTTGAAGTCTTTGGCAATAATTCAGCTCATGGTTGGAGAAAGAAGGGTTGCATGCATGATCAAGTACACACTGTGAATTGTGAAGGCGGGAGGGTTATGATACGTGGCTGCTGCTTTGCAAAAAGCAACATGATTATAACAATGTACCGGCTCATATCAGAGGAGGCTTTTATCTCATCAGCCAAGAAACTGAATCTGCAGAGAAGTTGGATGTTTCAACATAATGACTTCCAACACATGGCCAAAGTAATTCAAGGCTGGTCTCTAAAAGAGAAGCTGAAGGTGCTTGCACAGTCTAACCCAGTGGTCGGCAACCCAAATGCTAAGCCATTTTGTCCTTTCAGCCACAACCTTGGGAGCCACAATATTGTATATCCATTTTACCATCTTGTCTGTAAATGTCTCAGTATGTGCTAATGTACTAGTATAGGCTAAAAAAATATGATACTACCAAAAAAAGACTTACTTTGCTCTGCTTTAAGCTTTAGCTCAGCTATAGCTGCTTTTCTCACACCTCAGGCATAAAACAAACGCGTTTCTTGTAAAATGTCTCTCAGTGTTCGACTTCTTACGAGGCTGAAGCTTCTTATTCGCCAGCTTCTTGTACGAATTTTCCTGTTTCACCTTAAATGGCGCCTTATGCGCCAAAATATAACTTCTGCACCATTAATAGTGGAACTGAAAAATTCAAATGAGAAGCTGGTGAATGGGAAACGAACTTCAGCTTTGCGACTTTTGATACATTTGATAGCTTCTCGTCGCAGATTAAATGCATCACAAAACCAGCTGGAGTGCTTGTAAGTGCAAGTAAGTCCATTCGTCTCTAAATTATCGATGTTCGTCTTAAATCTTGCTCTTTGCCTTTTTGTTAGCTAGCTAGGTGAGACTGTTGTCTGTGTTGCTATGGTGACCAGCAGTCTGCATGCCAATCTTCATGGTTAAAGGTTGGTGAATTGACAGTTGTAGCAAACTTTTTTCTCTACAAGTTCTCTGGTTGTAGGCCACATTAACTCCAGTGTTTAAGACTGATTGTTATAACTGTGTTAGAACGATCAGCAAATCTTTATTTTACTGCAATGGAGGATTTTTTTTAACCTAAAACTAAAATTCTGCTGTGGAGCTGCAACAGGACAGAAAAAGATAGGCATGTGGCTCTGGAGCTGCATGTTGCCAACCTCTGGTCTAGACAATCTCATGATTTTGATACCATTGAACGTGGAGAACCAAACACCATATTTAAACCACAATGCTAATTAAAGATCCCTTCAACTTGTACTTCCAAGAGCAGCTTTGCTGAGCTAAAATGATTCATTTGTGTTGTCTGAATATGTGCTGTTATACATTTTAAAGCAATAGTTCATGGCACATTGTAGGCCATGGTTCTATTCCACAGCTAGCAAGACCTAATGCTTCATTTGACTTTCTCTGTAGCCAAACAGTATATTACAGGCTTCAAACAGCCGCTGAATAAGTACTCAAATGCTTGTTCTTAAAATCACTCTTAAAAAGAATCATGTGAAATGTTTTTGTCAGTCTGATAGAACAGATACACGTCCATTTCAGTCAATGTTCCAGTCCAAATTGGCTGTGCTAGACACAAGTTGTATGTCTGTCAAAACGCATGAATGAAGCATAACTCCTCCAAGTCTAATCACACACTTCCAATGTGTGCAGTGTTCTAAACTAGTGGACTAGAGTACAGATTCAGGCTTTAAGATGTCTGCTACTGCCATTTTGTCATACAGTTTTAAAACACATCTCGCTTGATCAAGTACATTTAAGGAAAGGGCAAACTTGTGTAAATTGGATTTGCCTCTACACCCTTGAATTAAAGTGACCTTTTTTATCTTGTGCATTCACAGGGACAACATCCTGGTCTTGGACGTCTTCTTTGAGGCATTAAATTATGAGACCATTGAGCAGAAGAAAGCGTATGAGGTGGCTGGCCTGCTAGGTACAGTCAGATGTATATTTCCTTCATTTCTCTGCTCCCTCTTCCTCAACCCCCTCAATCTCCTCTCTTTGTTTTCATCTCTCGTTCTGCTCTTACTCATCCTGGCCTTATCTGCTTCCTGTTTAGGCGATATTGGCGGTCAGATGGGGTTGTTCATCGGTGCAAGCATACTGACAATCCTTGAGCTGTTCGACTACGCCTATGAGGTCATTCAAGAGCACTTTTTCTCTGTCCGACTGAGACAAGCACTCAAATGCACTCAAAAAAAAAATGAGCAGACTCCTGGAATACATAAAGAATCCATATCCCTCTGCAGACAAAAATGATATATTTGAAAGAAGCCATGTCAACTACATTGAAAAATGTTAATCCTCGCTCTTGCTCGCACATACATACACAGATGCACTCACTCAGGCTGATTCAAACAATCAGACAAGCTTCAGAGCAGAGCCAAGTGATGGAGAGTTTCATCATAATGCTCTTTCATTAAGTCTCTGTTGCTGTTGGTCTCTTTGGTCTAAAGACTCTGACCAGCATTAACCTCCCACTCACTGCACTTATAGCCGCACACACACACACACACACCTGCCTGCCTCTCCTGGTTTTAATGAACTCCCTGTGCAAACTACATTTACGTGGGTAGACAATTTTTGGAACTTCTCCAAGTTCAGGCCCCTTTGGATGTCTTGGCTCTGCACTCTTTCAGGAAAAGTGGGCATGTGTGTTCATACATACTGAACGGATTGCGGGAGTGACTGAATGAAAATGGTCAAATGTCTAAAACGAACAACTACTAAACACATAATCTACAAAATTAAATCATAAAGCCACAATCATGAAACCTGGAGGCAGCTAAGGGCTACTTCAGATCTATAATAGTGAAGTAAAAGTCCACAATTGATGCATCAGATGAGCTGCAATCACAGATGCTACTTACTAGCTCGCTTTTAATGATTCTAGCCCATCTACAGAGATCCTTATGCAAATTGAGCCCCCTAGAAGTCAATACTACAGTTACATAATCAAACAACGTACTCTGTACATTTTTATGTCAGCACAGGTTTTTTGAATGATCAACTAAATTAATTTTTGTTAAAAGTTTGATGAAAACTTTTTTTATACAGAATCTTGGTTATGTAAACAGTGCAATCCCATATGGTAAAAGTATATTCCAAATTATTTAATCAAATATATTTTTGCAGTGTACGCAAAAAATGGCCAGAAATGTAAATTTGTTTAGTATATTTTTGAATTGCATTTATTGTATTTGTCACTATAGTTTTTCAATTGTATGTAGTTTCAGCAAAGGTTACAGATTTAACTAAATTGTACTGACTGCTGTGTTTTGCACTGTACTTTTCTTTAACCATTATACGTATGCCGTAAGACACATTCACACAAAGTGTATTTCACATAAACAGACTGTCAAATCATAACAGATTATCAATACCATATTAAAGGTTTATTTCCTAATATTTAAAATTAAGATACTGGAATACAAATTCATTTAAAAAGATATTTCAAACAGTGCATTACACAAATATTTTGTAATTTATTTTTGTGTGGTAGAATTTTATGTACAATGTTTCCCCGTATATTTTAAAATTAAATATATTTGGTTAATATGGCAATATATTCTGAAATATGTTTGTGTTTAGAATGTACTTTTGCATGGATTGCAATGTTTTTGACATGTATTTCAAATAAATGAAAATGTATATCCATATACGTTTCTTTCCATATGGTATTTAAGTTGAGTATACTCAAAAACAGTAAATGTGATCAGTGAGTGGAATTATAAATGTTTTTTATTAAAACTCTAGTATAGCATGAGATTGTTTTGCCCCTCTTGCCAATTTGGTCATTGCTAATTCCCATCAACTTCTTGGACTTCTCCAATTTGCATGATGCTGATTTTAGCTGAAGGCAGCCTGATAAAAGTAAAACAAATTAAAGGATTTGATTAAACTGAGTGAAAAAAAATCTACCAAATTAGTAATAAGTAAATTCTACATTGAATTGGAAACTAGTGGATACTTCATGATCTGATCATTAATACATTAAAATACAAATGCTTTGTTTTTCAAAACATATATGTGCTGCATTGCAATGATCCCTTAATTAAAAGCTCAATAATATAATATTTCTAGGTGGATATTGAGCCATTAGCCTTGTACTTTCACTATGGCTTCAGTCTTCACTCCATGCACTGTTATGTAGCACAAAGACAAACAAGACAAACTTCACCTGGCAGCACAGAACCAGAGCACTAACATAATTTCACTGTAACGTTACTGTACGATTCATGAGTGCTTGATGTATGAGTATGTACTGTAATTTCAGATAAAGCAATAAATGACTACTACGTCAGATAAACACTTTGAACAGTAATGACTGTAATTTGTTTTTCTCTTGAGTAGGCTTATTCAAAAACAGCACCAAAGCCTGTTTATTCCTTGAACAAATGCCTTAACAGTGTATGTATGCTTGTGTCCACAGGTGGTGAAGGAGAGACTCCTGGATCTCTTGAGTCGAGACGAGGAGGAAGAGAGCAGAGGAGAAGACGTGGTAATGAATGTTTACTTGCATCATAAAGCAGGCTCAGTTATGTAAATTCATTTAAATGTCAATGATGTTCTTTTTCTTCTACCTTTCTGAGTTTAAGATTATAGTCACAGCCTCCTTCTTTGGCTCAACCCATAATTAGTAACAGACAGGAATAAGTGAGCAAAGGCTAAAGAAAAAGAAAATTTTAGTGGTCAAATCCAGGCAGATGGAGTCAGTACTACCATGTTCATCAGATCTGACAGTGATGTATTTGTATTAAGAACCGTAATTGAAGTTGCTGTGCAGTAAGCATATAGGTTGTGTACAATCACTGAACACTTTATTTAAAAATACATAAAGTAGGTGGAGGCTAAAGTGGCCAGTGAGTGAAAGTACCATGTTTTTTTTTGTTTTTTTTTTTTAAATAAAAACCTGAATATAGACAGAATATGTTGCCAAAGTGTGACCCATGGCTCCAAGTTTATGGCCCCAGCCCAGCTGTAGTCCAAAAAATGTTGTCTTAACCAGACAAAAGTCTGTCTGAACCCGACTGTAGCCAGACAAATTGATTCCCTTATGAAAATACTGCCTTTTTACTAATTTTGCCCCTCTTGCCAGTTTGGTCATTGCCACCACCTGGCTAGGAATCCTCCAAAATGACGATGCAGACTTTAGCTGATTGTAGCCTGACAGAATTATCCCTAAATCTCATTGCAGCCAACCTACATTCTCTCCAATTTGGTAGTACTAGTTACCCTCTAACAACAATGACAGCTATCATTAAATTATACCCGATGTAAATATTCAGGCCCTGTCAGGTTTGGACAAATATTTCAAGCTGCAGAGCAGTGGTTCCCAAACCGGTCGTTAGCAACCACAGCACCAGGGTGTGCTGAATCACCCCCGAAAAGTGCTGACATACTCTGGTGTTGAATTCTTGAAAACCTGACACATTTTTTTTCTGAATCCAGCTGTACTTCCACCAGCCGTGAAATGAAACACAAAGACCTGCGTTTTTTGTTTAACGCAGACCTGAGTATGGACAGATCATACCTTGTTCATACCTGTCAAACTAAAGAAAGGGTTTGATCAATCCACATGAAACAAGGTAACAGTCTGCATGAAACAACACAAGCCTTACGTGCGCTCAGATGCTGAATTTTAACAGGTGTGTACACACCACCTGTACACAACTGAGCACTAAACTAATGAATGGTGGTTCGCCAAAACACACAGGTCTCAGTTTTATCTGTTACAGTGTCAAACCAACTGAACCAAATGTAACAGGTATAATGTCACTAAAACCCAAACTCTGTTCGGACCCCAGCCAATGAACTAGTGAGAAAACAGCCTTAATATCAAATCTTGTCTGCACTGAATTCAGCGCTTATTTTTGCTCCATCCTCATGCATTGCGAGTCTTGGAGTTTGAAAATATGTTTTAAGCATAGAAATATTTTCCTTTCCCAGAGTACCTGTGATCCTGTAGTGAATCACTCAGAGACGATCAGCCACACGGTCAGTGTTCCACTACAGACCACTCTAGGGACGCTGGAGGAGATTGCCTGCTGAGCGCACATCCCCTCTACACCACCGGAGGTGCAACCACAAATTCTTCTCTCTCCCTACTCACAGGGCTGGCGTCTGGGGTTGAGGGACAAAATGAAAAGAGGAGATGAAACAAAGACTCACTCTCTCTCTTTCTGCTCAAACTGTTATAAGATCATCTTGCACAAACACATGAAAACAAGCGTTGCAGCAGCTCTGACAGGCAACATAAAGCAAGGAGGATGCTGAACTCTTTCCATACACACACATACAGTTCCCAAAGCCGAGACTGAGGCAAGACAAGTTTGAGACAATTCCGAACAAAAACCAAGTGTGTGTGAATGTGCTCTCGCGTAGGACTTCAGTGTGTAAATGTCTCTCTCTTCGCTCAGCCGCCGTTTTGAAGTCTACTGCCAAAAACATGAAGAAATACCAGAGAAAACATGGTGAACCTCCTCTAACTTTGCATGTGTCTGTTTCTCGGGCTACGATGCGGTTTTCTCTTGCTGTTTGTTCTCTGTGTGTGTCTCTGCGTCTGTTTGGCCTGTGAGATGCCTCCATGTACGAATGTCCTGAACCCGAAAGCAGCGCTCTTCCCTTTCCTTTTCCTCTTCCTCCTTCATGCATTCTTACCCCCTTTTTTAATGAATCCAAAAATCCCTACAAATCACAGTGACAGTTCTGCTATTGTGGCCTCATCTTTTGACTGGCTAATGAAGGTCTGTCTCCAGCCTTCAACTTTTCCCCTCACTACTTAAAGAGAAGGAAGAACAATACTTTGGAACAGAAAAATACAAGATTAAAAAAAGTGTCTGTGTCTTTTGTGAGACGAAGCCTTAAGTTCTGTTCATCTTAGAGGATGAGCTGTAGTTAATGAGTAGAGCTCCTGTTGCTTAGATTTTGTTTCACCAGACAATAAATTAAATTTTCCCATATTTTCAATACATTTCAGATCTTTATGAGCAGCCGCATCTTTGGAAATCTCTATTATTATTATTATTATTATTTTTGTTATTATGCTTATTTCATCAAATGATCAACAACACATTACCTAAGGTAAAACAGCAAGGTTCCCAAATGGTTCTTGGCTTGGATATATAATTCTAGGAAAAGAATCACCGCTATAATAGAAGCCTTACATTATGTGGAGGTTCTTTAAACATTGCAAGGGTTCTTAACTGTCACTGTATCTCTTTTACAAAAGAACCATCCATTGAAAGGCCATTGAAAGTTGTTCCTTTATGATATCAGCCCAAAGAACACTTTTTGGCACTTTTGAAAGGCCCATATCATGAAAAAATGCATTGGACCTGTTCACTCCCCAATCCATGTATATGGAAAATAAACATCAAACACAGCCTGGTTTTAGGATGTCAACAGAACCAATACATTTACATATATCTGCTTATTTAACTGACAGAAAGTAGGTTTTTCAGCCCAAAATGTTCCTTGAGGTACAAAACAGGGCAGCCAATCAGAACAGAAGTCATTTACATAAAGGCATAATATCTAAAACAGGCTGTGTAATTCTAAGGGATAAAGAGAGGTGGGAAAGTGATCATGCACAAATGAATTATAACTGTTTCAGGTATATAAAAACACACAAGTGGACCTTATAAATAAAATAAAATACATAGAAAATGAAGGGCAAAGAGGTCAGTGATGACAGCAAATCTACGATAACCTGAAGAAAAAAAGAAAATTTTACAAAATGCAAGTGTGAGGGTTCAAATTTACATATATAGATTACAAAGCAGAGATTGTATATACTACTGAGTAGTACCTACAACCCCCCCCCCCCCCCCCCCACCCCACCATATAGATCATACAGTGGACATAAGATACAAGCCTAATGGGATGCTAATGGCATGGAACGGTAGCCATTAGCATTGTGGTTGCTGTTCTCCTAGTAAACCACTAAAGAACGTGACATACACACACAAAGAGGCTTAAAAAGCTCTTTTTCTCTCGCACTGTAATAGATGTGCTTTCAGATGTAAGTCATTACATTCGCTCTTCCCCCACACAGTTTTATCAGCCTTGAACACTTAAGTCTCTGCTGTTGTTTGTGGGACATAAAAATTAAGCCTCATCATCATCACATTGTCATACGTTTTAAAAATGCGTTCACTGTAGCTCATTACTGCATCAGGTTTCTGGGTTATTAAACGTTAATCATTTTAATTAGTGGCGCACCTAATAAATTCAGATGTTGACGTGTTTATCATCCCATAAAGTGGCTCTAAGGAGAATGAGTGTTCATTCATAAGCCAACTGAATAGCGGTCTTGGATGTGCAGTTCAGTGCACCAAGATTGAGCTGATTTGTGAAGCGCTCATTAACACAGTTTGGAGTTTTACTGGCTAAAGACTTCTCCAACTCCCCTGCTTTTGGGACCACCTCCTCTGGCTCATCACCATGGAAACCGTCGGCATCTGTTGCACAGCTTCGGGGGGCTCATGGAAAAGAAAACAAATTAATTTAATTAAATAAATCGAGGTCCTGGTTTTTCTAGGCCTCGGACGAGCCCTCTAGGCCCTCTGCTCCCTCCTGACACACACCTCGGGCTCTGCGAGAATGTAAAGTCGTAAATTTCCGTGCTAATATGCTTTTATTTCATTATGAACTAGCATTATTATTTTCCTCCTCTGTCAGCCTTATTCAGAGGGCATGTTTACCATTTACACACACCCCCCCCATCATAATGCCATAATATTGATTCATGCAGAAGAACTCCTCAACGAAGGGAATTAGCAGCCATGATAGAGAGAAGGTGTGACGCTAATGTGACTAAAGCGAAGTGGAGTAATGACTGTGTGGTGCTGGCTGCTTGTGGCGGTGAAGAGAGTGATATTGTGGTGTTAATGCAGTTGTGGGCCACGTTTGGTTAAATGAAAACACAGGCAGACAGAGTGAATAACAGCTCCTGCAGTTTAGCGGAGTCATTCTCTGAGAGGTCTGTGTGAGTTTGTGACTCCCATCCATTTGTTTTGGGGCCCAACTGTGGTTGTGTTGATTAAATGCTCTGTGAAGGTATGTTTTTAAAACTGATGTGTTCTGAAGAGTTTGTTCATTAACAAATTCAGCATTTGGCGTGCTGGGTTTATAAGGCACTCTGAAAGTTTTAATTGTAGCCATTGTACATTACCGCATTTGTATACCTCCTCAACCAATCAATGAATGGACAGGTTCTGTGCTCTCTCACAAGTGGCTCAGTAACGATAACAAGTGTCAAATGATATGTTAATATTAAACTGGTGTACACATAAGGCTGGTTTTGTGGATATGGATTAAGCCTGTTCTTAGACTAAACTACAATGTCAATGGTGTTTTACCATTAAAAATTCCACCTAGTCTATGCTTAGACTTGGGCTGGGTCAGGGAAACTGGTCAGTAGTAATGTAAGCCATGTAGCTAAACCAGGCTACAGTGTTTATTTTGTAAAGGTGACTTTACTGCTGATATCCACAGAGTTGCCAGGTTATTATAAACATTAATCTTCTACCTTCATTTTTTGGCCATTTTATCAGAAACACCCACCGTAGTTGCACTTTGTAGGCTTGCAGTTACTGACTGTAGCCTGTCTGCTGGTGCACAACTTATCAGACACCTCTACACCATCCATCAGTACACCATCCATGGTGTAGATTATTATTTGGGTGGTGGACTGTTCATAGCACTATCTGTGTGTGTGTGTATGTGTGTGTGTGTATGTATGTATGCATGTATTATATAAATATATATTATGGCAAGCCAAACAGGAAATATTTAATGAACTTTGACTGATATATGTATGTATGTATGTATGTATATATATATATATATATATATATACAATAAACATTGACATATATTGAATGAAAGTCACTGTTGAAGGGTTGAGGATTGCCCACAAAAACTGTGCATCAATAAATGGGCATTAACAAACTTCCAGGTGGAGCTTACATTATGTATACACAGTGATCTCTTGGATAGAGTGATCTGAGAGTGGCTGAGATATAATGTGGAGCTTCAGTAGATACATAATGTGTCGTGGTGCAGAAGAAGAATCAGATGAGGCCATACTTTCTGTTTCTCTTCTATTAAGAGCAAGAAAAAACAATGCCACTTGAAAAGCAACTGAAAATTGATGTAAGTCAATCCTAGCCCTCCTCTTTCTTCTGATAGTCACCAAACACACTCTAAACAACTCACCCTGAGCTGGACACAAAATAACACAGTACACATACACAGACTGTAAGTAAGGAACAACAAACAAATATCAATATTCATTGTAACATATAAATAAAACAGTCCATATATATCAAAGTTCATTAAATATTTCCTATTCGGATTGCCACTATATATATGGGGGCAGTCATGGGCTGGAGGTTAGGAAACCAGCCTTGTGACTGGAAGGTTGCCAGTTCGATTCCCAGGGCCGACACCACATGATTATATATATATATATATATATATATATATATATATATATATATATATGTGTGTGTGTGTGTGTGTGTGTGTGTGTGTGTGTGTGTGTGTGTGTGTGTGTGTGTGTAAAAAGTATGGATTTTCCTTTGCCTGTCAGGTTACTATTTTGGAGATACAATATTTTCTTCCAACAACAGCAATTTATATGTATAATCACAAAAATAGAAATCTAAAATTAGCAGAAAATGAGTGTCACTGTATAGAGTAGGTGTTTCTGATAAAATGGTTGTGGTATGTATATCTAATAAACTAGCAGCTCTGAATATAAACACATACATAGAGTCATGAATAAAGAGATTTAGGTGCTCTTTTAGCACATCTGGTAAACAAATAGAAATGATTATTATAAAAGTTGGATTATTTAAGATACAATATCAGTATAAAGTCTAAAATATATTACATATGAGATATGATCAGGGAAGAGGAGTGAAGGTTATGATGTTAAGGTCTCTCCCTTGCTTGCTCTCTCTCTCTCTCTCTCTCTCTCCTTGCAGTCTCTCTCTCTCATCTGCTCTGTTTCTTTTAACCCACAGCTACAAGAATCTATCAGTCTATCAGAGAATTGTAGAAATGGCACTATTTATATTTTGATTTTATTTTAATTTTTATGGTAACTGCAGGACTGCTTTCATTAAGTGATATGCATCTGTGTTTTTAATGTGATTAAATCAATTTTTTTCCCTTCCTTGTTTACTGTGTTTTTATTTGTTTTATTAATGATTCTCTTCATGCCAGACTGAGAGAGTGAATTCTGAGGCCTGTATACACAGAGGCAGCTTAGAAACAAATTAAACACATTGAAATGAAACGAGTGATTCTGATGGCGCGTCTATCAGAATATCAGAAAGCTCAGCTCCACCGTAAAAATTAAATAAGAACACTTTAATGGAATTGTTGCTGTTTGGCTTGTTATCGCTTTCACCACATTGCACAGGTCGCTCAGACATTTTGAACACGTTGTAGTAAATCTCCTCAAAACGTGATATTCACAGGAAAGCTCAAGATATCAGTTCGATTTTAGGAATCACAGAAATATCTGAGATAGATACCAAATGGTATGTGACAAATCTGGCATATTGGTAGAACAAGCAGTAATAACTGACCTGATACTGGTATAAATTAACTTTTTACTTAATACTGGTATATACAGGTCACTGCATTCCTCAGCAAGTAAAGTGGACAGAGAAACACAGAGTAACTGAATTTCCCCAAAGAAAACTTCATTTCTCTTCAAACCCACACAGACAGGCTCTCTGTGACAGAACAGAGGAAGGCCGAGGGTTATCTTTAAATGCAGTGGTGGAGTGATAGAAAAGACAGATTTCTTTTGGCAGAACCGTTTGAGCCGCTTGTGAGCTCATTCACAGTCTCAGTCCCACCTGCCAGTTATCTTCTGAACTGATGTACTGAAGAACTGAGTAATATATAGAACTGCAGAGGAATTTCTTAGTAAATCCAGCGTCTCTCAGCATAGAAACTTCCTCAGTTCTTCTCTTTTTGGGGATTCTTTTGGTCTAAAATGAAAGGATAAATCTCCAGGTCAGAGATGTGACTGATCACAAAGCATCAACAAAACATTCAATTCCAGCAAATGGAAGAAATAAAATATATACATGGTTAAATGGTAACGAGTAATCAGGAGATTAATTTCCTCACTAATATACTTCTAAAGAAGTGAAAGTATTATGATTTGAAATTACTCTGCACAAATAGTCCATGTACAACCCAGCTCTGTGGATTACTTCAGAAATGCCATCTGACACAGATTACAGATTATATCACTGAGGTGCTGATTACAGACAGATTCGAATCTCTGAATCTTTTGATGATGATATGGACTGTAGATGATAAAATCCCTAAATTCCTTGCAATTACACGTTGAGAAACGTTGTTCTTAAACTGTTGGACTATTTGCTCACACAGTTGTTCACAAAATGGTGAACGTTGCAAAAAACAAAGTTTATCCGTTTGAATATTAAAAATCTTGTCTTTGTAGTGTATTCAATTGAATGTAGGTTGAAAAGGATTTGCAAATCATTGTACTCTGTTTTTATTTATGTTTTACACAACGTCCCAACTTCATTGGAATTTGGGTTGTAGAAGCTTCCACCAGGTACACACTTAAAAAAAAAAAAAAAGTTCTTCATGGGTTCTTTAGTAAAGAAAATGGTCTATATAGGACCACAAATCACTCAAAGAATCATCTGCATGACGAAATTATTCCTTGCATTGTGAAAGGGCCCTTCAGACTGATGGAGAATATGCTGCAGATGGTTATATAGAGCAACTTCCTGAAAAGGGTTCTATACAACACCAAAAAGATTCTTCTAGTTTTACAAACTTGTAACACTAATTTTTGGTGCTATACAGAACCATATAAAACACATTCTCTATCAGTCTGAAGAAGCCTTTCACCACACGAAGAGCCCTTTGATCATGCAAAGGGTTTAAGTGTTCATGGTTCTAGATAGAACCATTTTCTTTCCTAAAGAACCATTGAAAACCCATCTTTCTTAGGTTGTAGGAGGAAACAATACTTTTATTTTTTTTATTTTTATTTTATTTATTTATTTATTTTTTTGCCTGTCTTGTCTGGCAGATTTGCAATCAGAATTATGGTCAGACTGCGTTACTGTGCCAAACAGATTTACTTTTCCAAAATGAGCACTATAGATTATAGGCTCATCTTGTCAGTGTTTCTTTTTCTTTATTTATTTTTTAATTATTTGATTTCATTTTGTTTATACATTTGATATTTTTAATGAAAATGTGTTAGCATCATGCCAGACTTGACAGGCCAGGGGAATCTGTAAAGAAGGGAGAGGAGAGATAAGCGGGGGGGGTGGGGTGGGGGGGGAGGGTAAAAAAGGGAAACAATACTTTTATGCTTCAAATTCTGACCATACATCAAAATAATGACAATTTTTGAGATTCTGACTTAGTAAGTCAAAAATAAGTGCGAAAAATTAATCGTAATTAAAAATTGTCACAAATTCTTTTGAGAAAACAAGGCATTATTTTGACTTTCCATACACAAACACATGTTTGGGGTGAGCTGAACATGAGCTTTGTGATGAGTGCATCTGGAAACTATCTGATAATATTAATAATCTTAATTTTCAAATAGCTGGGTCTTCCTTTGGCTTTTGAAGATGGTGAGGGTGCTGCCAGCTGGATGAAGAAGGGTCTTGTTGCTTGTCTTCCATGCCTGCAGTAAGTGGTGGGGAGGCAAAGCTCGTTCATATCTAAAGCTACAGATCAGGTTTTTTGGGGGGTTTTCAGGGCATCAGGGTTTTCTTCGGAACAACAATATCATGGTATATACTTTGAAACTGGAATGGAAATGATCATTTTTCCGCATAACTATGTTCAGTCATTCCTGGGATTTGAACCCACGACTTTCCAGTTGCTAATGCACCACTAGGCTACCAGCTATCCTACAATGATACAGAATATAAAGTAAACATCTATTATAGTCATTTCATTTTGAATGATCCTTCCTTGAGATTTGATCACCACAATTCAAATATGTGGTGGTCTAGACATTCATTTTATTATAATTTCATATTACACAGCTTTGAATAATCTACAGCTCTCATCATCGTTCTGGATGTATCTATAAAAAAAACTCAAAACAGCTTCCTACAAATGGTAAGATATGAAGCTGTAGATATTATTGGAATCATGTTATACATGTTCCTGTTACTACGTATGGAATACAGTGGCTGCAAATTTTTGAACAGTAATAGTTCAGCTGTATGTGAACCTTGCTTGATGTAAAATACTGCCAAATCGAAGTGATTTTCAGTATTCAGAAAAGATGCATACGGGTGGAATAGTGCTGCAGGCAGCTTCCACATGCACTCTGAAGTCTGTCAGGGCTGGGTGAAATCAGAGGGAAATGGATAGGCCTCTATTTAATTTCTCTCTCCTGGTGCCAGTAAATGGTGTGAAATGACGTTAATCGTGTGTGTGTGTGCGCCTGTGTGTGTGTTTGTGTGTGTGTATAGAAAAAGTAGCAGGCCCACAAAATCTGGTTCTTTTCCTTACTGATATGCCTGTGTGTTACTATGTATTACTGCTTTTGCCAAGTCAAACAGGTTTTAGAGGAGTCATAGCAACCATAGCCTATGGGCTGCAGAGCTGTCAGGCATTCTTTTCAGGTACTACAACAGATGAAGCCTTCAGACCACAGCCATCTGTACCACTGTTTGTGTAGTCAATGCTTATTGTAAGCTGAGAGACCAGCCAGATTTTGGGTTTTTAAGGGCCCATGTATGTAAACACTACTGAACATTCGAAATGTACCATCCAGTCCTCAATCCATTAAGTCCATATGTGGAAACTAAGCTGCAAAACCAGCTCATTTTGAAGTCACTGTTTTTATGTCACAAAAACCAACACATTGACATACTGTACACCTGTCTATTTAACATAAAGTGGTTTAGCTCCGCCCATTCCTATTGGAGTTGTACAGTATGTTTCAGCTTAGATCGCTTTCTAAATGAGGCACAATACAACACAGCCAATCACAACAGAGATCATGTTGTTCACATTGTTAAAGAGCAGAAAAATAATTGTATTGATTCAACTGACAGCAGTTTAGCTTTGCCCAAAAGAAGTATTTCAGCCCAGACTGCTTTACAGACCAGCCACTCAGACCAGCTCATTTACATATATCACTCTCAACAAAGTTATTAATTAATAATTAAATTTCATTAAATTTAATTAGAATTAATTGGGCTTAAATTCATGCGTGTCACAAAAGGGGAAGGAATAAAATAAAATGATTTGTCTTCTGCACTCTCTTCTTTTCTCACCAATTCAGTTTCCAGCTCACATTTAAAGACACTAGTAAGATCACTGTTCTTATTTTAAATCTCTTAATTATAACCTTAAATCTTCAGACCAAAACTAAATGCAGTGATTTAACTGGTTGTTTTGCTTGTCAATGCCACAATGCTGTCCATTAGTGTGTCTTGAGAATAACAGAGCAGTTGTGTTAGTGACGAGAACTAAATCCATATTTCACTCGTCTTTGTTGCTTATTGCCTTTGAGAGGCTGACGGCTAATTGAATGGTGTCTCTAGTGATTACTGGGCTATGAGCACTGTAAGCATAACATGGCTGGGGAAATCAGTGGCATTTTGAAATGAGGGGCTACTCTAATGAGCGACAGCTTTAAAGGAGAACATCTAAGGCCTGAAGGCTGTTAGCTACTGAAATCCATTCCCTCAGTCTCTCTCATCACCAGTACAAGATGGCCTAACAGTCAGAGCACAGAAACCCTAATCTGCAGAGAACTATCTTATCCAATTTTCTTTCAACTTTGCACATACTGTACACTTTCTGCTTTTACCTTTTACTACAGTTTTTTAGAGTTATTTTTATATTTTCTTTTTTTTATTCTCTTAAGAGTATATATGGTGAATGGAGGAACAGCAAAGTAAGAATTTCATTGTACAGTGCAACTGCCTGTTCTGTGCACATGACAATAAAACTCTTGAATCTTGAATCTTGAATCTACCTACTGTTGCTAGGTTGGACCACGGATAGATACACCTATATGCCGCATTGCTTGTTGTTCTCTATCTGAGGCGATACGTCTGTGCGTCCGCCATGTTGGAGTGGTCAAGATCCGCTTGTGAATAAATTCAATAGTACTGAGAGACGACAAATTTTCAGGATTAAATCTGCCACAACCTCCTTATACTCAAATGATTTTTACCAAATTTGTTTTGTTCTAGTCCTCAGACATAGATTAATCTAGGTTGCATGAGCTGCTCTCGGTAGCTTTTATCTCTTTAATAAGGGGCAGTCATGGGTTGGAGGTTAGGGAATTGGCCCTGTGACCGGAAGGTTGCCGGTTCGATCCGCAGTGCTGACAGTCCATGACTGAGGTGTCCTTGAGCAAGACACCTAACCCCAAACTGCTCCCCGGGTGCCGTGAATAGGGCTGCCCACCGCTCCGGGCAAGTGTGCTCACTGCCCCCTAGTGCGTGTATATTCACTAGTGTGTATGTGGTGTTTCACTTCACGGATGGGTTAAATGCGGAGGAGGAATTTCCCTGTTTGTGGGATTAAAAAAGTGTCACTTAACTTAATAACTGATCGTGCTAAATAGCCGTCCGCACTCGCAGAGAAGTATTCAGTCTACACGTGACATTAAAAAGCGAGTTTAGCGCTCCAGTAGAAGCATAATCTCACACATATCAGCAAATCTAGAACTTCTAATTTCAATACACATAAAAATAAAATTAACCCCCAAAACACAGTAAAAAGGACAAACCTTCCTATTTGCCAGTTTCTTGTTTGGGTTTTCTCATTCCACCTTAAATGGTGTAGCAGTCACTTTCTGGTGCCTGAAGCTACATCATTTAAGGTGGAATGAGAAAATTCCACCAAGAAGCTGGCAAATGAGAAGCTAACTTCAGGTTCCTGTAAGACGGTGTTAATGTTAATCTATTATGAATATCTACACGGATTAAGGAATGCTATAACTTACTGAGCTACAAAGCCTTAACCAGTACTGTAAATAAAAAACTACTACATAAAGTACTACATACTACATCCCCTGAATAGAATATTAAATAAGCTTAATATAAAAGCTAAGTAAAAACAATCACATCAGGTTCTTTGTGCCTCACCATCCACATGATCATCTCTACACAAACATCACACAAACATGAGCGTACATTCCCTTCGTTATGTAATCCTATCCCTCTTTCTGAGTGCAATATTCTCGAAATGGCAGAATTTTGCACAATATCTTTCTTAAATTGACGCTCTGTAATGGTACTGAATGCAGTCCAGCAGCAATATTGACCGTCCTAAATTGGCAGCACAGTTGACGTGCCTGGCTGGACCCAATGCTAGGTATGTACATCTATGGGCTGGACAGTCTTTACAGAAAATTGGCAAAAAATCTAATGATGTCAAATTAAGGAGAAACTGTAGTGTGAAGCTATTTTTTTTCATGACAAAACAAAGTGTGAATTTTAGATAATACTTTTGTATGTACAGAAAAAGGTCACTGACGCTAGTATCATTATATTTTACAACCTGACTACCCCCTTAAAAAAAGTTCTGCAAAGGTTCTTTGGTAACAAAAATGGTTCTATATAGAACCATTGCATTATTAAAAGGTTCTCTGAATCGTGGAACTGTTCTTCAGACTGATGGAGAATGTGCTGTGTATGGTTATATATAGAGCTTTATGAAAAGGGTTCACTGTTCTCATTGCTGTCATCTTAAAACATAACTGATGGGCTCTAGCGTCACATGGCATTCACCTATCCAGAACCCCTGTCTGACTCAGTCAGGACCAATAAACTAGAGAAAGATGCACACAAAGATCTACTTGAACAACCGTCCACTTCAAACACAACAAAATCAACAATAACAACCGAAGACCAACCAGAGAATTTAGTTCAAATAAAACTGCTCCAATTTAAACATTTCAGCAAGATACACTGATCAGGCATAACATTATGACCACCTCCTTGTTTCTGTGCTCATTGTCCATTTTATCAGCTCCACTTACTCTATAGGTCCACTTTGTAGTTCTACAGTTACAGACTGTAGTTCATCTGTTTCTCTGATACTTTGTTAACCCCCTTTTACCCTGTTCTTCAGTGGTTGGGACCCCCATGGACCCTCACAGAGCAGGTACTATTTGGGTGGTGGATCATTTTCAGCACTGCAGTAACACTGACGTGGTGGTGGTGTGTTAGTATGTGATGCGCTGGTCTGAGTGGATCAGATACAGCAGTGCTGCTGGAGTTTTAAACACCTCAGTGTCACTGCTGGACTGAGAAAAGTCCACCAACCAAAAATATCCAGCCAACAGCGTCCTGTGGGCAGTGTCCTGTGACCACTGATGAAGGACTAAAGGATGATTAACTCATGCTGTACAGCAAGAGATGAGCTGTCGTCTCTGGCTTTACATCTACAGGGTGAACTAACAATGCAGGTGCGTCTAATAGAATGGACAGTGAGCAGACAGTGTTTAAAAATTCCAGCAGCACTGCTTTGTCTGATCCACTTGTACCAACACACCACACACTAACACATCACCACCACATCAGTGTTCCTGTAGTGCTGAGAATGATCCACCACCCAAATAGTACCTGCTCTGTGAGGCTCCATGGGGGTCCTGACCCTTGAAGAACAGGGTATAAGGGGGCTAACAAAGTATACAGAAAAACAGATGAGCTACAGTCTGTAACTGTAGAACTACAAAGTGCTCCTGTATAATAAGCAGAGCTGATAAAATGGACAATGAGTGTAGAAACAAGGAGTCATAATGTTATGCCTGATCGGTGTGTGTACAAACACTCACATTCAGAGTCTTTATTAAACTTCAGCAACATTTTAGCCTCAAAATCGTCATCATTGACTCTGACTCTGTTAGGAGTGAGAGCAGCCCCGGTTCTGGACTGCTTTGCTTGGGGGGCAGTAAAACATAAAGGGTGGGCATATTGATAGTCCTATTTTTAAAGCCAGAAATATATTCAGGGCTTGATTTGTGCGTGGATGATGACAGCAGAGTTAATGATACTGGCTTAAATTGATATATGAGGTAAAGAAATAAAAATGTTGCATGTCTCTTCAAACTTAAACTTAAAATCTAATGATTGAAGAGCACACTTTTCTTATGTAAATTTTTAAAAAAGATTATCTAATTGTGATTCATTTCAATAACCCCCCTTAATTAAATTAGCATTACAGTGATAAAATAACTTTTTTGTGAAAAGCTTTAGCACAACTTTAAATCAAAGCTGACAAAAGTACCTAGACACTGGCTGAGAATATAATATTCAAAAGTAGAAATAGGAATAGGTGAGAATACTAATATGATGAGGAAATTAAAATATCGTTGATTATCGTTAATAATAGTTGATCTTTCAAAAGAACAAAATAATACTAATTCTTTTAAAAACTGTTTTTTTGGGATATTCTTCACTTGAATTTCAACCAAAATTTACAAATTATTTTTATAGTTTAAACCTTATTTTAATATTGAAAAGAAAAAAAGGTACAATTATGGAAATACATAAAATGAGGAATTTTCCTGTATACCGTACTTTAATGGAAAAATCTGGTAAAAGATTGAGAGAATTTTCAGTTGATGTTATGGAAAATGTACTGGTAAAATTCAGCTTTTTGCTGATTTTTGTACAGTAAATGATGTAAAGATTACAAGCAAAAATTAATGAACAACAGTAATCCTTTTCTCAATGAACACAACGACTATACACATATAAAGGGTGGCAGGATGGGTAACACTACTGCCTTGCAACGAGAAGGTCCTGTATTCAATAGCCAAGTTAAAAGGCATGTAACCAACAAACAAACTATATACAAAAATGAAATCTCTATAAGCAAACTGTGGATACAAATATCTAAAACTTTCAGCTGGGCAAAAACAGCCTGTATTCTGAAAACTCAGAACAAAGAATTTACAGAAGCAGTCTTCTGTTTCTTTTGGCAAATAATCTCACAAACTCCTCCGTATCAAGTCTATTGGTTATTGACTTCTCATGGGCCAGAATCACTAATTTTTTTTTCTGTCATGCAGCATTGTGCGATGAAAGGGAGTAAGAACAGGAAAAGGACAGGAAAAGCTTCTTCATAAGCCTGAAGATGGTTACACACTGTTGAAAGGTCTGCTGGTCCTGTTAAGAATTGCTTCTGCAGCATAGGCCTTGCCACGTTTATTTAATTTCTCAGGCTTTCTGTGTCAGTACCTGCAAGTTGCTGCAGAGGGCCTAATAAGGCCAGATCAAGAAAAGAGCTAGAGTGAGGAAGGAGATCATTAACAGCTGTCACTAAATCCAGATTTCTTTTACAGAATCTGTTCTCCATTTCAGCAATGGTTCTGTCTAAAATTTCCAGAAGGAGCCTCCTCAAAGACTTGGTGTACAGGATGAGCCAGCAGGTCTGTGCCCTACAGTGGAAAGCACCAAGCTGTCAGTCAACTGTGCGTTCATAGTGCTTTTCTGCTTTGAAGTTGGTCTCTCTGAAATAGCTAGATCACTCAGGGAATCATCAGTATGTACATCTTTTAAAGCTCTTAGAGATGCACTGATTACCTCCCCGGCCCTACAGAGGTCTACAGAATTGGCTTGCAAGATTGAATTGGCCGGCTTCAAAATGGCAAGAACTTTCAAAAGGAACTTTCCTATTTCAAAGAAATGATATTTTCTCATCTGCACTAAGAGCCCTGATGCCTGTGCATAAATCCACAGGTGCATCAGAATCTTCAGACACATCAGACAGAACCTTTAAAATGAAATAAAATCTTCATTCTGCACTAAGCATGTAGTTACATCAAAATGACAGGTCCATCGGATTTCAAGAAGCCTTCTGAAGGGGGGGGGGGGGGGGTATGGGGTCATAATGCCGAACCACATAGTGTGGCTGGAAAAATGAATGAAGTGTGCTAGAAAGCTCAGAAAAGAATTTAGCACATGAATCTGCTTGCATTGCATGGACCACTGTGAGATGTAGCTGGTGATTGTAACAGTGAATGTAAAGAATTTCTTTACCAAGTTTTCTTTGAAGCAGTGTCTGCACTCCACCTTTCACCCCACTCATTACAGCTGCTCCATCATAGCACTGACTTATGATGTGACCAGCACAGTAACCTCATCAGAGTGATGCTTTAGTATTTGATCAGTTACGTATTCAGCATCTAGCTGATCTCAGTCAAGTAAGCCAATAAGATGCTCTTCTGGAACAGAATTACAGATGACCCTGATCATTAGGGAAAGGTTCTCTACATTACACCTGTCTCGGGTTCCATCACTCTTTATACAAAAGCCTGCTGTGTCTGCATTGTCATATCTGTGTTTAATCTCAATCTGTACCATCTTTGCTAGTGTATCAATGATTTCACTTTGCATATCTTTCGATGTATATTTTGCAGGAATATTCTGAGGAATATGTTTTATTGAGGAATATGTTTACTGAGGAATATGTTGGCTATATCTGCCAATTTGGGGTCCATGGACAAAGTATATTCAAAAAGCTTGAAGAAAAGACCAGCTGATGTATCATCATTTTGACTCGACTCCTGGGTCCCACGAAAAGGCAGTTAATTTACAGCCAAACACCACACCACATGCCCTAAGCATCAAACATAGTAGCAGTTTGTAAATCCATGCTTTGTGAATGCTGAATCTTTTATCACACTTGCCCCCAAATATATATGACACGGAAAGCAAAAGTATTCAAGCCATGGCCTGGATTGATACCATCTTGGATTAAAGGCCCGTGCTGTGTGGCCAAAGGTGGGGGAAAGAGCACAGTCAGCTAACACTGGTGGAGTCTGACATGATGTGGAGGAGCACAGTCAGCTAACACTGGTGGAGTCTGACATGATGTGGAGGAGCACAGTCAGCTAACACTGGTGGAGTCTGACATGATGTGGAGGAGCACAGTCAGCTAACACTGGTGGAGTCTGACATGATGTGAAGGAGAACAGTCAGCTAACACTGGTGGAGTCTGACATGATGTGGAGGAGCACAGTCAGCTAACAGTGGTGGAGTCTGACATGATGTGGAGGAGCACAGTCAGCTAACACTGGTGGAGTCTGACTTAATGTGGAGGAGAACAGTCAGCTAACACTGGTGGAGTCTGACTTAATGTGGAGGAGAACAGTCAGCTAACGCTGGTGGAGTCTGACATGATGTGGAGGAGAACAGTCAGCTAACGCTGGTGGAGTCTGACATGATGTGGAGGAGAACAGTCAGCTAACACTGATGGAGTCTGACATGGTGTGGAGGAGAACAGTCAGCTAACACTGGTGGAGTCTGACATGATGTGGAGGAGCACAGTCAGCTAACACTGGTGGAGTCTGACATGATGTGGAGGAGCACAGTCAGCTAACGCTGGTGGAGTCTGACATGATGTGAAGGAGAACAGTCAGCTAACACTGATGGAGTCTGACATGATGTGGAGGAGAACAGTCAGCTAACGCTGGTGGAGTCTGACATGATGTGGAGGAGCACAGTCAGCTAACACTGGTGGAGTCTGACATGATGTGGAGGAGCACAGTCAGCTAACACTGGTGGAGTCTGACTTAATGTGGAGGAGAACAGTCAGCTAACACTGGTGGAGTCTGACTTAATGTGGAGGAGAACAGTCAGCTAACGCTGGTGGAGTCTGACATGATGTGGAGGAGCACAGTCAGCTAACACTGGTGGAGTCTGACTTAATGTGGAGGAGAACAGTCAGCTAACACTGGTGGAGTCTGACTTAATGTGGAGGAGCACAGTCAGCTAACACTGGTGGAGTCTGACTTAATGTGGAGGAGCACAGTCAGCTAACACTGGTGGAGTCTGACTTAATGTGGAGGAGAACAGTCAGCTAACACTGGTGGAGTCTGACTTAATGTGGAGGAGAACAGTCAGCTAACACTGGTGGAGTCTGACTTAATGTGGAGGAGCACAGTCAGCTAACACTGGTGGAGTCTGACATGATGTGGAGGAGAACAGTCAGCTAACACTGGTGGAGTCTGACATGATGTGGAGGAGCACAGTCAGCTAACACTGGTGGAGTCTGACATGATGTGGAGGAGCACAGTCAGCTAACACTGGTGGAGTCTGACATGATGTGGAGGAGCACAGTCAGCTAACACTGGTGGAGTCTGACATGATGTGGAGGAGAACAGTCAGCTAACACTGGTGGAGTCTGACATGATGTGGAGGAGAACAGTCAGCTAACACTGGTGGAGTCTGACATGATGTGGAGGAGCTCTCGGATGCGACACTTGCAAGTTCAGTTGATTTTTTTGAAATCAGAAAATGATGCATTATAGGTTTTCCTACAATGTATATTTATTAAATGAAAAATGCACAAAATACATACAGAAAGTTAAATCATCAATAAAGTTAAATCCGTGTTAAGAGAGATTAGCTGCTAATTGCTAATAAAATAAGTTAAGTAGCTTAACAAAAATATTACAAGCAAGTAAGATGAAGCAACAACTCACCACAGTTAAGCAAACGTTACCATGTGGAAGTCAAGTTGTTTCATTTGCCCTTATATACACCTGCCTCTCACGTTCTCACTGACAGAACCTGTGCTGCTATACTGACCTGCCAGTTTTATATGACTCAAGGAGCCAATCAGAAATAAGCAAGGAAATACCTTCACGCTGCACAGCAAAATGCGTTTTTGTGATTGGTTCATAGATAATTTTAAAAATACCCGTGGCTTGCATTGGGGGTGAGCCCCGCCTTAGTGCCGGCCTGAATAATCTCTCCACTGAGCCAGGCCTGAATAATCTCTCCACTGTTGCTGTTGTGGCTCCACAGCAGAACTAGATCTCTGGGTGAAATGACATCATAATCCTCCTTTGCTGTAAAATCTTTATAACACACAGTTCAGTTCACTGGTCTGAAACTGTTGGACATGCAGCAACGCAGAGAACGAAACGGCAAAGAGAGAGAAGACGAACGTCGATAATTTGGAGTTGAATGGACTTATTTACATTTAGAAATCACTCTGGTTTCCTGATACGTTTAATCTACAGCAACTCGCGAAACTTAAGTCAGTTTCTCTTTCTCCTGCTCCACCTTAAATGGCGCAGCAGGACATTCTGGTGCCTCAGGCACCATTTAAGGTGGAACTGGACAATTCGAATGAGAAGCTGGAGGATGAGAAGTGACTTCAAGGTCATTAAAAGCCAAACATTGAGAGACATTTTACAAGAAGCTCGCAGAGAAGATTCCTGAGATGCGAGAAAAGCGGCTACAGCTGAGCTAAAGGTTAAGGCACAGCAGTAAGTCTGAGTTTTCGTTGATGTTTTTAGCCTGTATTAGCACATCAGCACACACTGAGACATACTTACAGCCAAGATGGTAAAATGGTTTGATTTTTTGCTGAAAGGTCAAGACGGTTCTTCTTAACACTTCGGTTGCGACCCCTGAGTTAAGCCTGCTAGTTAGGGGTGATCAGCGCGTGGTTCAACCGCGTGCCTGTTTGCTTGAGCTGTCCATGGTTCAGGCAGGATTGGATGATCGCCACCAGCCCAGTTAATGACCACTTCTGTGGTTCATTTTGCTCAGATTGACTGAAGCCTGTAGTGAAATTGTAGCGGACATTTTTTGCCACAGCTACACAAAAATTTGTAGGCACTACAACTACTAGCTACATTTCATAAAACTGTAGCGGCTGCAGCTACTAGCTACTAAAATGTGTAGCCAACTACAAAAAGTAGTGCGCTTCTTAGCTACTCCCCCATCCCTGCGTCTCATGCATGCTAAAAAACAGCTGAGAAAGAATTTAAAGAGCTTAAAATGAAATTCGACACAGCTGACATGAGCGCACGTAAAGAACTATCTTTAATTGTGTTAATGAAAAAAGCAGAGTGGATGTGTCTAAGATGTAATATATATGTATGGAAGGCAGAGATACATATTAACCAGGCCAGAATTAGACAGCCACTAACTGAACTCTCTAGCCAATAACATCAGTTACATGATAGATAAAGCGACAGATCAAAGGACTTTTGCTTTTGAGGTTTGGGGAATCAAGGAAACAACAGGCAGACAATCATAGAAGATGCAGTCTTGCACTGTTTACTTCTACCAAACAGAGATGATCAAAATAAGAAAACAAAATCTATTTATTTCCAGGGCTTTTGGAGGGCCACCCATCCAGAGAGAGCCCTGGTTACTGTCTGCCATCCTTGACTTACCTGCTGTAAGTCTGTTGTTCTACTCCACTTCTTATTGCACCTGGACTGGTTAATTGGTTAATTACAGTTGATGGCTCAGGCAGGAGCAGGAAAGAGTTGACACTAATTCTCTGTGTTGTGCCACTGCAGGTTACAAACCAGAAGTGTCAAAATTAGTGCCACAAGCCTGCAGAGATCAGTGTTTTCCCTCCTCTAACATGCTTCCTCTACACTACCCTGTTCTGACAGTAGGGAATGCCTAGCACATCCTTCTACTAATCTACCACTGGCTGTGGCCACTTGCTTGTAAAGTTGATCCGTTTCTTAACAAACAGTTGTTCTGACAGAGAATGAGCCAGCGAAGTGTTTGGGCAACAGGCACATTCTTACCTATCAGATGTGCAGCATGAACATTTGCCAGATCAGCATGGTGGACAGCGGCATGCTGCCAGTACAGGCTGGCTACCAACTGCAAAACAACAGTGCTTTGTCCAACACGCCGCCCAGTTCAACATCAGCCATCTTCTGCATTTAAATCAGAACTCTGCTGTTTCTCCTAATTACTTCAGCGTTAGCATACTATGCATACAAGAGTCCATTCGAAATTTAGTAAATTATCACATTTCCCCACGTTACTGAGCTTGTGTCACAGCTTATTGTGTTGGGTATCAAAGCTGGTCAAGTAACTGCAATGACAAATTAATATTTAATTATGATTAACATTTAATTTTAGCACTCATTTTTGAAATAATGTTTTGGTTACACTTTATTCAGATATTCCACTGTATGCTAGATGTTTATATATATATATATATATATTAAAAATGTACCATAACATTTCCAAATCCAAACCCTAACCTTAACTTCAACTAAAAACCTAAACCTTACCCTCACCCTGGTTGTAATCCTAATCCAAACACTACTGTGCGCTGTTATACCACATTTTGAAAATCTGTAGTTAGGATACATCAGGCTACATTGTAGGATACATTATTTCCAATCTGCCTAGTTTCAGTAAGCTACAACATCATAGTCCACTTCAGTAGTGTAGCAATTAACAGCAAAATAGTTAACTGGAAACCAAAATAAACTAACAAAGAAACTAATTAATAGCTAATTAATAACAACACACTACAGACCAATGAAGTGTGGTCATTTTGTAGTTGGCAATGTATCAAAAACATTAACATTAATTAAAACTATATCAAAAAAAGGTCTTATTTTCTATATAAGAAAATGAACGGTGTTCTTGAAAACTGTGTCACTTTTGTGGTAAACAAGAAAGTTGATATGTCTTTTTTTCTAATATACTTTTTTTCCTGTGAATGACACTGGACGCTCTGAATTATTGCATCATTAGGTGGTCCAAGTATGAATACTGATGCACTGATGCATGCATGCCTGGGGCATCACTAGACATTTATCGACAGGACAGGGTTAAGCCTTGCATAGGGGTCTGGGGGGCATTCTTCCCTAGGGGGAAAAAAATTGGCCAAATGTCTGTTCATCACAAATTTTGAAAAGCAATGGGCACATAATTCAATACAAAGCACACAACAGATTAGTCCTGTCATAGCTTGTATTAGATCAAGGCAAGGCAAGTTTATTTATATACCACCTTTCATACACTTGTCATTCAAAGTGCTCTACAAACAGAAAACCAGTTGTTTAAAAAAAAAAGTAAAGAATAGAAATTAAAAACATGATAAAAACAGATAAACAAGAGAAAGTCCTAAAAAACAAATTAGAAATTAAATTGGGAAAAAAAATCTAATAAAAAAAGAAAAGTTAAATTAGGATTTAAAGAAACACTAACAGTGTTTTAAAATATGCTGAAAGCTGCTCAAGGAACGTTTTGAGCTGGATTTAAATGTGTCCAGTGTATCCAATGTATCCAGAGCAGCATAGTGGCTCTTATATGGATCCAATATGATGTTCATGCTATGTGTCCACTTCAAATGCATAAGATAAGATGCAAGTCCTACATTTTATTTAAGGGATTAAGGAATGTAATAATGCATTACTATGAACACTTTGTGACCTGTTCACTGACATTAACTTACTGTAAACTGGACGCGGCAGCAATTACAAATGTAATTGTTTCAAAAATACTAAGGAGATACGGAAAAGCAAAGAATACAAAGAGCATTTGGTAGAATTATTACATCATGTCCATGAGCAAAAGTGCACACAGGCCAAACTGAGTCAACTTTGAAACGTGTGTTTACCACATGGTGTAATAATGGCATATTTTTAACATCAGCATTCATTTTTTCCCATAAAGAAAAACTGCTTAGACTCAGAGTTCCTTACACCGGCATGACAATGAGTACATAATGATTCATGATGTCCGACTTTATGACAGAAGGCATTTGTGGGTGAAGCATTTTCCAAGCTGAGGTAACTTTCAGCAAAGCCTGTGTTGATATTAATCCGATGTCCAGATTTCCTCACAGCTGGGTCGACATTATCAGCAGCTGCTCTTTGCAAAATTTCATGATGAATGAACCAACAAAAGTGGTCAAAAATTTGGATTAAAATCTTTATATTAACTTATGTTAAAAGTGAAGAATGCTTTTGCTCCACTGTAAAGATACCACTTTAAAGAGCAATGATTCTAAACAAACCTACTGGAAAACTGCTGTAATTATCCAGGGGCTGTAGTGTTTTGTAGTCACTTAAGACAGCATGATGAACTGCAGAGATAATAAAATGAAAAATATAAAATAATAATTGTCATCATTCTGACCAGAGCAAAAATGGTCAGCCTATGCATGTCTTCCATGTCCATGGCCAAATGAAAATGAGTTTAGTGCAGTGTTGTCGAACAGGTCCTGGGGGGGGCTCCAGCACACCTGATGCAACTCCTGAACACCTCGATAATGAGCTGATGAATTGAATGAGGGGCATTAAATGAGGTAATGTGTTAAATTGTGCTGCTGCCCTCCAGGACGTGAGTCTAACACCTTTGGTTTAATGTATCCCAGCAGAGAAAAATGCATGAATCAAGCCGACAGCTACTCATTTCCATTTATCTAATAGCACAATAACCAGCAATGTGTGTGATACAGAAGCGAGCGATCCTCTTTATTCTCTTTAAGACGGTTTGCTAGGGGTGCACAATATGCTTACGTGTGACAGATTGATTAAATATGAGGTGAGCTGCCTAAATCCTTCTGAACAGATGTAATTAAAAGACATCATTTTTTGTTCGGTAAATGGGCCCTTCCAGTGCAGGCAACTTTTAATCAAGCAGCGCACTGAAAGACTTTAATAAGCTTCAAAATGAGAGTGTAATATTTATAAGCTGCCTGAAATTCAGCTCTCAGTCATGGAAAATTCTGGTTTCCTACGTTTATAATTTGTCCCCAGGGCGCTGGTTTGTGAAAGTGTCACGCAAATTCAAATTACTTTATGTAGTCCTGATTAAGGCTGGTTGGTGGGTAAATAGTAAACTTCTAAAGGGAATATGAGCCCTAGATAACACACTGATTCAGTATTCATCACCACAGCAGTGTGCCATATGGACTCTCTCACAGATCATATAACCATCACCTTCTGATGACCTTCACGAGAAGTAATATTATCTTTTAATATATGGCAGGGCTGCGTGATGTTCAAGCACACAAATACCAGAGTGCATGTTTGGTTGAGGAAGGGAAAATGCATCTCTCCTTTTAAATATTATTGGGAAATCTTCTGAACTACTGATCTGCATAAAGGCTACAATTAAATATAATTGTTCTTCTGCCCTCTAGTGGCTCTGGAGTTGTTTGTGCTGGACGGCACTTAAACAATAAAGCTGCAAGACCAAACAAATGAAGAGAAATAAGGGGCCATTAGAGCACTTGCTGTTGAGGCAAAGCCAGGAAGATGCATGTGTTTGTTTTTGTAGATTTGTATTAAATCCAGAATCAACAGGATTGACCTACAGGAGAAATGATATGATCCAGACAGATCCATGAAGAGTAAAACCATTTCTTTTAGTTCACTGAAATTAAGATTATGGTAAGTCTCAGGATTCAGTTTAGACAAATCTTGTTTACATGTAAATGTATACATATGTTTAATATTTATGAGCCATTTCATTTCATATAGTGCACTTACATAACAGATATGGGACATGTTAATTTATATAGATGCATACATATCACTAGCATCAGAAACTCCATTTTTGGTGTTTTTGCCTACAATTTGAAAACCACAGTCATCATTTGCACAACATTCCATGAACAGACTAACATAAATGGTCCAAAATTAATATGAATTAAAACAATTTTATAATTTTTGACCATTTTGAACATACAAGGTTTTCTTTCCAAAAAGATGGGACATATTATGGACATAATACATATAATAGATATGGACATATTACACTCACTGGCCACTTTATTAGGTATTGTTCAATTGCTTGTTAAAACAAATCACATGGCTGCAACTCAATGCATTTAGGCATGTAGAGGTGGTCAAGACAACTTGCTGAAGTGCAAACCAAGCATCAGAATGGGGAAGAAAGGTGATTTAAGTGACTTTGACCGTGGCATGGTCATTGGTGTCAGACGGGCTGGTGTATTTCAGAAACTGCTGATCTACTGGGAATTTCTCACACAAACAATCTCTAGGGTTTACAGAGAAATTATCCAAAAAAGAGAAAATATCCAGTGAGCAGCAGTTGTGTTGACGAAATTGCCTTGTTGATGTGAGAGGTCAGAGGAGTATGGGCAGACTGGTTCGAGATGAAAGAAAGGCAACAGTAACTCAAATAATCACTTGTTTACAACCAAGGAACGCAGAACAGCATCCATCTTGCGTTGTATCAACAGTTCAGGCTGCTGGTGTTATGCTGTGGGGGATATTTTCTTGGCACACTTTGGGCCCCTTAGTACCAATTGAGCATCGCTTAAATGCCGCAGCCTATCTGAGTATTGCTGCTGAATATGTCCATCCCTTTATGACCACAGTGTACCCATCTTTTGATGGCTACTTCCAGCAGGATAATGCACCATGTCACAAAGCTCATATCACCTCAAACTGGTTTCTTGAACATGACAATGAGTTCACTGTACTCCAATGGCTTCCACAGTCACCAGATCTCAATCCAATAGCGCATCTTTGGGATGTGGTGGAATGGGAGATTCGCATCATAGATGTGCAGCCGACAAATCTGCAGGAACTGCAGGATGCTATCCTGTCAATATGGACCAAAATCTCTGAGGAATGTTTGCAACCTGTTACTAGCAAGGTGTACCTAATAAAGTGGCCGGTGTGTATATACACAACCCCAAATCAAAAAAGGCTGGGAGGGTATGGAAAATTTACTTTGACTTGTTTCGCGGTAGACACTACGACCACAAGCTGTTTCGTGTTTTGTCTAGTCAACTTAATTTCATTTGTAAATATACACCTATTTCTGCCTGCAATGCATTCCAAAAAAGTTGGGACGGGGAATTTAGAGCCAGTATTGAGGTCAAATGATTAATAATAGCGGGTGATGTCAAAAGGTGACTGTAATCATGATTTGGTACAAAAGCAGCATCCAGGAAAGGCCTAGACCTTTGTATAAAAAGGAATCAGGTACAGACAACTGATTATATTCAATTGAATTAAATTCAATTCAATTCAACTTTATTGTCATTATACAATACAGCGTAGTACAGTATAACGAAACACTATCGGGCTACTTTTCCAGTGCAGTAGTAAATGCCAAAAATGTAGTATGTAACCTAATCCAAAGCATTACTAATTCAAAGTAACAATCTGATTACTTTTCCCTATTTTCATATTACTTCAAGCCATATTAATAAAGGCAAGTTCAAACAAGTTAATATCTGGGAAAATGGTTTAATGCTGCAATTTTCCAGCTTTTTTTTCTTTTCATTCTGAACTTTCTTTTTGACATCATGGTCACCTTTACTGCTTATCTCGCTCACTATAGCTCTGTAAGAAGAAGCCTATATGCCGCTGTTAGTCCACTAACGGCAAAGCTTGCAACCTACTGGCCTTCTGCTCAGTGTCATTAGACAAAACGTCACTTTTCAGCACTCATTTTTCCCTTCACACACACACACACACACACACACACACACACATACACACACACACACACACACACACACACATATATTTTCTAAACCAATTCTCCTTCTGGGTTGCCGGGAGAGCTGGAGCCTGTGCATGCAGACACTGGGCAGAAGGCAGCGTACACCCTGGACAGGTCACGAGTCCATCTGTTATTTTCTTTAATTTCTTTCTTTTGTTATCCCTGGTAAATTAGTTTAGTAAAAAACAACAAAATTATCTACAATTAAGATCAAAAATAATTGTTATTATTATTATTAAATTATCACTGCTTAATTGAATAAAACAATTTCACTTCATTACCATCTGAAAAACTGTGTTTGGTGCAGTCCAGGTAATGTAAGCCTCCTAGTGACCACCCTGTTTTTATAACATACCTGCAATCTTCTGTAACTGTAACACACTACATCTACCTTTTTTGCATCCTGATTATGTAAATATGTTATATATACTCTCTTACTATTTAATCCTGATAGACATTTACTACACATATGCAGAGGTGCTAGTACTGGTAATCTAGTAAAAAATACTTAAGTAAAAGTTAAAGTATAACAGTTTTTCTCATGTAGAAGTATAAAAGTACAAGCTCATAAATCTACTTAAAGTGATAAGTTATAAGTATTTTTAAAACATTATTGCTAATTTAATTTTTTAAAAGGATACTGTTAACTGTTGGTTTTATTTTAGCAGTCAATACTGAACACCAGATCAGAAAATTCCTTTAAGGCCACGGGCGAAGTGGGGTTTATTTTCAGTTCGCTGATAACGGACCGAAGGACTAAAGCTTATAAACACAGTAGGGCTGCCTGCTGTGTCAGACTGGGTAGTATTGGTGCTAGATTCACACAGGCTGAAATCAATTTATTCAAATTTCCGTTCCACCTTAAAAACTCCTGCAGTTGCGCACTATTGTTCATCCAGGGGTCTGAATGTAATGGCTACATCATTTAAGGTGGAGCGGGAACTATCTTCATCTAGGCTTTGTCTCAGTTACAGCCAGCAAACTGGGGCTGTATCACTGGAGGTGGGAGTCGCTAGTTTAACCCCTAATTTACTAAAGATATACACTTGAATGTAATATAATTTGCATGTTCTTGTGCTTTTATGTTCAATGCATCGTTAGCGATGCACTGATGCTGTCGCCTTGTTTCTTTCTTTATCCCTTTTCCCGCGCGTTCACTGCTGGGGCCTGTTGGAAGTAACCAATCAGGTTCTCTCTGCTCCCGCCTCCCCTGTAGAATCATTAGGTACCTGAAAATAATTGCCTGCTTAAAAAATATTATGTTAGAAATACACAAATAAATAGATTCATGAAACTAAAGTAAGAAGCCTGTTTTGAAAACATAACAAAAGGAGTAAAAGGTACAGATTTTTCTTTTGAGATGTAGTGAATAAAAGTAAAAAGTATTAACATTATTATGACAGAAATACTCAAGTAAAGTACACATGCCTAAAAATACTTTTTCACATTTTCTGCATCATTCAATCCTCAAGATGTAAGTCAGAGTGGTTTGATGTGAAATGGCTCACTGTAGAAAAACATATATCTTAGATTTTGTGGTAAATCTGAAAAAATACATTTTCCTTGGGGACTATTTTGCCTCACAACACCCTTTATGGGCCCATCCACCATGAACGGATTGAAATAAAGGGATTCAAATACATTTTAAGCCAAAACTTTACCACAAAACTATCATAAAGCAGTGTGTCAGACACCAGGCTGCATATAACCAACCCCTTCAAGTAATAACTTTCTCTGAGGGAGTTTTTAGAGGCATAAAACTCAGAACCTCATGAACCTCAGATGTCTAGGCCACTATTTAAATCTGAGCGTTTTTGTGAAACTTACCTTATTGAGGCCTTTGTACAAAAAGGACAGGTTTTGTTTTAGCCTTATCTCTTCCACTGAAGCTCGTGTTCAGCACAGGAGGATTTGATCCAATCATCAAAGGCTTTGGCACAGACTTGAGACTGGACCTGCACGAGTGTCACTGAAGCAAAGGAAAGGCACATCAAAATTGCAAGAAACTCCAAAATTTGTTAAAAGCTCAGGAGATTCTACTTTTCACTCAAGAGTATGATGATGCTGCATTTAATCGTTATGAAGCATATCTCACTGACTGGCTGTGACAGGTTAATTTGTTGAGCACACTGGTGAGTAAATTTGTGCCAGGTCCCTTCAGCAGTGCTGCTCTATAAGCTACATTATGAAGTAGGCTGGTCAATGGTAAGATGAGTTAACCATCAAAGATTTTAATCGCTCATCATGCTTATTACTTTCTAACCATCAGGCTCATGTATAACCTGTAGAAATTGCTTAATGAATTACCTCCAACATCTGTCTGTATAAAATGTTTTTCTTAAAGTTAATGTTAAATGAAAATGAATTAATGAAAGTGAGGCTTTTAATTTACTTGATTCAAACACATAATTTCCTTATGAATAAAATAGGTTACATCCACACAGTTTTAGTAGTAACTGCACTGGTGTACTTACTCATGTGGGAATGATAGACAAGCTTAATCATTTTTATTTTCTTTTTCAACATTTTAGAATATTCTGTTGTTGTTTTTTTGTTTGTTTGTTTGTTTGTTTGTTTTGTCAGGTTTAAAGAAAAGAATTCCAGAATTTCAATATGGTCTCAGAATTTTAGTGCCCACTGTGTGTGTATACATATCGGTGCTGTCAGAACAAAACCTCTTATTTCCATTTTTTTATGTATTTTGGTATGATTTCAAAATACCTGCTGCCCTTTACATTGTGTATAAATTTCATGATGAAAGGACCAAAGGAAATGACCCAAAATGAATTGGGAAAAAGTCTGGTTCCATTGACTTACATTAAAAGTAAAATATGTTTTTTCCTTCTCCTGTAAACTTATAAATATACAGAAAAACACGTGTGCATTTGTGTATATCTGTACAATATGTATTCAAGTCCTTGATTTAGCTAAGTAACATGCTCTCCTGTGCTTTTTCCCCTCAGCATGTTAATTGGATCAGTGGTGATAAGCCAGTCTCACACTGATGTGCTTTGTGGAAGCCTTTTGTGCTCACAGGGTTTTGCTGGGGATTTTGCTATAGAGAATGAACTGCCAATTAGAACAGCTCCATCGTTCAGATTGCTCTATAACACATACTCCATTCATTGTGTTGTTTTCAGGCACGGCTGGCGGCATTCTGTCCTAAACCAGCACATCCGAATGTTTTTAGACCAGTACAAAGGTTTAATTGGTGATTGCTTCCCCTCCAGTGCCTCATTTTCCAGCAACTAATTATGTGCATACATTTTCTATCAATTACTCTAAGCTTATTTCATCCAAGTGGCAAGCATGCTCATTGTAGGTCCTTGAACTTGCAGGTGTTACAGGTAGATCGATGTTATTAACTGGTGGCCTTACATTTGTATAAACAGTGTGCAGGAGGACTCAATATTTCTTTGACATTCAGTTGCTTCACATAGATACAGTGTATTCTTAGCAAGTCAATAAGAGAAGGCAACAATATTGATGTCTGATGTCAAGCGTATGTTGGATATTGTTTATTGGAAAGACATTTAAGCTGTGTGCCTTTAATTATCAGTGAAGTATCTTAGCTGTATAAATTTCTCACATTATTTACCCCCGATCGTGACTCACAACTCTAGGTTAATTCTCTTCATCTAGAAAAAGCAGAAGTGGTCATGCTGACACATATACCACCAAACCGAAAGTTAGATACGTGCTGAATTAGCAGCACCATAGTGACTCATTAACAACATTGTTTCCATGTGCTGTTTGATCAGAGAGACAAAGCAAAATATAAACATAGAATGACTTTTTAATTGACCATTAGCAAACCCTGGCCCTCTTAGTTACAGTTGCTGTCTAACCAGCAAATATGAAGAAAAAACCCTATTAAGGATGCATCTCAAATCAACCCCTTATTACATAATGTAGGCTAATAAACCACCTGGGTATTCAGTCATTTTAAGAGTGTTCCAGTGTAGAAATTATGGTAGGACAGTGAAACATTCATCCGTAGGCTTCTAAATGCAGGAGCCGAATGTAACCAATTATGTGGATCCCAGAACGCATTACAAACCAAACCACTCAAATCCCGAGCTGCAAACAGCTTCAACATTTCAACCACGGATACACTTTTAGACACACTATAACATTTGAGTTTTCAATGCACTAACTGCTGTCATTTCACTGTTAACTGGACTGCCTGCAAGTTGCTGTCGGAGTCAAGCATATATTAGTCTATTTAATGTGAGACATCACAAATTTCAGAAAGGGTTTTTCTACATATTTGTTTTGTTTTAGTAATTACCCTTCATGGCCTAATTAGGTCATCCACAATTTAATATGTCTGAAATTTAATTTTACGGTGTAAATTTTACGGTGGCGTGGTGGGTAGCGCTGTCGCCTCACAGCAAGGAGGGCCTGGGTTCAATTCCCCTGCCAGGTGACCGGGGTCCTCTCTGTGTGGAGTTTGCATGTTCTCCCCGTGTCTGCGTTGGTTTCCTCCGGGTTGTCCGGTTTCCTCCCACAGTCCAAAGACATGCAATCAGTCCAATTGGACATGCTAAATTGCCCCTAGGTGTGAGTGACTGTCTGTGTCTGTCTGTCTGCCCTGCGATGGACTGGTGACCTGTCCAGGGTGTATCCTGCCTTTCGCCCGAAGACTGCTGGGATAGGCTCCAGCACCCCCCCGCGACCCTGACGGAGAAGCGGCTTAGAAAATGGATGGATGAAATTTAATGTGTCTGATTTAGGGCGCAGCCTCTGTCAGGGGTCGGCAACATGCTGCTCTTTTGCTCCTGTTGCGGCTCCACGGCATAATTAGATTTTTAGGTAAAAAAATAAAATAATCGTCCTTTGCAGTAAAATAAAGCTCTGCTGATTGTTCAAACAGTTTTAGCAATAAATGATTTTAAACACTGGAGTTAATGCAAAACTGCTAATTCACCATTTAACCCTGAAGATTAGCATGCAGACTGCTGGTCACACAGTAACGCAGATAACAATCTCATGTAGCTAGTAGCTTACGAAACGGCAGAGAGAAAGATTTAATCTGAACATCCGTAATTTAGAAACAATTGGACATATTTGTATTTATCACTCCAGCTAGTTTCCTAATATGTTTAATCTGCAGTGAGAAACTGTCAAATGCTAAAAAGTTGCTAACCTGTAGTCGCTCCTCTTTCACCAGTTTCTTGTTTGAGTTCTCCTGTTTCACCTTAAATGGTGTAACAGTTACATTCTGGTGCCTCAGGCACCATTTAAGGTTGAACTGGAAAATTTGAACCTGAAGCTGCAGAACGAGAAGCAACTTCAGCCTCATTAAAAAAACTTTCGTGGAAAAGTTCCCTGCAGGAGATGCGAGTAAAGCGGCTATAGCTGAGCTAAAGCTTAAAGCAGAGCGAGTAAGTCTGCATTTTTTTTATGTATAAGATTTTTTACCCTGTACTAGTACATTAGCACATACTGAGACACATTTACAGCTTATATGTTAAAATGGTGCATATAAGTTAAAATGTTGTGGCTCCCAAGTTGGTTTGATTTTTGTTGAAAGGATAAAATGGTTCTTCTTAACATTTGGGTTGCAAATTTACATATTTCAGCATTTAAAAATGTTAACATTACAAATGTATTTAAACAAATGTTTAAGTGCACTCTCAGCAAAAAAAGGGTTCTACATAGTCTCGTGAAAGTTTCTATAACATAAACAATAGTGTAACACTTATTGGTGCTACATAGAACATTCAACTAAATTTCAATGACCTGTCCTACCAGCCTGAGAATAAAATTCAAGAAGGAACCGTGTTGCAGATTTTGCAAAAATCTCACTAACATGTTTCATAGAAAAAACATGTCTAGTTGTTTTACCCAGTTCTAAAGTGTGTGCATGAAACAGAGTGTCTTGGAAATTGTCCTGCTCTCCATAGCAATGGTATTGTCCTGACCAACTACTGGCTGGCCCTTGCTCTGAGAGGCTGGGGGGGTGTGGCCGTGTGAATGGTCATGCACAGCGGCTCATGGTAGGCACATACCCTACTTAAAAGGACTTGAATGTGTTAAAATGTTGCTGTTTGTTAGTGTAGAGATGTGTTACATGTTATTTTGTGTTAATGTGTGGGTTTAGTTAGTGTGTTTTGTGTTGGTGGTCCATGGTGAAGATGAAACCTGTAGCTGGTGCTGACCTCCCTCAAGAGTTGAGTTCTTTATATACACTTTTCTGCCTTGGTGTTTAATAAAAACACTTCTTGCGATGGAATTATAGACTTCTGACTTCCTCGGTGGTGATGTTACAGTATGTATGTAGAATCTGTATTCAGATAAAAGGTAGATTTTAAGCACTGAGGTTGAAGTTGCAATTAAAGTGTTTTGTGTGGGTGAATTCCTGGTGTTTAATCAAAGTATTAATGAAGATTGTCGTGATTGGCCCCTCCCAGTCATGCATGTGCTCTTGTTTACTTTCCAGTCCTGTCCATGTGCATTTGTGTTTACCTCACTGTCCTGCCCCCTTGTTTCATGACTTCACCCCTGATTGTTTCCACCTGTTTTCCACCTGTGCCTTGCCATCCCTGTGATATATAAGCCCCGTGTTTGCCCTGGTTTGTGTTGGTCTTTGTTTGTGTGTTTGTATGTATTGTTTGATCTGTTTGAAGAGTATTGTTAAAATTCTGTGTTTGTTTCATTATGTCTGTCCCTTCTGCTCTCCATGTTGGCTCACTGAACTTGGACTGTCTTAACTATGACCCTGGATTTACCCCAAATACATCTTGCTTTTCTCTGCACATGCGTCCGCCTCCACATTGCTCCACGTTACAATGATGCAGTCTGTAATGAAGATGTCTATGCTGCATAGAGACCTTGGCTTATATACAACTGGCAAATGCTCAGTTGTTGACAGCAATTCAGGTCAGAGACACCAAATGTAAGATGATAATGATGTTAAGCTTCTAAGAAAAAGCATTCAAGCTTTCCACTTTTAATAACAAAACATTTATTGGTTGATTATAAAAAATCAAAGGTTCAAGCATATTTTAACATGAAAATGAACCAGAAACAGGCATTTTCAGATGTTTTTGCAAAAATCTAATGTTCTCCCAGTACAATCTGGCCATTTCTGCCCCTAATTGCACTTCAGTTTAGTAAACAGATTACATGATCCAGACTACATGTAGTCTGTTACTAGAGTAAACAGGCCTTAAATCATCAGTCAGCCAAACCATCTTCTATCACTGAAAACAACACTTCAGTGGTGGAGCTTAATTAACCAGCAAAAATATATCCACTGTGTCTCACATTCGCCTCACAATCGAACTGATAATCATGATGAAAATGAAAAGCAAAGCTCTTCTAAATGTTAATAATGTTGGTCTTAAGCAATGGAGACGGCGCCACCTTAATATTCATAAAATAAGCCAGAGTAAATGAGCCTGGCTTCAGATGTGTTCCTAACAAAAGACTGCAGATAAATGGCCAAATGAGTTAATTAGAGCCTTGAGTCTCTGCTCATGAAGATGAATGTCACTTTTTCCATTTTTCAAGGCTTCGCCTAATGTCACGTGTGGGGAGTGTGGGTGTGTGTGTGTGAAACTGAGTGAGGCAGATAAGAACAAAAAGAAGAGAGAACGCGAAGTCAATGTACATTTAACAGTGCAAGCGAGAGTGTGGAAGCACTGCTGTGCTTGCTTTTAACAAATGTCACCAAGTGTGAGTGACATTCTGATTCTGGCCCGGTAATAGAAACCTATTTCTCTCTGTGGACAGCGCTGCACTAGTGAGATCAATTGTTATCAGTTTTAATTGTTTTTCGCCAGCAGCAGCCCTCCAGGCAGCACACAGTGCTAAGGAAGTTAATTGCCAGAGAAGGAGAAAGAAACAGCGCAGAAATCTGCATGAAAGACACGGCCCAGCATCAAACAAACACCGTTTCATCCCACGCAGTCAGACAAATGTCAGCTAATGAGCAGCATATCTTCTATTCTTGCTCCTTGTAATGAAGGAAATTCTGAGACATAGAGTTATAGCCCTGCTCAGAAACCTGTGAAATAAGGCTGCGGCAGATTCAAGTGAGTCAGGACATTTTGTGCCTTTTCCAATTAAAAGCTATAATCTCCTAATGAAATGAATTACTAGTGCATTCAGACTCTGGCTGCTTGGCTGCTAACTGCAGGTTTTTGTTTTCATGTGAAAATTCTTCGAGTCCACTAAGCATTTTTAAATATTTTCTCATCTCATAAAAGGCAAAGTTAAACATAGTAGATTTTGCATAGGAGAATCTTAGATGATGAATATTTAACTCTTTACGTTGCTAAAAGGCCCATTTTCATAAAATAAGAGTTTGATGTAGTATGTAATCAGTGAACATTTCAAAATATACCATCCACTTTCCAGTCCACACAGGCTATATCTATATGTCAGCTATGAAACCGCATGTTTTGAATTTATTGTTTTTGTCACAAAATTTTTGGATGGATTAGACCAAAATAGACCCTTTTGTTTTAAATTAGACGCTTTATGTTTGGAGAAAGGAAAACAATGCATTCCAGCATCAAAACCTTGTCCCATCTGTGAAACATGGTGGTGGTAGAATCATGGTTTGGGCCTGTTTTTCTGCATCTGGGCCAGGACGGCTTGCCCTCACTGATGGAACATTGAACTCTGAATTATACCGTTCTACCAAAGAATGGTTAAAGAAGAATAAAGTTAATGTTCTGGAATGGCCAAGTCAAAGTCCTGACCATAATCCTAGAGAGATTTTGTGGAAGGAAGCAGTTAATGGGAGGAAACCCGCCAACATAACCGATTTGAAGCTGTTTTGTAAGGAGGGCTAAAATCCTACCAAGCCGATATGCAGGACTAATCAACAGTTACTGGAAATGCTTAGTTACAGTTATTGCTGCACAAGGGGGTCACACCAGATACTGAATGCAAAGGTTCACATAATTTTGCCATTCACAGGTTTGTAATATTGCATCATTTTCCAATATTCCAAATGACCAAGTCTAATATTTGTTTAATTTGGCTCTTTTTATTTACTATTAGGACTTGCGTAAAAAACAAACTGAAGTTTTGAGTCAAATTTGTGCAGAAATATAGAAAGTTCAAAAGGCTTCACAAACTTTCAAGCACCACTGCATGTAATTTGGGTGAAATATTTGAATGCAACTGACCTACATCAGTTTAGCCCTGCCCAATAACGCAGAATTTACTAACAGTGTTTCATCCCGGACTGCTTTTTAAATGAGGCACATCACAGGGCAGCCAATCAGAACAGAGCTTATTAACATATATTAGTCTTAAAAGCACAGTGACAAAAAACGGCTTTTGTAAGAAATAAACCCACATAAATATGGACACACAAAAAAAATTAAAGAAAATGTGAATATAGACAGTTGAAGGATGATTCATTCCTGATTCATTTAAGAGGGACATTTTAAATAGAAGCCCTTTGCCCGAAAATGGATCTCAGTTGCTGAAGAATGCATTTAGCAGACTATGTTCACCAAGCGCAAGTGGAATTCAATTGTAACTGAGTAGTACAGCACAATATGTCACTCCTTACAATGAAGCCAATTTTTCATGTATTGTGTGCTTTTGCAGCAAGGACATTGTCTGTTTTGCCAGGGCTACACAAGATTTTCAGTAGAATTCACTTCCGATATGCTTGAACCATGCTACTATTTATTCTTCCACATCTCAGCCTCCTACTTCAAGGCTAGCTAAGGCCCTCCACCATGTTCTTATGACAAGACAGCTTATAATACATTATGAATTTGTTCTAGAGTGCAGCTTTAAGGCACCTTAAGGCAGATAAAATGTATGAACCTTGCCTGAGGCCTGGATAAACTGAACTTATTTCACTAGAGTGTCCTGGAGGTGATTTTGAGAGACGTTTTTTGCCAAAGAACACAGATACAGGCTATGTTCAAACAGCCTGCAAGCAATGTCTATCAAGACGTAGTCTCATAAGAATAGATGAGAAAAGAGAGTTTTCTTCAAGGCCAGACGGTGTACTTGGAAAGATTCTGAACTTAACCTGACCTAAACTCCAAAGTACAGTAGGTAACATTGGACCTGTAGTGGTTCAACAATGTTGGAAAGTATTTACTCCCATTTGCATTGGCTGTCAGAAAGCTAACAGCAAAGAAAGCATCAACAGAGGGCTACTGTACCCCCCAAACAAGTTACGATAATGTAGATCTAATCATGTAAGCTAGAAAATCACTTTTTTTCACTGCTTTTGCATTAACCAGCTAACAGACTGTGAAGAAATGAAGTAAAACATTTATCATCATCTTTCCACAATTCCTCCCACCTTCAAGATTATAAAAGGGGATTTTTTCAAGTCTTTAAATAAGAAAATATCACTGTAGAGATTGCTACAGCACCACTAGGAGGCAAGTTGACATATTAGTGACATAAGTATGTGATTAATATCTTTATTTTGGCTGACATGCTTCTTTAACATTCCATTAACTAGCCGTAGTATAAGTACATAGTTACGCTATGCTGTCCTGTGAAGGACTGGTAGCCTGTCCAGGGTGTTTTCTGCCTTCTGCCCTTTGAGTGCTTGGATAGGCTCCAGCTCACTTCATGACCCAGGAGCATAAGTGGCTTAGATGATGAGTGAGAGATGAGTTATGCTGTGCATCTTATTAGCACAAGTGAAACATTAGCATTATGCAGCCAATGCAAACAATATTCCAACCTGCAGCTCCCAGAGGGAGCACTGCAGGAAATGAAGTGCCAGCATGCTTCTGTCTGCTGAGCTTTATCATACAGCAAACTCTGCAAGTGTCAGATATTTCTGCTGCTGCCTTTATGGTGACAAGATTGAAGATCAGAATCACCCTAATTAGCTGTTTGCACACATACATTTTATATCATTATGAGACTAGTAATGGACTGACATGCTGTATCGGTGCATCCTGACCTTTACACAACATGTATTATACTACATTGCCAACATTTTGCTGATGTCGGAACAAAACTTCATATCTCCAAAATAATAACTTTACAGGAGAAGGAAAAAACCTACTTCACTTTTAATGTACACATTCTCAAAAGGAAGCAGTAGTGCTGAATCTGAGTTTAAATCTGCTTCGACAAAGAAAGAAAACAATCTGCGACGTTTCATATGACAGAATATGGCAGTTTCAGGAAAACAGGTACACGGTAAGTTGGGAATTAAGAGAGTTGAAGTTTTTAGGAAGCAAGAATGAAAATCTCTCTGAACTAACTGGGTTTAATAAAGCAGTGGCAGGCCTCCTCCTGCAGGATTTGCTTCTAACCCTAATCTAATACTCTCATATTTACTACAATGTGGCTCCTCAGTGGTTTAATGAGCTCAGGTAGGTGTGCTTGTGTAGGACTGGGCATGAAAGCATGCATACCCTGTGGCACTGCAGGAGGAGGATTGCCTATTCCTGTCCTAAAGGAACTGTTTCAACTCCAAATCTTTTATTTTATTTTATAACCCCCCCACACACACACTTTTCAGGCCCTTGCATCTTGGAACTCTTAAAATGTATGTCAGCTTTGCGCCAGATCTGCATTTCTCGGATTAAAGTAACTGAGAAACTTGGAATGCTTTAAGAAATATTGCCTGGATATACCAGGATAATTTTAGATGGCCTAGAATGGTATAAGCATAAGTACAGAGTGAGAAAGTTTCATAAATCTTACTTTGTTCTTACAAATTGCAGTTCCCAGGATACATACAGGGGCATCTATTCACAAGTGTCATGTTTATGAGAGCTTAAGGCCCATGTACTACATTTTTCTTCTGTTATTTTCCCCCTGATGCCCACTTATATCTTTTGTGTGGTTTTATGTACCAAAAGCAGACATGATTCATTTTTACTTGACCATTTCCAACCTCTCCTTATCCTTGAACATAAATCATACTCTTTCTGTTACTGTCCCTTTAAGATTCATATATTATGAGTGTTGTGAGTGGCTGCTCAGGATTGTGCTTCAAAAAGCAGTCCAGACAGAATTACTAATATAAGACCTTCAGTGTTAAGAGTCAGTCTAGACTGCTGTAGACAGGATGTGGGATATAAATGTGTACAATGTACAAAATGTAGAAACAAACCTTTCTTTTTAATAAATTCCTTTTAAATCAAGTGGGCCCTTTAAACATCCTCAACAAAAATCCTTATTAAATTATTAAAGATGTTCTTTTCATCATCAAAACTTCGTTTTCTTATTTCTGTCTTTTCTTGTGTTAGTTCATATCCTATCTAGAGATCAGGCAAATATAGGCACAACATATTTATTATTATTATTATTATTACTATTATTATTATTATTATTAGTGCCTTTAAGTCAGTTCTGTCTCCTGGCAACCAGGTGGATAGTGTTTCTCCAGGATATCTTGTCTTTTCTTTTGGTTCTTGGTGCTTCTTAATGGCTTGTTAAGAATATCTCCAGTTGTGTCCATCTGTTTTGTTGCTGGCTGTCCACTTCCTCGTTAATCTCTTCTTTCTTTTACATTGAATTGGTTCTTCTCATAATGTGTCCAAAATAGTCTCCGCCACAGATTCTTTGCCCCAGGTGTGGTGCCATACCTCCAAATGCAGTGGGGCAAGATCCACTGGTGCTTAACAAAAAAACAAAGTGTGCTGGTGTAGCTGCAGCTGACTGACAGACCAAACTGGCCCAGTTTGAGCCCACACATTCACTGGGTTCCAAAAAATTAAGATAGCTCTTATTGCTCAGCTTGGTGTCTGTCTACAGGAAAACCCATGTGCATTAATTAAAAAATAATAAATGAATAAATAATTGTGTTTTTGGTAAAATTGTTCCCCACCATACCCCTTTCCCATTTTATGTTAGGCAAAGGCCCCACCCCCCAGCTGAAGTGGAAATTTTGATTGATTGGATGTATGACTCCATCTGTTCAGCCTATAAGTCAGCAGTCCATACAGTTTGGAGATGATTTTTTTCAATGTAAGGATACTGAGCACAATCAAACTGTGGTGGGGCATCACCCCAGTCCTTTGAAAAGTGATTGGTCAAATGCCTGGTTGCCCCTGTGCTTCTACAAGCCATGCTCTGCCCACAGAGACACAGCACGTCTTCGCCCACAACGCTCGACACAACTAGGATTTTGTCAGGTGCGTTCTGATTGGCTATTACGAGGCCTTATACATACACTTCTTATGATTCAGACAGAAAACTTTGTTTTCCTGCTAAGTTATTATTAATTATTATTAAGGCTAAAACATGATATATCCATAGGTTTTTTTACAAAGGCCTCCCATTCCCTTGGGCTGTGGTTGGTCGTTTGACATGTCAAATGGCCTCTTCCTGATAAAGCAGGTATGTGACCATGTGGCAGTGAAAAGCACCAGCACTTTAGTTTTCTGGGCCGTGAGTCAGAGGTGATGCTGGATTTGGTCAGCGACCTATTTTTCTGCCATCCAATGAAAATCTTTTCACCAAGTTCAAAAGCATATTTTTTTTCCCTTTCTCACTTTTTTATTGCCCTCCACATCCACAAAGAGCAAAGAAAAACCATAACCTGGACAGTTCATTACATTTGAAGACCTTTCCAGTTCTTCATCCTTGTTTTGCCAATCTATCTTGGATCCTTTGTTGTTCATAATTGTTCCAAATAGGCAAAAGCTGTCCATCTTCATCGACAGTGGTAAAGTTAGCAGTCTTTACCTTTCCCATTCCTGTCGGTTTCCTCATAGTGAGCTGAAGTCCCAACTTTTCACGTACATAATTTACTCAGATCAAATGTGCCACTGTGGTTTTTTCTTCGTTCACAAACCTTAAAAAACAATAAAGTACTATGTATTGTAAAAATATTGCAATATTATAATTTTTACTGTATCGCCCATCCCCATATGCTTGTATCATTCCTTAAACCTGGCCTACCAGTAACCTGGATGGTATTCAGATGTGTGAATGCAGCTACAGTTGGACAATTAATCAAGGAGAAGTATTGCTTGAAGGCGGCAGTCAGATCAGATGTATTACCCACATGGAATGTTTAGTCCACACATATAGTCCTATCTCAATTACAATGCACGACAGATGCAGTGACATCAGTGAATTATTGACTTGTTACATATTTACATAAGAAAACATAGCAGTGCATGTGCATACACCTCCTAAAGCCAGTGAAGCGCTTCTCCTGGGTCAAGAGGACAGAGTTAAGTGCTACGAGAACAGTCATTGGCACAGTAGAAGGCTACTCGTTCTTGTATTGTTGAGAAATAAGATTTTTTGGTCATGCATTATTAAGACCCTTTAACCCACGAGCTCTGAGTTGGAGAGCATGTGCAGTTTGGATGAATGCTAGCATGCTCCTGTTGTATCTGTATGGCATGATTAACTATCCTAGCAGCTGCAGCAGATTCAGGTTTTAGAAGTGAAATTCAAAATTAAGAGCGTGAAACTCAGACATTCATTCAATTTTGTACAACTACAGCTTGTCTAGCAATGAAGCACTGTGTGTGTGTGTGTGTGTGTGTGTGTGTGTGTGAGTGCGCGCTGTGGTATTGTTGTCATGACAACAAGTCCACTGTCCTATTGCTGCTTTTGTTATAACTGCCATTGTGACCAAGGATGTAACAAAAATGCATGAACGAATATGATACCATGGTCAGTTTTAAACAAACTTCAAAAAATGTTTAAATAAAGCTGTGAATTAGGAAGTGAACGGTGATCAAAAATAATTTACATCATTTGGATAAACTGTGGGATCTACACTACAAGTTAAGAAGAAGCAGCTATGGTGTGTATGCTTTGTACAGTTCAATCTCCATATATAGCGCTGTGCGAGCATCAGAGACCAACCTTCATTTACTTAAGTTCCAGCCAAAACTGTCACTTTGTAGAAATATGTTTGAGAAAATCACACAGAAGCCACAGAAATGAATTCTAACATCACATTTCTCAGTATTATCATGTCCAGCCTTTGCTTTCTATTCTTCACTGCAAAAAATATGTTGCAAAAAAGTATGTTGTCAGTTAAAACGATGTTAAATCTATTTGAAAATTCCAATATTAAAATCCAGTAACCTGCAAGCTTATTTTAAGATTATTTAAGTTATTGGCAAACATTTTTTTTACTGGTTTTAAGTTATTTTATTATTGATTTATTTATTTACTTACTGGGGTCTGTGGGACCCGTTTCCAATGTTTACCAAAAGAAAAAAAATGATGTGATTTAGTATTAGTCTGCCTTTGCTCATTTTCTGTGAAGAACATATAAAATAACACATTTTCAGTGACTTCACTCTGTTCACCCCCTACATGGGTGGACAACATGGTCAGGCTGCTGACTGGCTACAGCTGCTAAAGGAGAACCCTACGCTGGACACTTGTGCTAATTTAAACATCTGCCGTTTTTACATAAATTGTTATGCCTGTAATGATTTAATAAAACAATAATGCAGTGGGTCCCCCAGACTACTGAGTAACAAAAACCGTCAACAACACACGAGGGTTAGGTAAAATTATCTCACTATATTGGCAGATAATTTTGCTTGTTTTAGGAAATGTGTTTGCAAGCTAAATTAAGTGTATTAGTATAGTGAGATAATTTACTTAAAACAGCGAAATAAACTTATAATAATTGGTGCCCAATCATCCCAAACATAGACATATTAGTTATGTAGACTAGAATTAAGTTAATTTCACTTGACAAGATGCTGTGTCTTGCAGTGTTTTTGGAAGATTTACTTTCAGTTTTCCTAAGAAATCTGCAAGGATGTTTTTCCACACCTCTAAAGCTCAGTCTCAGTTGGTTGCATTTTCTGCTTCTCACAATCCAACATCTGTCTGATTTTGAAGATTTAATGAAGAGTGGTCTCTGACCTCAGCATAACACTGTATGCATATCTCTGTACAGCAGATTCTTGTATTTTTTGATGTCCCAAGTCTATCAGTATCTATAAGGGACAAAGCATCTGCTTAATTCTCTTCTCCTCTTCTCATTTCTTTCCATCAGTACTGCTGAGCCACACTGAGCTTGTGTTACTTCCTAGTTTTCTGGTATTTCCTTTCACAGACAGAGCTCAGTTAGCCAAGCCTGTGGTTGGACACCGCAGTTCTGGCCATGCTGGAGGTCAGTCCAATGGATATGGAGAAAAGTCCAGTGTCCGTGCTGCCAAAACAGCCCTGCATTGGGGGGGTGGCTTCTGTAGCTTTTGGGGGATAGTATGTCTTTAGGTCCTGATCCAGCTGATCGGCACCCAGAAGGCCTCCCTTTCCAGTCGCTCGAGAATGCCCCGCAGTTCAGCACAGGCACTGGCAGAATCTTCCTTAATCAGGACCCGGTCCACCAGGTGACCGTACTGCTGCTCAATCTGTTGGGCTGACTGGCGCATTTCCTGCAGCTCCTCCTCCTGAAAAACACAGAGACATGAAAAGGGAATTTCACAGATTTTTCAAATTGTCAGATTTTTTTGTTTTATCTGAAGTCATTTTAGAGAACAAGAATTCTGTTAGAGAAGCAGAATTGTTCACAATGGTAGTGATAGGAACCAGACATCTGAAGAGTGTAACACCTCTAAAAGCTCCCACACAGAAAATTCCATTAGACAAAATGGCTGTGAATTTACTGATGTCTGAGTCGTTGTTTCACGATAGTTTTGATAAGCTTTTGGCTTTAAATGGAATTTGAAAGTACTTTAATAGCACAGAGGTACATGCAAAAGTTATGCTCTCAGATTTATTACTATTTTATCATTATGAAAATTAAATATAAAAGCTCAGAAGACATGTGTGGCTTCACTGCTGAATTTGGATAGTAAATAAAATGGTTATATTTGTGTTGTAGATGTTTTGACCCCTGGTTCCAAACCCCACCACTGTAAAGAAAGTGTAAAGTCATTTTCACATCAAACCACTCTGTAAATATCTAAATAATTTTAGATAAAAATGAATATTTTATGTAAAACAATAGGCTACATTTGCTAATGATAACTCTTAAACCTCTTTAAATGTCTGAAGGATGTAGGTTTTTAAAACTGCCCATTTGCTTGAAATAGACAACTGCCATCTTATGTTTTTGTGGTGCTGTCCCACAGTTTGTTGTTGGGGAAGGGGTGGGGGTGGGGTGGGGGCGGGATGGTCAAAGCGAAGATTATGTTGCAGTGCATGCTGGTGATCATTTCTGGATGTGATTGTGTCATGGGCCTGACTTGGCCAACGGGCCTTGTGACATATTGGATCTATAACATTTGATAACATAATGTCATTTTTTCATTTGTGTATTTTCAAACGTGAATAGATTTAATCAATTACAATAATTAATAATTATTATATTATAATTATTATAATCATTATAATATTCATTCATTTTTGGGCCAAAATTAAAATGCATCAACAGATGTAAAAGTCCAGCCCCTAAAAAAGTAAAACAAACAACAACAACAAAAAAAACAAATGGGTTGTTTTTATTGACCATATTTCACTGCTGTCCAGTGACGTTTATTTTTTTTTAATATTTCTGATTTGTACCAAAATAATCAAACAAAATATAAACAAATCAAATTACTGTAAAATCTGACATGATGCATTTATTCATGATTCATTTTCTAAAGACACATTTACAGCCCCAGTCCAAGCAGGGGAAACACTGAACAAATGCTCAGGACTCACAGTAATTCTGCCATGCTCTCCCCCTGCTGGTGAAGTGGCAGCACTACGGCGCCTGCGACTCTCAGGGATCCGAGGTTTCACAAAGACTACATAGGGCTTGAACTCACCAGTCCGCAGGGTGTGCAATGCCTAGAAAAGCACAAGAGGATTTTATCAACTCGAGCCAACTGTTGTTATAAAGCACATTTTACAACAGATGTTGAGCTAAAGAAGCTTTCCAGAAATGTGGGTAAAAAACCCCTAATGAGTGTCACCCAGGACGACAGCAGGTGAAAAAAACACCTGAGCATGAGAAAGAAACACTAAGAGAAACTAAGTCTCTAAAACACGAGGAACAAACTCTGAGGGGAACATAGACTCAAAGGGAGAAAGTGCCCAAGAGCAAGAGGAACAAACTCTGAAAGGAACCTAGACTCAAAAAGAAAAACACCTTAAAGAGGAACCAAGGCCCAATCCCATTTCACCCCTCACCTCTACCACTTTGCCCTTAGCCCTCCTTTTGCGCGTTCACATCAAGAGGAGAGGTGTCCTGATTTGTATTGAGATAGAGGGGTAGGGCGAAGTGTTCAGGGCTAAACGGCCCTCCAAACAGAAGTTTTTCAGAGAAACACTCCAAATGGAGTGTTATGAGAAAAAAAGAAAAACCAGTCAGATGGCTGCACAAAAGACCAAAGAAACCCACAAATGTATGTTTCCCTTAAAAATAAGACCTTATGGTGATGTTGTTTCAATGCATTGTCTTTATTACAAGCATGAAAAGTCGCTAATATGCGAATGTCTCGGTAGCTAGCTAGCTAAATTTCTCGTTCCACCTTAAATAGTCCAACAGTTCTAAGGTCTGAATTGCCAGAATGTAACCGCTGTTCTATTTAAGGTGGAACAGGAAACTTCTAAGGAGAAGCTGGTGAATAACTGACTTCAGCTTCATATCACTGAAGAACTAGGAGTGGGCGATAAATAATAATTGTCACCCCCCCTTTGAAAGCATATGATGCCCTAAATGGAACTAAAGCCCAGCAGTGAGGAGCTGAACTTGACCCTCCTCTGCTATCACTGCAGACTGTCAGGGTCACCTGCAGAGCGGCGCTAGTAACCTGTTAATAAAGTAATATTCTTTATTTGATGGGAAGATTTCAACCACCACTGCTTGCAACTCAAAAACGTCTCAAAGAACATGAGGAACAGACTCTGAAAGGAACCAAGACTCACAATTGAAACATGTAAAAGCATGAGGAGGAACCACTGTGAAGAACCTACATTCAAAAGGCGAACTCACTAAGAACATAACGCAGAACCACAGAGAGGAACCAAAGACTAAAAACGAAAAAGTCCCAGGAAATATGAGAAACAAACACAGAGGAACCAAGACTGAGAGGAATAACTTACTCTAACTGCAGAACTGTCCAGCACAGGTACAATCACAGACACACTTTACAGAGGCAGGCTGAAAAGAGAGGTCCTCAGACACTACAGCAGGCAGGATGTGTTAGACGTGTATTCCCTCTTGAACAAATGCTTATGCTTAAACTCTGTTTGAAATCACGTTGTATTAATATGCCTATTACTATAATTATTTTCCTCTAATCTAATATTTAACATGAGAAGCTCATAAAGATAATCGTGGTGGTTCATGGCTGCCTGGTGATGTTTTTAAAAGTCCTCTGTTCACTCTGAAGTGTGCTGTTTGCCTGTTTGGTCTCAAGGGCTCATTTACAATGAAAACTCCATTTTTGCACATGTGAAGTGCTTTTCTTTTCTCTGCTCTCTGGCTGCTGTGAAATATGCTAGTTAGATGCACACAATACAAGTGAAGCACTAGGGGGCAGCAGATTTACATTTTAAGTGTTATATGAAATGAAATGTTCCCTCTTAAAGTTGCAGTTTTCTTTCCTTGCAAGTACTGAGGCCTGCTCTAGCTGTGCATACAAATAGGATTATCTTAGAAAGACTGATCAGTCTGTTGTTTAGCCACCAGAAGAAAGATGTCATCCAACAATCAAGTGGCAAGAAGAAGCAATTCCAAAGGTTACAACAATGAGCGCCACCTTAAAACGTTGCTAGATGTTGCCTGTTGTTGCTGAGATGGTTTTCAGGGTTCTCTTTTAGAAGCAAAGTAGAAGGTCTGGTTTACGGTTTGGCCTCAAACATCCTCCATACCTCAGGCTGCACGTCCACCAGACACATCTTGTTCTTGGCTTGAACAGAGCGGATTGCCTCTATACTGGTGCCGTACTGGTTCTCCTTGTACTCTCCGTACTCAATGAACCTGCGCAGCAGGAGACAGCAGAGCATAGAAATACGTTTATGATGAAAACATATGTTCTCCTCATTTACACTGTCCTAGAATAATCTTCCATTTGTTCTGTTCTAGAAGGTTCTCCACCATAATACTGTTCTAGAATGTGCAACGTTCTTACATATTTTCCCCAAACACAGTTCTAACATAGTCTGTACATCCCTCATGAGGATTATCCTTCATACTTTGTTCTAGAATATTATCCCAATCTGCCCATACACACTGTTCTAGAATGTTCTTCCCTATTTACACCCTTCCACAATGTTTTCCAAATTCACATTGTTCTAATATACATCCCATACACACTTCTAAAATAGTCTCTGCTAAAATAATCATTGCTGCTGAGGGGTTCCCCTCCATCCATTGTTCTAGAATCTCATCCCATTCAAAGGTCTTCCCATTCTCTTCCTTTATGCAGTTTTAGGATGTTCTTCCCATTCACGTTGTTCTAGAATGTACACTGTATTAAAACAATCTCCCAATTTGTTCTCCATTCACACTGCTCTGGAAAGTTTTTCCCAATCACACTGTTCTAGAATGTTCTCCCTCATTCACACTGTTTTCAAATGTTCTCCTCTGTTCACTGTTCTAAAACACTCTCCCTATTTCTGCTGAGGGTTCTCCTCCATCACTTGTTATAGAATGTTATTCCCATTCCCAATAATCTCCCTAAAATGTTTTCTTCTTCACACAGTTCTAGAACGTTCTCCTCATTCATGCTTTTTTGGAATGTTCTCCCTCGTTCACACTGTTCTGGAATGTTGTCCTACATTCACTGTTCTTACACGATCTTTCCATTCACATGGCTCTAAAATGTTCTCCCTTTCTAGAACATTTTTCTCTACTTCTCATTTTTCTAGAATGGTCTCCTCTATCACACAGCTCTAGAATGGTCTCCTCATTCATACATTTCTGGAATGTTCTCCTCCATTCAATGTTTTGGCATGTTTTCCCCATTCACAATTCTAAAATGTTCTCCCCACTCATGCTTCTTCTAGAATGTTCTCTCCAGTTCACAGCTTTCTAGAATGTTCTTCCCATTCACAAAGCTCTGAAGTGTTCCTCCTTCACACTATGCTAGAATGTTCTTCTCCATTGAATATTCTAGAATATTCTCCTTATTCACACTTTTCTAGTGTTTTCTCTCCCATTCACACTATTCATGGATCTTCTTCTGTCTCATAATGTTCTAGAATATTTCCCCCATTCACAGTGTTTGTAAATGTCCTCCCTCCATTCACACTGTTCACTTGGCTTGTCTTCTTATTGGGAAGAGCGTATAATCAGCAGTCAACATCAGAATGCCGGTGTCAGCATGTCACAGCCTTAAGGGTCAGATACATCAGTGGAATATTAATCTATTGTTAGCGTTAAAACTGTTTCAAGCAAGAGCAACCAGTGATGAACTGGATTGAGTACATCATTCTCATCATTCTCATCATCATTACTGAGACAGTAAGTGATCACCACAGAGAGGTGACAGTTTTGGGTCACTACATAGGAAAATTTTACATCCACAATAAAAGTATGCTTATTAACTTATTATATTCGAATTGTTGTTACTTAACTGTGATTATGAGCCATATGGTTATGTCTAAGGAAAATCAGCTTATTGGACTGAGGCTTAAATGTGAACTTCCCACAAATCACTGTTCTGTGTGAGCCCATTTTCTGCTTCAGCTGGCTGATGTGCACTTTTACTCAGAAAATCAATGCCAAACCATCAGAGCAGAACCGACTTAATCCTTTAGCGCTCAAAAGCTCACAGCTGTGCTCTCTCACTCACTTGTTGTTCTGGGCGTCAGCATCAAAGGCCTGCTTGGTGACAAAGTGGTACTCCACACCCTCCTTCTCGTGGCTTTTCTTAGGCCGTGTGGTGTCTTTAGAAAGGTTAGAAGGGAGAGACATTTACAGCCTAATTCAATAAATGCCTCTGCAAAGCTGTTTTTCCTCTAGAAACGGCATGTAGGGTGAGACAGACGCAATGTGCTGTGTCTTAATCACTGTCCCTTTGCTATGCAGTGCACAAGGAACCCTTAGGGTTTCTTGGCCTACAGAGAAGGTGTACAGCTAAACCTACATGCCTGGTAAAGGTTAACATGTTATATGATAACATCTGATACAAGTTATAAATAAAACATGTGGAATATCTATTTTAATGTCTTCATTTAATCAGGAAATATGTTCGTTTTCCAAAATGTGCACTTAAATTAGCTTAGCGGTAGCATACCACGAAATTCTAACTCAAAATTTTTAACATTTATATCTTGAACTAAAGGCCTAGCTTTAATAGGCAAGGTTTGCCACTAATGGATATATTTACACTGACATGCCAAAAGCCATGCATGTATATATTATGAGATGTTATCTTGTGAATGAGGTTAAACGCTGGCCAGCATGCTAGAAGACTGGCAACATGTAGTGTGGTCCAATGAGTCATACCAGTGAGTGCCCATGCCCATGAAGCCATGGACCCCAGTCATCAACAAGACATTGTGCAGGCTGGTGGTGGTTCCACATACTGGTGTGGGATGTGTTCTCATGGCATGGGTTGGGTACACTGGTCCACCTAAAAATGTCACTGACCAGTGACTGTTACGTTTTACTGCTTGGTGACCATTTGCAGCCCTTCATGGACTTCATGTTCCCTCATGATATTCCAGCAGAATAATGCACTGTGCAATCAGGCCCAAGGTGTCCAGAACTGGTTTGAAGAGCATTCTGGAGAGTTATGACTAATGGTGTGGCCTGCATGTTCGACATTCGCTGGGCTGGAGGGGGTCCTACATGATACTAGTTCCAGTCCCATGACTTTTGGCATGTCAGTGTATATAACTTGTGTAGGAAGATCATAAACTGTGGCAACCTTATGAAGGATGTAGAACATGTTACTTTAGATGATGTCCTTGCAGGAATATTTGGGCAGGAAATCAGTTTACATGTTGCTGCTTTTGGAACAAATCATTTTCAAAATAATTTTTCAGTTTTAACTAATTTGAAAGTGCCTTTAAATCGTGTGTAAATTTCATGATGAATGGACTAAAAGAAACAGCCCAAATTGACTTTCCTTCTCCTGTAAGGTTACCTGTAAAGGTGCATCGTTAGCACTTATGAATAAAAAAAAAAGGTAAATGTGGAGGACGTGACGATGTGGAGGGACTTACGGGGGACGGCCACGGCGTAGCGATGGGGGTTTTCTGCTATTACTTTCTGCTTCAGCTCATTGATGCGTGCTCCGAGAGAACCTGCAAGATAAACCCAACATCAGTCATTCAGCGCAGAGCGTATGAGCCATAACTTTTTCAGAATATGACTGCCTAGTGATATCGGCCTTAAATATGAATTCATTGCCTTAGTCCTTGTTCTACCCACATAAAACATACTGCGAAGCAGATTTACAGCAGTGTGATTTATTCACTACCACTAGGGGTCAGTATCACCACTTGAAATTTGAATGTGAGTCTAAAATGGGCCACTAAGATTTGCAGATACAAGAATGAAGAGCCTATTTTGATTTGATGTACTTATATACGGCGCAGGAAATAGTTATGATTCTTTTATTCTTTACAGAGCCTTTTAAAGGGGATGTTGATTGTTGTCCCAGCATGGTACACATATCTATTACTGTTGAAATATGTAGATTAAACCGAGCAAAATACTTTCTTTGTTATTAAAAATAGACAAAATTCCTCTACAAGTACACTCTAAAAAGATGGTTCCTCAAAGGTTCTTTAATAAAGAAAGTGGTTCTGTATAGAACCATGATGTAACGCCGGGGAGCAAGGAGGCGGACACATACGCTGAGAAAAGCGACTTTGATTGAGGGCAAGTCCAGGGTCGTGGTCATGACAGTCCAGATTCATAGAGCTAATGCGAAGAGATCAGGGTGCAGACATGATAAACAAACACAGAACCTCAAACAAGAACCAAACAACACAAGAATACAATACATCCAAACATCTCAAACAAAGACCTACAAACACACCGGGGAAAACAGGGCTTAAATACATGAGGGTAAATGAGGGACAGGTGGAAATACAGGTGGAGACAATCAAGGGTGGAGTCACGAAACAAGAGGGCAGGACTGAAAACCAAAACAAAAGCACATGGACAGGACTGGGAAGTAAAGAGAACAGGAGCACATGGACAGGACTGGGAGGGGCCAATCGTGACATATGAACACTCAAACAACCCATTGCATGCTTTAATGGTTCTTTGCATGATCAGCTGGTTCTTCAGCTTGATGGAGAATGTGCTAAAACGGTCCTATATAGAACATCTTTGAAAATGGTTCTAAATAGCACCAAAGAAGAGTTCTGCTATAGTTATGATATCAAGCTTATAACAATAGCAGAACCCTTTTTGGCGCAGCATAGAACCTTTTGCAACATTGAGTGTTCATGGTTCTATATAGAACCACTTTGTTTATTAAAGAACCCATGAAGAACTTTCTCTTTTCAGTGCGTAGGCTGTTATTGTACCTGTGGCATCAAACAGTTTCTCTCTAACTCGTCCACTGTGTGTGGAACAGCAAGCTAAATATCTAATTTTACTCAGTTATATCCTTCAGCCATTCCAGCTTCATTTTACCCAGTAGAAAACCTTTCAGATTTTAATAAGCAACCATGTGACATTATCACAGTATGATAACAAGCACCTACATGTAGATAGATTTTGTCTGTTTGTAATGTTTTCTATAATAAACAATTTCCATTTGCCCCCCACCCCCCCCACCCCCCCCCCCTCCCCCCTCCCCCCTCCCCAACTAAAATGACAATGTCTGATTTCCATTTTATGTTGTAAAGCATCAATGTTCACTTTAACCAAGTCTATAAAGTCCTTAACATCTAAAAAAGGAAAACATGGAGCATTGAATACTCACTTTTTTGATGCCTTATTTCTAGGGGTGCCCAGTCCTGGAGATCTACCACCCTGTAGAGTTCAGGGCTATACATCTGGCTGTCATATTCAGCTGCTCCTGAAAACTTTCCTCAGCTGGATCAGGTGTGTCAGATCAGGGTTGAAACTAAACAGTGCAGGATGGTAGTTCTCCAGAACCAGGGCTGGGGACCCCCTGCCTTATTCAAATACTCAAATAAGTAAGCAAATGCTATGACGAGTTCAGATATGCCTATAACAAAAGAACTACACCCTACACCATGAGGGGCATGGTGCTTTTCCAGAGACCTAGGGGAAACACTGCATTTAATAGAGTTTAATAGTATTAGACATGTACACTACAAGTCTTCAGTCAGGGTTCCATTTAGAATAATAATACTGTTACTTCTACTTAAGGATATTTGTGAGGACAGTGGCGGTTGGAGGGGGGGTGTCTGTGGGGATTAATTTTTTGTAGAAAAGATTTAATTTATCTATCGCTATTGCTGCCCTGCAATGGACTGGTGACCTGTCCAGGGTATGTCCGCCCGATGACAGCTGGGATAGGCTCCAGCACCCACCCACCCCCGTGACCCTGAGGGAGAAGCGGCTTAGTAAATATATGTGTGTGTGTGTGTGTGTGAGTGAGTGTGTGTGTATTGCTATTGCTATGAGACAAAAAGCAAAAAGCATACAGCTTTGAGTAGCAGAGTGGCTCACAGCAAGAAAGCATAACCTACCAATGAAACAGGGACAAGCTTTTTTTAAAGCTTCATGTTCTATAAATAAACCGATGTTCATAGCTAATCATAAGTGCTCCTTAAGGCCACTTTTCTAACATACTGCTGAGTAATTTATGCCATTCTGTATCAGTAAGACGGCAGATGCACTCACACCTGCACACCCAGTCAAACTGCTTTATATGATTAAACAACACAGTAATACTGTAACACTCAGGCTGGTGTTGGTATCAATACTAGACTCAAGACCAACTGTCTCAGTCTTATTTCAGTCATGTCTCAGGGTCAGGGTTAGGGGGCTCGCAAATTGTTCTTAAAACACATCAGGTGTGATGCCTCAGTCTGAGTTAACTGGAAACAGAACTCTTTTTTAATCCTCATTGAAAATCTAAAAACCATCGAGCAGAAGGAAGCAGTCCTTTCTCTACATGTTTAAATCAAATCTGTTCACTGCAGGTTTAGAATCTAAATGATCTTTTCATGAGGACTTAACTGGGTTTCATATATTTAAATTCAGACACCAGAATGTTACTATTACTGTTTTCATTTAATAATAATGATGAGAAAAAGGGACAAAGAAGAAGCTCATCATCATTTGCTTCCAAAAGTTAGAATGCTAAGTTGGACTAAGACGATAATATATAATATAATGATAAGTAATAATATTTATATATTTTTTGGCTGTGTGCTGTTTAATGTTATAATTTATATTACTTTTTAATAAACTTGAATATAATTCAATTAATATAATTTAATCTACTTAATATGTTATTAATAAATGTGCAATGAACTACACATGAATTTCTTTTTTTTTTTCTTTTTTTTATTAATGTGGATAAATCTTATAAATCTGGTCTCAGTCTTGATGCAGACTCTACTGCTACATAGTCCCAGCTTTGAATCAGACTCGATGTGTCGGGATCCTGACTCAGACTCTCCTCTAATGGTCTTGACAAGAACACTAGGGTTTAGGCAACTCAACAGCTCTGCTTCAGTTACACATGTAAAAATATTTAAATTAATATTGAACAATTTTAAATGTGTACTACATATGAAGAGTCCACATTTGTGAAAAATAGCGTGTGATGCATCTAAAAACCATGATTATTCACATCAAATTCATGTGATTTCCCACAAATCCTCCAAAAACAAATGATTCGCTGCCTTACCGATGAGCACCACCAGCCGAGGTCTCTCATTGGGTCTTTGTTGGTACCGTGTCACTTCCTCATAGGTCAGGAACTCTGGCTCACCGGGCTCAGATGCATTGGCCTCTCCTGATGACCCCTGACGATCTTTACGACTCAGACGGAAACTCCTTCGCAAACCAGCTGATGCAAAGAGACAAGAAGTGTCAAAAGGTCAAAAAAGACTGTAAAACAGATTCGGAGAACTGTAAATTACTAAAATGATGTGTACACAACATAATTGAACCCTATGAGTGGATGAATAGCCCAATTTCTGAAATAAGACTCGCAAAGAAGTGGATTTTTACATGTGAGATTCAGTGGTGAGCTCAAAATTGAAATTACAAATTGAAAATTACAAATTGAGAAAGCGTTTCTCAAAACAAGCAGAATAATCAAAGTCATAAGTAACCAAAGTATTAAGAATACATTTACAATTGACATTGCATGCACAATTCCAAAGGGAAGACTAATGATTTGAAAAGTCCTTTCTTTACTGACAGGTTATGTCCATGCTTCATGAGTTTTGCAACTGGTTTGTAGTTTTGAAACGAGTGTTAAAACTTTACTTTTACATCATTTCATCAATATTAGCTTAGAGCATAGCTAAGTCTCAGCGGAAGCAGGCATAATCTGTCCTTCTATCTATAAGAAAGTGAAATGCACAGCTATTTTTAAGGGGTTAGTGGTGGCACCTGAGTGGAATGAACAGGGACTGTACCTGAATAAAAGTCCCAGGAAAACACCTGGCCACAGGAGGGCGCCACCGCTTTACACTTCGGAGAGACTACAACGCGTATTAGACCACTATACACTCGCGCACAGGCCACCCTCTGCCCTCAACACTGACCCTAGGCCAGCAGTCTGTACTTCAGGTCTGCTTTTACTAACCTAATCTTGGTCGTACCCAAAAAACATCAGACCTACAGAACTGTGCCAAAGTCAGAGACCACCTTTGATTGATGAAATTTACAGTCAAAATGCTTGTTAATGATTTTTTTTCCACACCTACAAAGTTCAGTCTTAGAAGTTGGTTGCATTTTTTGCTTTTTAGCAATCCAAGTCATTCCAAACACATTCAGTGATGTTGCGGTCTGGACTTAGTTAACCAGTCTATTGTTCTGAGAGCTTCAGTAGATTTTTTGTTTGGGTGATTAATTGATTGATTACTTTTTTATTAGAACATTTCATATTTTTAAAGCAACAGCATTCACCATAATTCAAAAGAAGCAATGCATATATTAAAAAAACAAATAGTTGGTAACAAGACAAAAAATGTATTAAGACTTATTTCTATTGAGGTTCCTAAACTAAACACATCAAACAGTAGGCAGCAGACATAACAAACATAGTTATATAACATAGCAAACATAGCACCAATTAAAACACAGTATTAACAGTAACTTCCTGGCAACCAGTTTCACAAAGTTGCTGCTACCTACCTAAAAGTGTTCCTACCCACTTTAAAACTAGGAGCACCTTCTTGTAGAGCATCTTTCACCTGAGTAAAATCATTTTTAAGACATGGAGGAACAGCCCAATATACTTTATATATATATCTTATATACACCACAACAACTTTGTCCTGCAAATTTTACCATCCAAGCATTTCATAATGCGACCCGAATTCTGATAGCAAGCTTTAAAATAAGTTTTGAAGCCTATTTTAATGTACTTTGAAATACCATCATACCATGAACAACAAGCATAATCAAAATTAGGCTGAACCAAAACTCCCACCAAGGTAGCCATTGTTTTCCCATCCAAAAACCTCAAAATTCTGGTAAGAAAACAAATCCTTTGGTTAACCTTAGTCAAAATTTTATCTGCCTGAGCCGCTCTGATAAAAAAAACTGTCCAAGATGCATTCTAAATAAGTAACTGTATTCTTAGCTGCTACAGTATCCTCAACAACTGCCTTGAAAGCTAAATATTTTTGCAATTTTATTATTTTATTCTTTTTATTAAAAGAAGGATGGAGCTTGATTGTCTGTATTGCACTGTAAACTCCTGTTTTTCCTTTATTTTGCTTTGACTCTTGTGGGCTCTTGTGCAAATGGATTACTTTATATCTGATCTCCTCAGAAATGGATCCTGAACTTCATGGCTGTTTTGACGCAAAATTAAATAAATGCACAAGAGGTGGTCTCTGAATTTTACACAGTATTCCACATAACAGATTCTGAATCAGCCTTTTTTTTTCCTGGTCCTGGTTTTCCAAAGTGACCAGTGAATATGTCCAGCACTATGAAAGAGACATCTTCCTCCAACCTTAATCTGACTTTTCCTTTGAGAACAAAACCAGATTCTGAATCATCTCCTTTAAGCCAAGCTAACCATCTTGACATAGCTGTCACTGTAAGCCTGACCCCAGGTCAGCTGTAAAGGGCAGAGTGTTCCCATCACGCACATCAGCCATCACACACTTAAACCAGTGAGTGAACGAGCAGCCAATCGTGCGGGGCGGAGTGTGACGAGCGGCCAATAGCGGGGCAGCAGCCTTGGCGGTGGCTTTGGGGTGAAGGTCAGTGGGTAAGGGTCATGGACCAAGGCACAGGGCAACAGAGGCAGAGGCGGGAGGATGGATGGAGGAGAGAGGGAGGAGAGGGTAATGCCTCAACATGACACATATGAAGCTATCTCTGATGAAAGCCTGTACCAAAACACACTGGGCTCATTTTTTTGTTTTGATGTATTAAAAGGGAAGTGCATTGATTTCTGAAAACTTCAGCACAATTGAATTGGGAAGATCTAACCCACGTCATTAGAGCGGTTCGATGGGAATTGCTCCACTGTTGAGAAAATTACAGAGCCACAACTGCCCACAGTGGTGGTAAAAGAAAATGTACTGTGTCAGATGTACCACTATTTTACCTCCTCAACTTTACATAGATAAAAACTCAGAAGGCAAACGTAGTTTCACTGGTCATTTTGGATAGTAATTAAAATGGCTATATTTGTGTTGTAGTTATTGTGACCCACAGCTCCTGTCACCACCACTGTAAACAAACCCAAGTTACTAAGTTTCTCTACAGTGCATCATTGCACATCAAAATACTCTGCATGGTATTTTAACCGCTTTAACATCCTTTAACCCCTTAAATGGCCAGGGTCCACCAGTGGGCCCAAGGTTTTAGCACACATTTCTAGAACCTAAGAATAGCTCAGCCAGTTTGCACTGAAGTCTCTGTAGTTACTGGATAGTAAACCTTAGTATGCACTTGGGATTTTAAGGGCCTAAAGTCTGTTTTTATGAGTTTCATGGAAAGTTATACTTGTACTTTTTGAACCTTCAACAGACACTCAGTTCTCTCTTTACATAAAAATGTACATACATATTAATAGCCTTTGGTAGGACCCTCTATTTAGATCTGTTGACTTTAATCTCTATACTCTTTTAACCCCTGGTATCAGGTTACAGACATCTCTAAACTAATTTAAACGGACAACTCTCCCTTTCAGCAGTAGAGGGCGCTATTTACATGTAACTTTCCCTGCATCTTTACAGGTCATACAGATGGAACAAGGATTGTATGGTGTCAGGGTGACCTTGGAAGATGTGAGAAAGGGAAACTGCTCTTAGACACCTTCTAATGCCTGTGCCTGTCTCCTTAGATCCGTCTGCTATAAATGACTGAATTTTCAGATTGATAAGACTGCTAAACACCTAGACACGCTTATCACCCCCCCCCCTCTCGCTCTCTCGCTCTCTCGCTCTCACAGTAGAAGCCATATTAGCACTCTTTAGTAAATGAGGTTCTAATGTGACAGGCTTGTCTGTAACACATTCAAGAAAGAGGCGACGCTCTCTCTCTCTCACTCTCAGAGTGAAACAGAAGTGTGAATGAAAGCATTCGTCTGGTATTTACAATTTACATCTCTACCCACGTTCCTTTACTTCCTCCTCATAGATAAATATTACCTTCAAGCATACAGTACAGTGCAAGTCACAAACCACCTCCAGTTATTTGATTTCCAGTCAAAACGGTCATTGAGTTCAAGTTATTCACTTTTTCAGTGTCAGGTAAAAAAGCATAAAACATACTGAACTGAAAATTACACAGAAGCCTGAACCACTAATCATTATTCAGTAAATAGTGTGGCCTCTCTTTGTCTTTATTACAGCTTCCATTCTTTTTCCTGCTGCTCACGATCCAAGTGATCCTAACCACATTAAACAATGATGTGGTCTGGACTCTGTGATGGTCAGTCAGTTCTGAGAACACCAGCAACATCTTTATTTGATTTTCAAATGTTCTTCTTTTTTGTTTGTGTTCTTTTCTCAGTACGGGCTTCTTAAGAGCTACACATCCTTTCAGATTCATAGGGATGTCTTCTCCCAGCGGAAGGATGGACAGAAGCATCTTTTCCAGATCTAAAGCAAGAGTGGAACTTGATTTTCTTCTCTCTATCAAAGATTAAGGCTTTGAGTGACAAGGTCTTGCATGGATGTTGGGAACCCAAATTTCTCTATGCTATTTATAAACTCCAGTTTTGGAAACTCTTTTTTTCTTGGTATTTTTTCTTGAATTTCTATATTTTATTAAATTATTTTATATATAATTTACAGATTTTCAGAAATATCTCTTGAAATAGGAATAACTTGTACATGATGGCCATTTTGACTGAAAAAAATGAAGGGTTGTTGCTGAGTTTTGCACATTAGTCTGCCGGTCTGCGTCTGAAAGCCTCTCGACAGTAAAATAACCTCCCCATATTGTTTTATTTCACCCTACATTCCCCTTTTCACCATCTGCTCTCTTCATGACCTGACCCTTCCTGCACCTGCTGCTACTACTCATGATCTGACATAAAACCAAGCACACGCGGTCAGTGTATTTTGAACGGCGGGTCAGCATGTGGGACGCAGGCAGAGCACTCTGAAACAGTCAGTGCCGTCAGTGGGTGGGAGTGTGAGTGGATGGGTGGTTGGGAGCGGAGGAGGCATGCAGGCTCTCACCTATGTAGTGTCCATTGAAATAGCCCTCACAGTCACAGTCGTCTGTAAGGAGGCAAGCAGGGAGAGAAAGGGAATGAGCCGAGGAAGAAGAGAGGCGAAGGAGAGGAAGGAAGCAATGGGGTGGGGGGGTGCAGGCAGAGGAACACACATAGGCAGGCAGGCAGGCAGCAGGTATGGGGCAGTACTATGCTTAGGTCATTTGACAGTTATCATTGTGAAGTTCCTGTTATGATGCTGATCCACTGGGTTTGGTGAGTGAGTCATCCACTCTCAGGCAGCACAGTCAGTACTATAGCAGATTTTCAGCAGGCCACAACCGCCTTACTGGGAAGGGGCTGCCCATTAGAGAGAAAGACCATCTGGTAGAGTGTGGCAGCGTACCATAGGGAGGTGTGATTGTCATATGTCACTGTTGTAACTGTTGGCATAAACAAGTGTCTATACTGGGATCATAAACATGTTGAATGAGGAGGTTTGTGCTCTGATTTATTTTCTGTGGTTATCTGTGGGATGTAGTTAAAAAGGCAACCATGTCTTATGTGTTACATGTGGAAACGTGTGAAGAAATACATGAAGAATACCTGATTTTTGCACATTTCAAAAAGACGAATTAAGAAACATGACTTGGGGAGGGGGGGTACATTTATTCCCTGCAATGGTACTTTTTTGAGTACAATTAAATCATAATACTGTTACTTTTAATTGAAGCACTTTTACTTCACTACTGTAATATTTATAACTGTTAAAGGGCAAAAAATGTGAGTGTTGGCTAATAAACAAACTGAAATCCCTAACATTTTATATACATAGGGAGTGTATATAAAGTTGCCAGAGTGGCCTGTCTGAGTGGCTGATCATCAGTAGATCATAAGTTCAGTCTCACTGCTTAATCATCAAAAGATCATTAGTTCAAATCCTGGTGAAATGATGGTCCTCCAAGGTCAGGAGTCTGGGAGGGGATTAAGCCCTCAACCCACAACCTGGGGGAGGGGCAGCAATTAATCTATGGGTGGAATTTACCAATAACCAAATTAGTAAAAACAAAGGGGCTAAACTAAGTGAAAAATCCAACAAAAATGTAAAGCAATTTCAGCTTAAAAACCAGATGTCCACATAGTGTTTGATTTATTTTTGAATAATCTAATTTACACTGTACTGTTCACCTAATACAGAGCAGTTCTAAAATGTGAGTTAGAAGAACGTCTGGTTAAAATAAGTTCATATTAGAAGAACGTCTGGTTAAAATAAGAATCAACTCAAAAGTGATTTGTAGCTGGTTGCCTTAAAATTTGAAGTTGAACTGACTGTTTTTACGGTGTGATAGAACACACTCATGTTCAGAAAATAACATAATTCATTTTCCATGACAGTCACAATAAACTATTCTTTCATCAAGAAATGTAGTTTGTTAACTAGCAGTTTGTTGTTAATGTAGGTTAGTGTTATTGTCGTTGCCAAGCAACATAATGATTAAAGATTATCTCATGAGTGTCATTACAGAATTCAGTTGATATTCACAGTCATATTTATATATTAAGAGTTTACAGCATGATTTCAGTGGCTCAGCCAATCAGACTTCAGCATTAGATTTATCCTTTGTATGAATATTAGATGCTATCACCACAGCCCACTGGCTTGAGCACTTGAACAATAATCTCCACCCAATATCAACAGTCTAAGTGCTTCTTAAGCACTTTCTTCCAGCCATTACCCTCAGTCCTCATAATATTACACTGTATGATCACAGCACTTGTATTCAGCTGTGCTTGTGCGTGTGTATTTGTTTGTGTTAGTGTTTGTGTATGTACGTGCACAGCAGGATGAATATCTGTCCAGACTGACTCACAGAAGCGGCATTAAAGCTGGATTAAGTGACAGACTGCTCTCATTTCCTAATCGCTGTGATCATGAGCTGTGTGTGTTTGTGTCTGTATGTTTGTATGAACTACATTATAGCATACTTACCTTTTTCACATCCCTGGTCATCTAGTGCAAGCCATAAAAAAAAGAAGAAAAAAAGACAGATTACACCGAGTCCATTTGTTTTTTGCTGCCTACTTTTTGGCAAACTGGGATTAGGCCTTTAAGAGCATGCTGCTGGAATTATGGATTATTATAGAAATTACATAAATATTCTCATCCTCTGGCTGATTATATCACAACAGACAAAGTAAAGCTGAGGTTACGACTCTGTGCTGCAGTAAGCAAAGGCAGGAGGGGGAGGATGTATTACTAAAGTGTTGCTTTCTCTCCAGTCTAATCTGATTGGGTCCAGAAGCAGTAGGCAGACGTTCAGTGTCAGAAATTGTGGTGTTTCATACTCAGACCTTAAAATATGGGCTGATAAGAGAACAGCAGTAACTTTGTTTATTATTCAGTATTTAAAAATCAGATGAGCAGTCTAACATTTTGGGCATAACAGTCTCAATAAAGAGCTCAGCTACTATAGGAAGGTAGGGATGCAATGGAAAGGCCTACGACAGTGTCAAGACCTAAGACTATGAGAAACAGTGATTAAAAACACTGGGCCTCATTCACCAACTGTTCTTAGAAAAGGAATTTCTTCTTAAAATCCACTTATGCAGTTTTTATGAAGATTCTGACACTTACCAGTGTTTGGTATTTGTTCTTAGGTAGAATCAACACACACTCAAGAGCACCAAGTGAAATATTTTCATATTAATAAAAAAAATTAACTTAATTCATAATTCAGAATTAAGTGGGTGTACGTGAAAATTGCCATTCTAAAGAAACCTGTTGAGACAGAGGTGGTGGTGATAGGAGCCAGATGTCTGAAGCATTTATTGCGTCTATCAGCTCCCTTTAAAAAAAGCTACTAAATGAAAGGATTATTCATTTGCTGAGATGTTGTATGACAGTTTTGAGAGAAAGTCTTGAAGCACTTTTTATACATCTATTGTTTTAGTCATGTTTTACTTTCTATTCTCATTTATTTATTTTTTTAACAACTCTATTTTCTGACTGTGTATTTTCTCTTTTGTAAAGCACTTTGAATGATGGCAGTGTATGAAGGGTGCTACATAAATAAACTTACCTTGCTTTAAAACATATTTTGTAAAAGTCCGTTCATGGCAGAGGTACATTCAGCTGTGAGGCAAAATATTTCCCAAGAGAAAACTCATTTTTCAGATTTACCACTATTTTACTATTATCAACATAATATACTAAAACTCAGAGTGGAAGTGCAGGTATGCTGGTCATTTTGGATAGTAAATAAAATGGCTGTATTTGTGTTATAAACATTGTGACTCCTGGTTCCTATCACCACCACTGTTAAGAGATTCAGTAAGTGAGTCAGTAAGTTTCTCTATAATGAATAGTTTCACATCAAACCAGTCTAAATGCATGTTTACAGGTCAGTGATTGAATAATCTGGACATTTTGATAAATTAGTGGAATTCCTTTTTAATGCTAAAATATGAAAAAGGACAATTCTACTTACAGACAGGCTTTTTGGGCGATTTGGGATTCTGCAACGTCCCCATTTTGAGTCTGTAGGCTAAACGCCTGAAGGTAAGAGATGAAGAGCAAGTGAAGAATAAGACAGAGGTCTTAAGTGAGAAGCTCAAATGACCATCAGAAAGAGGTTGGTGTTACAGGAAGGAAGGGGAGATGAGGAAGTAAGTCTTTGTGATGAATTAGGTGTGGTAAGACAACCAGAGAGACCTCTTTCAGGCTTAATCCTGGTCATTCAGCACAGTGAACAAATTCCTTTCAGGAAGTCCTGTTGATGACTTACATGAAAACATGCTGACAATAGTTTATGACCCTGTAGAGATCTGTAGCATTTTTCTGCAGCCTAATTTCTGCATTTAATGATAGTGAAAAACTGCAAAAAGGCTAACAATGAATGAAACCTAGTGAGGACTGACTGCCTCACTGGTCCTAGAAGCCAGGTTAATTTTAGGAAAAGGGGTTCATGCTAGCCAGTCCCCAGCAGCTTTTAACCCCTTCAATTAGGAGTTCAGGTAGTTCTAAACTTTTATTACATACTTTTATGACTTAAGAATAGCTGAGCCAGTTTGCATTGAACTGAATTGAATAGTTGCATTGAATAGTAAGCCCCAGCGTGCAATAAGGCTGAGTTTTTAAGGACTTTTATAGCCATTTTAGCAGGTTTGAGTTCATTATATTCACTTCTTCTAATGGCAATTCAAATTCATAGTCGCTAAAATTAATTTCACTGAATCATAACTAAACCCATCTGAGACAATGCGAATTGTTGCAGACTTCATCTCACCTCTCCTGAAACTGTTTGGAAGGTATGAGTCCTGCACGCAGGTTGCTGTCTCCCACTTTCTTCGCCTGCCACCAGGTACCGTCATCCTGACTCACCACCTGCAGGATGTCCCCAGGCTTAAAGGGAAGTCCTGCCTCCTGACAGGGTGTGGCCTTATCGTCCAGCGGGTTGTAGTCGAACAGAGCCCGCATGTAGACCTGCAGAAATTACACTTAGTGTGTCTGAAGCTTTCTGCAATAGCTGCATCATCCCATATGAGGGATTTTAATAGATTACTACTGTCACACACCTTGCTCTCCTTCAGCTTGTCCTCCTCTTTAATGGCTGGGATGATCTTCAGAGTGATGGAGCCTTGAGACTGAGACTAATAGAAGAGAACAGATTAGAAAGTAAGTCCCATCCTGCAAAAATGGATTACGGTACTTAATCATGATAATGAAGAGGAGTGATATACCAGGAGTTGGCTTATCTCATCTGGTCTCTTGTGCATTACAGAAATTCCATTGACTTCTCTCAGTTCATCACCTACATGCACAAGACCTGTACAGAAATACAGAGCACATTGAGGGTAAGAGATTATCTCTTATCTCTATAGCTGTGGTATATAGTACGCGTGATCTAGTATATAGTACATCATTCGACATAGTTCTCTTCTAGAGGTTTGCACAGTGATAAATGGTAGGTTATAAGCTTCCATTACTTGTTAAATACTTTGGCCTTGTAATTTCAGTGAAGTTAACTTAAATCACGAAACATATCACAACCGATTGACTACATTTGTACTGTTGTGGTAAGGGGGACATTAATGAATAAGCTTTTTCAATGAAGCAACTTGTTGACTTGTCAATACGTTCATCACCCATTCATACATACTCCAGGACTGAGTTGCACCAGATTTGCGTAAGTTTCTACTTTAGTTTGTATGTAAAATCTTTACTAAGCCCTTAGTTACACTAGTTAGATTTAAACTATCCTTTGAATAATTTTGGTTGCACCACAAATCTATAAGTCATGTCTTATTAAGTAAAAACTAACTAATGAGTGCATCACTTTAACATGACAATAACATGATAAGAACCCATCTAAAATCCGCTGCCATGGAAAATCAGTGGAAGTTGGCTCTGATGATGTTAAGTTAAACTGAATAAAACTAATTATCTACAGCCACTATCTGTTTATTCTTTAATATTTCTGTTGTAAACAACATATTCTGGCTAACTGACACAGCAGCAGGTCAGTTTAGCCGTTTGTGCAGCTGATGAGTTTCACTGAGCTGGAGCTGTGGGTGTTTAGCTTCATGCCTGGAGTTTGAACCAGGGTGATGATTAGAGCTGTGAGTAAAATCACAGCACATAGTGCTTAGAATTTTTAGAATGTTTTTGGTCTGTTTGTTTACATGCATGCACACACATTTGCATTACAAAGGACACCTTGAAAAACAATTACAACAAAATACTGTGATTTATTTATTAATCATTTATGTATTCATTTGTTTGCTTGTTTTTCCTTTACAATTTTGACATTTGACGTGGAAATGGGACAATTTTTCAAACAAAAAGGCTGAGAAATAAATGATGGGGAAATGGTGGCCTAACTGAAATAAATGAATTTGGCAGAATAGGAAAATGAAGACATGGTTTGCTTACATCACAACCATGATTATTTCAAAACAGCTTGTTTTTTGGCCATGTAAGTTCCCATATATGGAGTGCATGGAGTGGGGATTGATTGGAAAGTTTTTGCAAGGAAAAATAAACAGGTCATTTATTTCTCTTTAAGGTTTATGTTGGGTTCGCCTTTTAGTACAGTTGGTTTCAGATTTACTGAACCGGTGAGGCTCCTTCACTCCCACACAGCTCTAAATGTGTACCCGTACACTTATTACAGTAATGAGCAGGCTTACAGTCTGCTGAACTGCTGTGAGATTTAACATGATGCACTCCATCTATTGGCAGTGATTAGGCCATCCACACACTCAGCAACAGATCAATGGCACATCAGAGAAGAGGGAGATCCACAAAGGGGGGGGGGGGGGCAAAAGAATGATGATCACAATCGATGAGAGAGACACACAAAAGCACACATGCTCACTGAGGTTTAGTAGTAGGGTGATTTTTTTAGTAAGACACACACGAAGGTGCAAACCTGAATAAAAACGACTTATAGATCATATTCTGGGAGCAGCTGTGGTCACATGGTTGGCTACAGTGTTTGAATCTTTTGAATGGACCTCATGAGACTCTCACTCTCCAAGCAGAAAGGCTTTGTCATAATTTAAGCACAATGCAGACATTCTAGCAAATTGTCTACATCTTAACTGTGTGGTTTTAATTGATATTTTACAATTGTTGCACTGGTTGTTGGGTTCATATAAACCTATGTTGATTAATGTTTTATGGTACAAAGAAATATTTAGATGACTGAGGCATGTTTTTTGGATGTGCTCAAAGTGGCCGTTGCTGCCATCAGTCTTGCTATTGTTGTATCACTGTAGGATGTTGGATAACAAATAATTCATTCATGAGGTGAATTTCTAGCACCATAGACAACCTGGTTGTAATTTTGTATACTGCTGCTGCACAGCTCTCATGTAACCTATGATAATATAAATCATAAATTAATTCTTGACACTATCAAGGTGGTTCAGTAGGGGCCCTTCAACCTGTTGTCTCCTATAGCTTCATTACCCAGGCCTGTTTATAGGCAATAACATGTCAAACAGCATCAGAAACTAAGCAAGGATGTTTGAGATTACTTGCAAGTGTGATCATTTAGTAATGTGTTTTGCATGATGCTATTTGGTGCACATACTTTTGGCTGATTGGCTGTATTATGTATATGGCTGTAAGGAAACACTGCGGTTAATGTGATTTTCTTTGCCAGTCTCTCACTTTAAAATGCAGTTTAATCATAGTACCACTCACCGCTTCTGTCAGCAGCCCCTCCTTTCATAACACGTGCTACAATGACAGCTCCTGTAGCTTCATCACGCCGAATGGTGGCCCCCTGAGTGGAGGACACACATACAGGGCCAGTCAGCCAGTCAGAGAGATGGACAAAGACAAAAACACAGACATACAGAGGACATTTCTTATTAGATCTGTCTAATCAGGTCATTTGGACCATCCTAATATTCATCAAACACTTCAGCAAGTCAGAGCAAAAATGAGTCACACTGAATCTTCAAAATGCAGAAGGAGGCTTGAGGCTCATAAATCCACTTTTGTTTGCCAAAATAATCCCTTTATCTCCTTTTTTTTCTCAGTCCCGTCCCTTACCCCACTCCTCTCACTCTCCATCTCTCACCAGAGGCTCTTTGTTCTTGACCAAGCGTACAATCTTGACTGACTCCTCCTCCAGCTCGTCCTCAAAGTCATCAGGAAGAGGAGGCAGCACAGGGTCAAAGTTCTTCTGGGCCACTGTGTCATGAACTGACAGGACCGCCTAGAAAGAGAGGGAAAATAAACAATATTAACCCCTTAAACTTCAGAATTGTTATTATTAATCTTAAAGTGACAGTACAACAGAAAATCATATCAAAACACTGTATGTCCAAAAGTTTGCAGACGCCTGCTCACTCATGTTTTCTTCTGAGTTTGTGCCTCTACTCTTTTTAGAAGGCTTTACGCTGGATGTGGGAACATTGTGGTGAAAGATTTGAAAATTTGAGTGGGGTCAGGTACTGATGAGGGAAGATTAGTTTTGGATCTTGGTATCCTAAATGTTTTGGTTGGAGCTCCATTCCTTCCAGTGAATGCAGTTCCACTGCTTCACATTCCAGTCCTGGGGGGCTATAATCCCCTCTGGTCAGTGCTTTAGGAATGGTGAGCTTTGGCTCATGTGTCTATTTCGTTTTTTCCCTCTGAATTTATGTCAAGATTGGCCCCTCCCAGTTGTCCATGTGCTTTTGTTTACTTGTCCATGTGCTTTTTGTTTTGATTCTTCCCTGTCCTGCCCCCTTGTTTCTAGACTCGTAGATCGTAACCACCTGTGTTTGCCACCTGTGTCTTGTTGTCCCTCGTCTTCCCTGTTGTATTTAAGTCCTGTGTTTTCCCGTGTTAGGTCACTGGTCTTTGTTTGTACTGTTTGAATTGTTTAGTAGTGTTTGAAGCATATGTATTGTTTGAAGTATTCTCTACATATTGGCTCTGTGGCCCTGGACTGTCTTGATATGGATTTGCCCGTAATAAATCTTGCTTATCTCTGCATATGTGTCTGCCTCATCATTGCTTCCTGGTGTTACAATGTTTTTTGTAAAAGCTCCCCTCAAATGAACAATTTACTGCTGAAAGATAAAAATCTAGACACTCTTTGTATTTTTTTATAAAAATTATTTTTACAGAGCAGATCACTGAAGAGATGCCAAAAATTACATCACCCATCTATTTGACTGGTAAGAACTAGCTCTCATATGACACCCACCTTTTGAATGAAGCTTATGAAATATAAAAGTTATTAAGTAAAGAATATGCCACCCTATGCCAGCTAGTGGTTCCTAGGAGTTAAAAAGGTTAACCTTCTGTAAATGTCCATCTCTACTTTTTTAACTATGACCATATGTTAAAGGCATGGTCTAAATTCAGAAACTGTCATGTAGTTCTGAGAGTGAAGGACTGAAGTGTAGGCCCACTTTCAGACCTAGGTGTAGTTTAAGGAGTTAAGGGATTCCTTTGGACAGACTTGGTTTACAAAAGGATTTGTAGCAGAAAGACCGGTTTAAAATGGTAAGCTGGTACACAAAGGTGGTTTAAGGACAGCAGCCCTGTCTATTGTAGTTGCCACACTTTGTCTGTGGTTGATACTCCCTGTGGGCATTAGAGGGTGCATGTACCCGTAAGTGAGGTGATGTCAGCAAGTGAAGCAGCTCTTTCTCCTCCACACTCATGGGGCCACTCTGCAACTCCTCAGCAACCTGCCAAACAGAGGGGAACTGATGAATTATCTTTGCTCTTTTGAACCCTCCGCAAGTACTGGCACCCCTGGTAATCATGAATTAGCTGTAGAAAATGTTCTCTATTACATTTTCTTTTTGATCTTTCATTCAAAATATTAGCAGAACTGTAACGTTTATTTAAGGAATAATGATTGAAAGAAAAAACTAAATATTATTGTGAATAAAAATCAAATCTGTGTGTGCCACAATTATTGGCACACTAAAATTTGCACCTATATTGGCCCCCTAAAATTTCTTAACAGTGGAATGCAGTTGTACATTCCCATTCATGTTTTGTGTTTTAAAGTTCAATTGAGCGATTAGGAACACTTAAATGCCCAGCTATGACTTTCTAATTCACTCATTCTTCACTTTTAGAAAGACCAGAAAATTCAGCAGTGATGAACAATACAAGGTTGTTGAGCTGCACAAATCAGGAAATGGCTGCAAGGAAACAGTACACAGTTGAAAATGGCCATTTCCCTTATCAGGACAATGTGTAAGAAGCTTAAAACAACTGGACATGTTAAGAATCTCCTGGGAAGAGAACATATGTCTATATGATCCCATGCACAGTGAGGGGGATGATTTGAGTGGACAAAAAATCTCCAAGGTATTAGTAAGTCTTGGGCTCAGAATGTCTCCCAAACTAAATGTCTCAAACACCACCTATATGGCCACAAGTTGTTTGGAGGGCTTGCCAGAAGAAAGGCTCTGCTGTCAAGGACCAACAAATTCCAGCTCCTACAGTTTGCCAGACATTACTAGAACTTTCAGTGGGACTGTGTTCTGTGGTCAGATGAGACCAAAATTAAAATTTGACTGTCTCAGCCGGAAAGCTTAAACTAGGCCATAATTTGGATCATTCACCAGGACAACGATCCAAAGCACACCTTAAAATCAACAGAATTAAGGCACAGAATTAAGGTTTTGCCATAGTCACCACAGTCCCCTGACTTAAATCCCATAGACAACCTGTGGGTTGAGCTTAAGAAGACAGGTCACAGTGTGGACCTCAGAATCTGTAGGATCTGGAGAGATTCTGTGAGGAGGACTTGCTCAGATCAGATCAGATCAGAACATCAGACTGTTATCTTTGCAAAGGAAGGCTGAGCAAAACATTAAATGAAAGGGTGCCAACAATTGTAGCACACACAAATTTGAGAAGAATATTTCTTTCCTGATAAGATATATTTTTTTATCAATCACTGTATTTTAAATAAAGGTTAGATTGTTTGATATTTTGACTAAAATATCAAAAGGATCAGCAATAAAGAATGTCTTTTTTATAGCCTGTGTTGCTCATGTTCACCAGGGGTGCCAATATTTGTGGGTGCTGTAGCTTGAATACTGCCAGTGCCATTAAACCTTGTCACTTTTTGAGTAACACCCTTGCTGCAGGGGTTTTCACCCTGGTCCAGATACAGACCCAGATCTGTATCAAAGCTGATTATCACACATAAAAACAACAACAAAAACAGATGGTCGTGTATGTGACATACAACACACATGAACATGATCCAACATATCTTGTGTAGTAGTCCTGCGCATTTCATCCAATCAGATGGATTTATGTAAATAATGTTAGCAGAAGGCAGTTCACTGGAACAGAGGCTATAGGGCTAGAGATCAGGTCAGAAAGAAAGTAGTTTCACAGATTTTTTATTTTTATTTATTATTACTGTTTATTTACTATTCTGAATCAACATTGGAAACAGTGTTTAAAATGAAAGAACAGAGAACTGAGCATTTTTTTCCCTGTTTCAAGTTCAAAACCAATGTGTCTCAGCTTTTCTGAGTCTGTGGTGCTTGTCAAAAGTGGAAACGTTAAGTGTCATCATGAGACAAATCACTCTGAAATAACCTACACACATACTCAGCTCTGTTCACTTCACTCCACCAGAGTGCTCATCCATCTCTGTCGGCACAAAGTCCTCATTTAAAATACTTATTAGATCATAAAAGCATCATTATTTATCTACTTATTTTATTAGTTGGCAGAAGTGTGGACGTGAGTCATATGACTTGGACTCGAGTCAGACTCGAATTTGATAACTTGAGACTCGACTCGAGAAAATCAAGAAAGACTTGCAACTCGGCTTTGACTTCAGCACTAATTCCTGGGACTTTGACTCGGACTTCAGCCTAAAGACTTGGAAAGATTCGAGACCCAGACTGGGAAAAAACACGGAGAGGCGTCTGACTGTAAACTGTGTTCAGCCTTGTCGTTTTGGTTTCTATTGTTGTCTAAATTCAGTTCAAACTAGTGGTTGTTTTTATTTGGTTGAGCTAGTTTTTTTTATCCTTTAATCCCAGTGTACCCAAAAATATAACTGTTTTTTTCCAGTAGTACTTCCAAATTCTTTTCATGTACAGTGCACCACTCTTTGTGTATACAGGATGCCTGTCATGGTTATCTGTATTTCATGGATTTTGTATTTTAGTTGGAAGGGTAAAAATAAATAAATAAATAAATAATGAATATACTGCCATATGCTGCTAACATGCTGTCAAAAAGGTACAGTATTGTTACCATTGTCCAGTGTTATGGCCTCAAATTAGCTGAAGATTGCATAATGAATTGTTTAGGGCTCGAAAATTAAGACTATTGACTCGCGACTTAAATCAAGAATTGACTCTCTTGACTTGGCACTTGACTCGGTGTGAAAACTTAAGACTTACTTGTTACTTGTTCCTACCTCTATCAACTAATGGTTAAGCATTTAAAGATAACTGTTGTTGCCATTTACTTACATTAGTTTCTTTATCTGATCCATCATAAACAAAAACTTGATGTAACTGGACGTTCACACGTTTTAGCTGACCAAAAAGCAGCTTTTATAACATATGCTGCCCATTAGAATAAGCCTTTTGACGTAGGTTTAAGTCAGTTGTTACAACAAGCTTATGTAGGTGTCTTGTAGCATTGTACTGCCCTAGTAAAGTGTCACCCTTTTCTCATGGTTTCAAAATAATAGCTGTCCTTAGTCCACATTGTAGGAACATTTCATGTTCAATGGAACGTCAATGTTAATGGATGTTTTTTTGTTCTTCTGTGGCAATACAACTTCAGAGGTATGAACTTTTGTTACAACAAAGACAATATTCTTTACAGAAGAGCTGCTATAAAGTCCGTATAGGAAAACTGTCCACTCAGCAGCTATCTTAGCAATGCCCCCGGGCAGTTATTTACAGTCATGCAAGACCAGGCTTCTATGTACTTAAATGGTGAGAGGTCTTTAAAGCTCAGACTGATAGCCAGTGTATTTGAAATAACAGGTAAAATCCTAAAAAAATGTAGAAGTAGTTTGTCAAATGTCAAATAACTCACAAAGAATCTGTTTCTAAGGTTATTCCACCTACTACTGTACTGGCTCCTTTAATCAAAGACTGAGCTGTCTGTAAACAGAGTTATGAGCTATCCCATTCATATTTCATATAACTGTTTAACTGCCTTCTCCTCCTTTTATAATGCCTCCAGTTGCTACGAGGCCATTCTGACTTCCTGTGATTGATCTCAGAGAACATTATGGTGTAAGGTGCTCAGGTCTAATAATCTGAGTGCAGAGTGTTAATCTAATCCACATGCTTTCTACTGTTAGGCTGGGCAGGATGCATAGGTTACATTCATATTACATTACATTACTGCTTATTATTGCCTAGTTCTGATTCGTTGCTCAGGTCAGATCTTTCTGGCTGTTCATATTGGACCATATCTGTCATTAAAGGGCCCATATCCTACATTTGTCCTGTATATTATTTTATTTATATGCATATCTTTCGTTCTCCTGAGGTTCACTTGTGATGTGTGTGGCTTTATGCACCAAACACTGTCATTCATTTCTGCATGACCATTTTCAAACATTGCTGTATCCTGTACAGTTAAGCAGGCTGTTTTTATGCTCATAAGTTAACACATCCTCTATAGAGAAGGCATTTTTCTGAACATTTTAGAGCACATTTTCCATTGGTTTACTGAATTTTACTTATCATTAAAAAACTGATCACATAGTGTGTAAAATGTACCATAACTTCTGTATGTTAAAGTTCAAATTCATCAAATAAACAGTAATTGTGCATTAAAATGTGCAGAAGTGTGTTCTCTGTAGATGATGTGTTTTGTAATTCGACCAGAGATGCCCGAACTCTTACATATGACTCACAAACTCTCACAAAAACAGCAACAATGTTACCTTCAAATGAAACCATTGCTGCCACCACCAAACAATGAGGTGTAATATATATGTTCCTGTGCAGCAAAAACAAAAACAAACAGACCAAAAAAAAAAAAAAACCACAAATATGGAAGTGGACCACAAACGAAAGTGTTCCAAATCTGACTTTAACTGATCTGATTTTTGCAGCCACGTGGCTCTAAATCCATCAGATCTATGTTCACATTTAGGCCTAAAAATCTGATTTTTGCCACTTTATCCCTGTAATGTGAACTCAGATATAATGTCACTTACATCCTCTGCCAGAGAGGAGGCGCTGTGGAGCACAGGCGTGGGGCTCTGTCTCTCATACTGACGCAGCTTCTCATGAATCTGGAACACAGATACAAACACATGGACACACAAGTCAGAATGAATCGCTCAGTGAACTGTAGGTTAGCTTACTGTTCACTCTGTGGACTTAACACCTGCACACACACCTTCATAAGGTAGGCCAGGCTCTTTTCGCTGAAGACATCTTTGAGGAAGACCATGTCCTCTTTGTGATTGGCATCGGGACGCAGCTGAGAGGTCAGCAGGGCCAGCGTCTCATGCAACCCTTCGAACAGGACAGCAGATTAGTGTGCATGTGTTTGTAATGGTGCAAAAGTCAAAGATCACAAACTTAATTTAATGACATTTAATGACATGGATGCTCACACTGCACGTGAAACACAACCCCTACAGTCAGATCTGTCTACAGACAATTTACAATAAACCTGTTTCATTTAAAACAACACCCTGCGCCTCCATGTCATTGGCTGAATCTCAAATAGCTCCCTGCTCTCTACATAGTGCACCACATATTAAAATAGTTGCTCCAGCACACATCCAATGCATCATATCTCTAATAAATAGCCTTTCGCACATTCATTTGGTTTAGAAATCTAGTGCACTACATAGTAAGGATGGGGATCACTGTTTGAGGCTGCTCAGACTTTGAGACAAGCAACCAAAATGTGTGAAATGAAGCTGAAATTCGGCCCGATCATGAAAGTCAGTCAGCTCTGACCAAATGGGGCTTAAAAAGGGACTAAAATCACACAGTGCATGCCTGGCTTAAGAGCTGCTTGACAGCTACACATCCTTTCAGACTCATAGTGTTGAGCTGTCTTCTCACAGTGGAAGGATGGACAGAAACCTGTGGATTTTTTTGCTCTACCAGGTCTTTTTTAGGGGTCTCATTTTCTTTGTATCTGTCAACATGGTAAGGAATTCTAGTTTTGAGATTCAGAAATACCTACTTTATCCATTTCAGATACTAATGAGAAAGAAATCTGCAGGCAGTTTAAGAGAGTTTACGTAGTTTCTTGCAGCTATTGTTGGGAGGATGCAGCTGTAACTGGTTGGTTTTACAATTGGAAGGATAACAGAGTTAAAGTGGCAGTAGGTGCATAAAAGTAAAGAGTGGATTAATTAAATGCTGATAGATGTGATATTATATTTAGCATTGGTGGTTTTTCTGTAAAATATGTGTTTCCTGCTTTGTCGACTGGCAGTTGTATCATCCAAACACATACAGAAACATACAGGAGAGACAAGGCCAGAAAGAAAGATCAGAACATGGAGTGTCTGTGTTTACCTGCACCTGCTGAGAGGACTGGCATGGCTTCTTTCATGGATCAGCTCTGAGAATGTAACCTGATGGAGAGAACAAAACGAAACTACAGCATAAACTTACAGTAATGTTCAACCTAAGTAATCCATAACAGCTAAATGCAACAGCTGTGAATGTCACTACATGTCTATAAATGACAAAATTATTGTCTGTTATGTTCCATCAAAATAGAATGACCTTTCCTTCCTCTAAAACATGCACTAGCAGTTGAGCCCATCATCAAGAGAAAACACTCAGCCAGTTCAGAGTCCCTCCCTGGTACCACGTTTTGGAAATACAGTATGGATGGACAATGCACTATAATTTTCCATTACCACTGACTTTAAAGAACCCATGTTCTACACTTTCCTTGCATTTTATTTCACAGCTGAGAGGTCAGCAGGGCCAGCGCCTCATGCAACCCTTTACTAAAGACTGCAGATTACTGGGTGCATGTTTGTAACGGTGCAAATGTCAGAGATCATGTCCTATTCCACATTTTTCTTAGTCCTAGTTCTTAGTCATGTCCTATTCCACATTTTCCAGTATTTCTTTAACCTTTGTGACATCACAACTGGGACGAATTTAGAACAGACTGTCTTTACATTTTCCATATATAGGCTGGGGAGCAAATGGAGCACTTTAACAAGGTTTACATGCTACATCAAACACTATTTATTAATATTAATTTATTTTAAAAAATCAGCTTTCCACAATATGAGCCCTTTAAGAACAGCTTCTGACTCCGATTGTAACAGACCAAGAGACACAGATCAATACTCTTGTCGTTTAAGCTAATCATATTTCACTCCGTGTGTGTGTGTTGGGTGAGCTTCCTATGATTTGCAGGACGCTCTCCGCACAGCTGAACAGTGATAAAGGGCTCAGGGTCAGGCGTTAATGAGCTGAACACTTTTTAGGAGGACATCATGTGGTGTTTACATGGTCCATAAACTACAAACATCATGAATAGTAAAGTAGTAGGAGCAATGCACACCTATGAGGGAATCTACTATAAAACCTGCCTTCAGAAACATTAGAACCTATGAAGTAACATCCCTCCAACTCATAAGTCCCACTCAGGAAGTCAGAGGTGCCAGTCCATCAAATCATTACATCATGACTGTGTCCTTCTTAAACATCATTTTTGTGTTTCTGCTTGTGTATCAGTTGCTATTTATTTATGATATTGCTAAACATACTGGGACACTTAAGTAATGAATAATTTAACGATAATCATCATTTTTATTTTATAGCACTTTTCATGCCAGCTCAAAGTGCTTAATAGACAGGTGATTAAAAACAGTTATACAAAAGAATTATAATTGTAAGGCTCAGCTGTTTGGTGCAAGATTTTTTTTAATTAACCTGTATGCATTAATGCCTCCACATTTAAAACAAATTAATCACAAGTAAACAGCTCGTATTGTAGTGTAAATAGTTTTTATAACCTTTGTACAGAAGCTAAACAAGTGCTAGCTTACGGGGAACATACATTTTTCTGACTTCAATCAGCCGAGGTTGCATGAAGGCTTTTAGGTCTGAGTCGGAGCAAAGGCAGAATTCATGATTACAGCATAAAGCCTTCAGTTTGGCTCCTGAAGCCCTAAACACAGGGGAAAATCCTGATTGGTCAATGTTTTGTTGGGCAAGAATTTAGCCCATTCATTAACAATAGCAATATAATTATAGCATTACTACAATACCTTGTTTAAATACAAGCTTGATGATTTTCCCTGACATTTAAGTCTTCTCTGCTAGAGATCCCCTCTGCTGAAACCTGTAAAGTTTTTGTTTTTTGTTTAGAAAATGAGAAAAAGCAACACATCAAATATTTAATGACCCTGAAATAGTCCTGCATGTTTATATTCCATCATGCTGCATTGTTGTAATCCTTCAGACTTTAGTTTAAGGAGCTGGTCTTGTCTTGGCGTGAACTGGCTCATAATTCAGCTAAATCTTTAAGAAAATGTAGATGTCTCATTAATATAAATGACTTTGTAATCTCGCACTACTTGTATATTGAAAAGCGTGTGGAGCTTTGTTCCAGTAATGGGCTTCTCTGGTCCTCAGAGAAGCAGCTCATTAAAATGCCTCAGACTAAATGAAGGACTGAAGGGGATGGAGGTTTTTCCATGAGGGCCCTGGGCCTGAGCAGTTCTCTCCCTTACAGCATTAATCAGACTGTTGTTCAGTTTCTCTCAGCCTCAGAGTCTTAAAGACAAAAACAGCTTTTATGAGAGTTTACTTTTAAATCATTAATCTCTCTAAACTCATTTCAGTTTCATTTAAATCTTAAATCTGCTATGTCTTTGTAGAAGAGACTGTATATCATTATTAATTATATTTAGAAGATACTGGAAGGCGTTTAAAGCTGTTTTTGGGCCAAAATAGTTTCAATGTGCACTTCTGAGACTTCTGAGTTAATGGACATTTCGACTGAAATTTAAATAAATGAAAGGTGGTCTCTGAATGTATTTTTAGTGTCCAAACAAAGCAAAACTATCTCCAGTTTTGTTGTTTTTACAGAATTGAAAAAGACCAGCTGCCTTTTACAATGTCTTAATAAGAAATGATCAAAAAAATATGGTGAAAGTGATTTTCATTATCTTCCATTCAAAGTTAAGGAAGGTTTTTATTTCTCTGTAAAGTTAGCTTTTCAGAGCTATGAGATTGGGTTTTAACAATGATGACATATGGTCATATAAAAGTTCAGGCATCCCTGAATAATCCTGCACAGAGAATACACTGAAATGTAGCATTTATCTGCTTAATGTATTAGAAAAAAACCCACATAAAGTCTAAAATCTAAAAATCTAAAGTGTATATATCGCTGCCATCAGAACAAAATCTCATATTTCTGTCATTTTTCAGTTTTTGACATAATTTAAAAAATACAGGTGGTTCAATATATAGTGTGGAAATTTCATGATGAATGGACCAAAAGAAATTAGACTCAAAATTGCTTGCTTCCATTGACATCCATTAAAAGTACAGTATTACTTTGTCTTTCTCCTGTAAAGTTGTCAACTTAGGTTTTAACATCCAATAATTTCCAATAACATCCCATTTCCACAAGGGTTAGGAGTGTCTTTATGGGAATTTTTGATCATTCTTCCAGAAGCGCATTTGTGAGGTCAGACACTGATGTTGGACGAGAAGGCCTGGCAGTCTCTGCTCTGATTCATCCCAAAGGTGTTCTCTTGGGTGAGGTCAGGACTGTGCAGGCCACTCAAGTTCTTCTACACCAAACTTGCTCATCCATGTCTTTATGGACCTTGCTTTGTGCACTGGTGTGCAGTCATGTTGGAACAGGAAGGGGCCGTCCTCAAACTGTTCCCACAAAGTTGGGAGGATGAAATTGTCCAAAATCTCTTGGTGCTGAAGCATTAAGAGTTCCTTTCACTGGAACTAAGGGGCCGAGCCCAACTCCTGAAAAACAACCCCACACCATAATCCCCCCTCCACCAAACTTTACACTTGGCACAATGCAGTCAGACAAGAACCGTTCTACTGGCAGCTGCCAAACCCAGATTCGTCCATCAGATTGCCAGACAGAGAAGCATGATCCGTTACTCCAGAGAACATGTCTCCACTGCTCTACAGTCCAGTGGCAGCACTTTACACAACTGCATTCAATGTTTCGCATTGCACTTGGTGATGTAAGGCTTGAATGCAGCTGCTCGGCCATGAAAACCCATTCCATGAAGCTCTCTACGCTGTTCTTGAGCTAATCTGAAGGCCACATGAAGCTTAGAGGTCTGTAGCGATTGACTGCAGAAAGTTGGTGACCTCTGTGCACTATATGCCTCAGTATCCGCTGACCCCGCTCTCTGTCATTTTACGTGGCCTACCACTTTGTGGCTGAGTTGCTGTCGATCCCAATCGCCTTTTTTTTGCACAATACTGTTTTTGTATTATAATAATAAGACGAAGAAATGGCTGTTCTACATTTTGAAAATGTTTGCATATATTTTTGACATTTCACTCTGTTCATAAGGCAGTGAAATAGTGTGTGTATATGTAATCAGCAGTGAAGTGTTAAACCTGAATAAGACTCATCTATGATAGCAGAACCATCTCCTCCACCTGCTTATTATCTCTGACTGCTGATGCTGACAGACCACACTGTATGAATATTAATGTTCATATGTAGGATGAAGGCTGAGGAGATAAAATGATAATAGCTTCATTTCTTATATCTGCACACTGAGAGAGACTAATGATCTGTGTGTGCTGCATCTACAGACAGAGAGAGACATTGCAGACAGATATATTGGACGCCATAGGCATACAGAGGTCATAAGTATCAATAACAATACATAAATCAGGAAATAATATCTAAGCTGCTTATCATCCTGGGGTAGCAGGAGCCTATCCCAGTGCTCACTGGGCAGAAGGCAGGATACACCCTGAACAGGCCATCAGTCCGTCACAGGACAGGCACACATACTCACACCTAGGGGCAGAACATGCAAATTCCACATAGAAAGGACCCTGATCACCCAGCCCAGAATCAAACCTTTTTTGCTCTCAGACGATAGCAAAACCCACCACAGACACCTAACCGTACAGTACTGTGTAAAAGTCAGTGACCACTCCATTTATTTCATTTACAGTTAAACAGCCAAGAAGTGCAAGTAATTCACTAACAGAAAACATTAACAGAAAATTACACAGAAACCTTAATAACTAAACATATCAAGTTTTTCAGTATTTAGTGTGTGCAGACTTTTCTTTTATTACAGATTCTATTCTTTTCAGGAGACTCAGTTCTTCAGAGTCTATTGAGGTCTACAAAGGTCAGTTTCTGACCACAGAACCATTCTTGGCTGGCTAGTTTTGGGGAATGGTCCACTCTCAACCTAACAGTGACACTGATGTGTATAATAACCCAACTCCACCACTACTGATGGTCTGATATACATTTACCTACACCACACAAACTACCATGTCAATGTCACTGTGCTGAGAATCGTCCACCACCAAAATAATGTCTATTCAACAATGGTCCTGTGGTCAGTGGTTGGTAATGACCAGTGGTGAATGGAATAAAGGGCAGCTGGCAAGTTGCGCCTGAGTGAGGGAGGGCTCCCAGTTTGCAGAAAGATGAAATGTTTGCTATTCTTGTTGTTTTCTCTCATTCCCTCATTTCTCCTTTGAGTGGATGATGACATCATTGCCAGTCCCAGGCTACTTAATGTGATGTCAGTGCACTGTGGGAGCATATTTGCTCAGAAGGCAGAGAATGGCTTGTGTGTATGTGCTTGTGTAAGTGCAGTAGCTCAGAGCCAGTGTAGTGAGAGCAATGGGCTTTGAAATAGACTTTGAAACTGAGCTCATAAATGAGCTTCCAAAGCTTCAAAGTCGTATTAAGCAACATCTGCACTTACTGTGGCCTCATAGCTGAAGTAAGGCCTTGAAACCTCTGGGCAAAAAATTTAAATGGTCAACTAGAAAATATATTATATTTTGAGGCAAATGTCCAAGAATGCCATATGTACACACATGTTTAATCTTCTACAGGGAGCAAACTTAAGTATAGCATTTTTCTTTCTGGATTTAAAATATTAGACTCACTAAATATTCAAGAATACTATGTAAAAACATAGAGTGGGTTCATCTTTTGCCACTGTCATAACCCTCAGTGCACCTGTAAAGTGCTGTGATTCAGTTATATATAACATTGCAGTCTGAAGAAACATGTATGTGCACAGACGTCCTAAAATCTAAAATATACATGCAGTATATGTCTGTATATGTCTGTATATGTCTGTATATGTCTGTATATGTCGTGTCTTCATTCTTACTCTCTCTCAGTCAATCTGTGATATAAGCAGAACTACAACAGCAGGTTGGACATGGGTGGTTATCATGACCTCATAGCTGGACTTGCTCTTATAATCTCTGGGCAAAATATCAAAATTGTAGCCAGCAAACATGAACACGTCACTGTGAGGGCTATTTCTAGATTTTAAATATTAGATTTTGAGGCGCGTGTACATGTACGAACATACACGCAGAGGTCATTCCTCTCCACGCTTACACACTTCAGCGCATCAAGAGCTGAGCTTCAGTCATATATAACATTCCACACAGAGGGAAAACAAACTGTTACTGATGTGAAAAATACTTCAAAAATGAAAAGTAGGTACATAGTAGAGAGGGAAAAAAGGGCTTCATTCACCGAGTATTCTTAAGAAGAAATGATCTCACTTTTTTTGGATAGTCCACTGTAGTCTGGTATAGACTATCAACATATGTTCAAATTGTTAACAAGCTACCTGGTGAAACTCAATTGATTCTACACAGTGGTGGGGTTAGGGTTAAGATTTGGACTAGGGTTTAGGGCCAGGACCAGGGTGAGGGTTGGGTTTAAATTTTGGGTTGAAGGACTTATTTAATGGAAATGTTTGCATTATTGTAACAAAAGAGTTGATTTGATGTAGTGTGTAAATACCTAGTGTTCACACCATCTATACATGGAAACAGCCACTTTGAATTCATTGCATTAGTGATGTCACAAAAACCAACACATTTGTATACATGCACCTGTTATGACTAGAACAGGTTAGCTCAGTAAAGTATTTCATCCCAGATTGAGTTTTTTCTTTATGAGGCGCATTACAGACAGCCAATCAGAATAGAGCTCAGTGGCATGTATCAGGCTTAAAGGTAACAGCATCGGCCTTTGTAAGGGATATACAGAAGTTGGAAAGTGGTCTGTTGTGTTTTCTTTCTAGGGAAAGAACTAAAAACAAGAAAAATGCAGGACATGAGTAACTTTGGACACTTTCTGTTTGTCTATTCATCATTAAATGTTCATACAATGTAAAGGGCAGCTACGGTTTGCAAATACAAAAACGTGATATGACAGTAATGATGTATACATTTGCTTCCTTATGTGCAGAATATATTTCCATAAGTATAGGTTATGTTTTAGCATCAAAATGTATTCCTAGTTTTAATCAGTGACATAAGTAAAAGTATCATAACAGCAAGATGTCAGTTTCCTTCCTTTCACACATGAAGCCGTAAGCATGCAGTTTTGTGTTAGTTAAGCTAATGATGACAAGGACACTGCTATGGCTTGGAAATGCTGTAAGCATGACCCCATTTTTTGTACAGCCTCATACAAATGTGCTTCTGTGCTTGGCTGCACTCTATTAGCCCCATCATTACTTAAGCACAATCTCTTATACCATATCTAAAGCTTTTGATAGGCCACAGTGAAGTAAATACTGTAAGCTGCATTTTATCATTTTGAATATATGGGAACATTGTAGAATGCTGTTATTAAGCCTTATCAAGTTGGTAGCTGGTAATTACTGTCTGCCTATTACTACTTAATCGAAAGAAAGAAACTAGAGCAAATAAAGCATTTTATTAACATGAAAGCAACATTAACAACAATTTGATAAGACTGTAACAGGTTAGGTATTGCAAGAGCCACACACCACCCTTCATTTAGGTCATTTCAGGTCAAGACAGCCATTAAGGACAAGCCATTTATTTTTCAGGGCAGATTTCTGAGGAAATTTGGTAGAATAAATGACGACCCAGCACTGTGGGTCTGAAAGAATGTGCAGCTGTCAATAAGCCCTTACTGAGAAAAGAAAATAGACCAAAAAGAAAAAAGGCTGGGTGGACTGACCACCCCAGAGTCTATGCCTCATCATCAATGAATGAGTCCCAGATGTGTTTCAGTTTGAATGCAAGTCTCCTAAAAGCATGGAAGGTGTAATAAAGACAAAGAGTGGTCATGCTAAATACTGTAAAATACATTATATTCTGTATATATTTATATATTTCCAGACACGAATAACTTGTACTTCATTGTGGCTTTGTCTGGAAATGAAGTAAATGAAGGGTGTTCTTTGACTTTTGTGTGTTTACTGTATGTTGATAAGCAAAGTTCATAGAGACCCCAAACTAAGATTAGTCCTGTACAGTACAGGTTAATTCCTTCCTGGCAGTAGAAATCCTCTCTTTAGAATAGAGTTCTATTTGTTTCATTGATGAACAAGGTTTTTTATTTTTCCTCCACAGCACAACACTGAACACCCACAATAACTCAACAATAAATCTGGAATATAGAATCTGAAATTTAGTATTAAATTTAGTTTAGATTCTGTAATTTAGTTTTTCAATTTAGCTTAGAATCTAAAATTGAGTTCACAATTTCATTTAAAATATGGAATTTATTTTCAAATTTCACCTAAAGTCTGGAATTAGTTTTAAATGTAATTTGAAATCTAAACTTTATTTTGAAATTTAGATTCAATTCTGTACTTTCGACCAAATTTCTCCACTTGTTTAAGTAACAAGCTACAACTAAAACCAAATGTATTTCAAGTCCTATACAACCTGAAGGACCTAAATATAGCATTGGAAATATGCATGTAGTTATGACCTGGTATTTTGGACAAACTGGAGATCAACAATAACCAGAAGCAGCTTCCACTGCAGAACGAATAAAGAGTCCTGAGCTGATAGTCGTCACATTCTCTACAATGCTCTTCGGTCGAATGCCCCAGTTGAGAGCCGTTCAGCATTTGTGCGCTGTAGCAGTCCTGCCCAGGCTGAGGCCTGCTGTGTCTTTAGTCTGTGCAAGCTGCTCTGGGGTTTTTCCACAAGCCTCTGCTGCATAGCTCTAGTGGATTTCATAAGGCATGATGCATCTGTTTAATAGACACGTTAGACTGAACCTATGTAAATGCACATGTGTTGGAAAAGTATATTTGAATGCAAAAGCCTGTTACTCTAAACAGAGAAAAATGAAATTGTTGATGGTCCTAAATGGGCCTGCACAGCATAATTAAGGGATCAAACTCCAGCTGGGGCACCACAGATGGGGTATACATTATCAAATGAACTTACAGAGGGAACTTAAAACTAATATGTAAATGATTTGGCCCATTTACTGGCTGATAGCAATTTAGTATCACCCATTCACATTAATGTTATAAGGACTGTTTGAATTCAGACTGCTTTTTGAATGAGGCACCATGCAGGGCAATCAGAACAGCGATCATTTACATACACCAGTTTTGAAAGCACAGCTTCTTGAAGTGTAAGGGATAATGTTGTAAATGGCCGTCTAAAATAAAAGTCATATGAAATATCTTTTAGTAAACAGATAAAAGAATAAAATTCAAGAAAAGTAGTTGGACATGCTGTAAGAATATACATCTGTGGAGAAACTTTCCAGGATTGGATTCCAGCAAAGTCTGATGATAACAAGGATAGACCCCAGTGACGAACTGTGACTATATGGACTAAGCCTTTGAATTGGGCAATAAATGTAAACACATGGACAAAAATGAGGAAAAAAACATACAGTTATACTAATTTCTTGTAAAAGACATTTCATGTTTTATTTGACCTTTTTGCTGACTGAAATTTGTGAAGTAAAATACGATTGGTTGATTCCATTGACTTTCCTTATTATGTTGGTACAGTTATGTCTGACTCGAATGCCTTTATTTCAGCTCCTGAAGGCCTAACCAATGGGACATCTCATGTGGCTCTATTTGTCTAGATACCAGAGAAAAAAAATTCTAATGGGATCATTTTCTGATTGGGCAGTTCAAGATTTGAAGCCTTTTCTTTCCAACCAAAATATCACAATATTCTAGTATCTAATAATGAAATAAAAATGTAAAATGTAATCATACAACATGTGATTTGGTTGGTATAGTGTAGTGGGTAACACCGTTGGTTTCTATGCTGTAGACTGGGTTTCAATCCCCTGCCTGGGTGCACACTGTACACTATACCAATAAGAGTCCTTGGGCAAGAATCCTAACACTACCTTCGCCTACCTGTGTAAAATAATCACATTGTAAGTCGATCAGGATAAGAGGGTTTGACAAATGCCATGAATATACGTAAGACAAACTATTAACATGAAGTTTTTTTGGTGAGTTTCAGCCTTGCCATGCCAACTTACGTTGGGCAATGCTGATGCGCGCACCAGCGCCCCTTACTTTGACCTCTGCTGTCATGTAGTGTTGGACCTACATTTAAAAGTCTATATTTCCAGCCACATTAGCCCTATGTTTCTCATTGTTGTCCCCAGATGTCTGGCCTCTGGACTAATTTATTTATTTATTTATTTTTACTACTTTTTCCGGTGATATTGCAGTTATTGCACTCAAATTAGGCATTTAAATGGCCAGGGCCCTGGACCCCAAATCAACTGGGCTAATATGTGCCCTGTAGAGCACAACGTACTCAGACCTAATCCTACTAATCAACCACATCGATATTTAAATTTACATTTCATTTTCAATTATGCAGCTCTACTTTTGTGCAGTGTCTTAAGAGCTTAACTGCAGATTTATCTAACAAGGTAGTATGTGGGGGCTTACACTTCATTACATATAGTTACTTATATATTTACAATATATAGGTCATATATTATTACAGATAGATACTTGAATATATACATATATATTTCATATGGGAATATTATGTAGCTGCCTACATATCATTACTGTAGGAACAAAACCCTGTATACCTGGTATACATACATGGGACATATTATTGTTATTGCATATAGAATTGGTGTCCAATGTATGATTTAAACCTAGGCTTGGACTAATTGCAATGACATTTGTGATGCACCATTAACAATCCTTGTTATTCTATTCTTAGGCTTGATGTCTGTCTCTAAAACTCGACCATAGCACTTACAGAAGATATAGCCTATATAATACATATGGGATGTGTTATTACATATAGCCACTTACATGCTGAAGCACCTGCCCATTGGTTTCTTCAGTAAGTGCACTTATAACAGCAGCTATAGATGAGGCTGAGAAACAGAGTTTTCCTTTAATGGGATGCTCCATATTGAACTACTGAACAGTGAGCTCAGTGATGCTGTGCTGTGAAAGTAATCTAGTCCTGTGGTGTTACAATTGTGTTAATAGGTCTGACGGACGTGTACAGATACATGCATAACACAAGTGAAGCATGCATGTTCTTGACGTTGTGCCCACATAAAGCACTCAAAACACTCAACCCACCATGCTCTCTCACATTAAAATGTGTTCACATCCCTAAAAAACAGCCCCTTTGTCTCTTTCTCTCTTTCCTCTGTCCAGCCTCGCTCTCTCGGTGTGTAGCACCCCATCAGATGCTTAAACGCAGCCTCTCCCTCTCTCCATTTCTCTCTTCGCACTCATCCCTCTCTCTCGCTCTGCAGTCAATCTGCAGTGATGCTCTTACTGGGCTTTTTTTTTTCCACACATATGTCACCAGCTGGCAAGCGCAGCCTCTCTAGATGCACTGACCGCAGGAAAGCAAAAATAATGCAGCAATATAATAGGTTGAAAAAGAGCAAAGAAGAAGAGCCTACCTTTATTCCCCTCCTTATATGTATGGTTGTTTCTCTCTCTCTCTCTCTCTCTATCTCTCTCTCTCCCTCTCTCTCTCCTCCAGACGGTCTCTTCAGTGATCCTTTCACTATCTGGCTGCTGCTGCCTCCCTCTCTCTCTCTCTCTCTCTCTCTTGCTCGTCCACACACACAAGCCCCCTCCTCTCCTTCTCTTTCTTTCTCTCCTCCCACCCCCTCCCCTTGATTCATAACACTACTCTCTCTCTCTCTCTCTCGTCTAGTCATTACATTAGCAGGTGGGTGTAGTAACAGATGGAGGAGTGGTGTGTCGTTAGTCAACACTGATGCTTCTCTTTGACTCCATCACCATCTCTCTCTCTCTCCCTCTCTCTCTCTCTCTCTCTCCCCCCCTCCCTCCATCCCTCACTCTGCCGTTTTATTTCTTAGATAACTGCGTTCACTTCAGCAGCTGTGTAAAGCCAGCACACTCACTGCCTTATTAGAGTCAAAGGCAGAGAGATACGAAAGCAGACGGAGGAAGAAAAGAACCACTCCCCTCCTCTGCCCATCCCCCTCTCCAGTCCCGCGCTCACCTCTCTTCCTCAGCCTGTGTAGCTGTGACTGCATCTTTGTCTGTCAGCGTGTATCGCCTGGATCAAACACATATGCTGTATTATTATGGTAATACAGAGCAGAACACTGAAGACCCCATACACATGGACCCTGGCATTAACTGTGTTCAGGCAGTAAACTTAAAGTAAAGATTAAAATATTATATGTAAACAGGGTTTTCTGTGCAATTGACTACAAATATTGGGAATATCTATCTATCTATCTATCTATCTATCTATCTATCTATCTATCTATCTATCTATCTATCTATCTATCATTATTATTACATGTTTGTGTGTGTGTGTCTGTGTGTGTGTGTGTCCAGACCATGTGGCGCTCAGTGACATTTAGCCGTGTGTGTACAGCATGTGGGTCATCCCTCTGTCAGGGTGGCTCATTAATTAGTGCAAAGGTTGTTAAGGGTCGTTAAGGTTATTAAGGGGCTTCTGTCTAATTGATTCAGAGGCGACATCTGTTAACCCTGATCGGTCTCTGGACAAAAGATTTAAAGGAGCCTTACTGCCTGTCAAAACACATACAGACTCACACACCCACAAAAGGAAAAGAAGAGAGAGAGAGTGAGAGAAAGACAGAGAGAGTGAGAGAGAGAGAGAGAGAGAGAGACATTTATATGCATTTCCAGTCTCAGAAGGGAATTACAACATCATTATTTCCATCCATCTCCAAAAATGGACAGTCAAAATGATCTCATTTCTCTTCAAAATGACCATTATCCAGAAAAAGTTCAAAACAGAAGCAACATCATTTCTCTTAGGAACTACTGTATTTAGAAAAAAACATTCCAAAGTTAAACTTAAGAGAGAAATTCATAAGGACCAGAATCAAATGACATGACACATGTTGTGTTTTGGATGCTGATGTGCTGGTGACCAGCTAAACCAGTACAAGGAAAGTATGAATCAGCATATTTCATCTGATCTGCTGGTCTAAGGTGTTTTTTTCAGCAGGGTTCTCTTTGGTAACACTTACAGCTGAAGCTAGCAACTCTTCCAGAAGAGGATAAAGTCACCAAGCACAAAAGGTAGCAAACTGACACTGGGGCAGTACCACTCTCGTCACTGGGGTGGTCTCCTCAAGGGTACATCTCAGTACCTTTGGTCACGGAACATAAGTGTACATTAAACCATTTTAAACATATTTTCTAAGTTGTACTGACTCCATACACCCTGTCTCATCTCCAGGCTCTTTAGTTTATTGTTCTGTTTTAAAACATTCAGTTATGAAAAGGTACAAATATGTCCTTTATCACTTTAAAAACTTATTTAAGGCACAGAATTGGACCTTAAAACCATTGTTGTACCTTTGAGGGTAGATTTATATTGTTTGTACCTTGATGAGCGAGAAATGTGCCTGCACAGAACCTTAATTACTAACAGTGCATTATTGCATGTGCGCTATACACCATTACAAGTAAGCACAAAAAAAGTAGAATTTTACTTTGTAGAGTTCATTAAGGTGACATTAGCATTCATGCTAAATTCCACTGAACAAGCATTTTTATTTGTTCGTATTTGTATAATTGTCAGAACTATTAACTTTAAGCGGTAGCAGAAGCTGAAAGCAAATGCATCAGTTCACACCCTCAGTAGGAAAAAAGAAGCTCTGGTTGACTTTTGTTTTCTCCTGTAAGAGGTGATATTTATTTTTACAGCATGTAATGTGTTCTCTGCACAAGTGATACACATTTGCATGCTTCTTTCAAGTTTTGGGGTACTTTTCATGCTAACTTTATGGGCTAACGTCAGGCTTGTCATCTTTTGTGCTATGACCATCCTAGTTCACCAGCTAAAGACCAATATCCAATTTAGACCAGCATGAAATTCATGTTGTTTAAGCTGTTTTGTAAACATACAAAACTAATTAGCCAAATTAGATGCTTTAAATTGGCACCATTTGTCTCTCCAGCAGGTGGAAAATGTGGACCTAGATCTAAAACTAAGTTTCTCTTTGGGTCAGTTCTTGTTTCTAAAAAAACTGACTTCTAGGCCTTGGCAGCCTAACTAAGCTACGTGTTCCCAAATGAACGTAAGATATATGAGAGAGAGTTATTTGATTATATAGTATGTGAGCTAGTAAAAGCACTCTGATCTCAAATTAAAAAAGTCTGTAGCGCTAAGCCTGCACAGTGTGTAGCTCCAGGCCTGAGAGGGGTGAAGGTGTGTAATCTCTACCTGTGGAGGGGAGACACTGGAGGATCATGACTCACTCTCACAACCTCCTCCTACCACAGGCAAAACTTTATGAGGCAAAAATAAACATTTAAATAATTTAATCCATGTGATTTTACAGGCCAGCCACTGGAGAGAATGACTCAGCTACACCGGTGAGTAGAGAAAGATGCTCTCAGAATATATGAAGGCTCATTGTCATCTTAGCATTATAGTTCTATATGGTTTTAGTGCAGTTTTGAGATACTGAGAGTCAAGGACTTCACCTATAAAATAGCACGCCATTATGCAATACAATTACCATTCATATCCTAACAAAGCCGTAGTTTTGAGGTGTTAAAACTGTAGGGCATTTGGAAATTGCCTTTTCAGGAATGGACACAGATATCCATCCATCCATTTTCTAAGCCGCTTCTCACTCAGGGTCGCGGGGGGTTGCTGGAGCCTATCCCAGTGGTCATCGGGCGGAAGGCAGGATACACCCTGGACAGGTCGATCAGATGGACACCGATATAACCTTCTTAATTCTGAGAGCTCTCTTTAATGAAAATTAGGTTAATTAATTAATTAAGGTTAATTCGTTCAAATGAGTTAAAAAAAAGTTTAATACAAAATGAGTGAATATTTGCAAAAAACAATAAAGTTTATCCGCCTGAACATTAAATATCTTGTCTTTGTAGTGTATTCAATTGAATATAGGTTGAAAAGGATTTGCAAATCATCATATTCTGTTTTTATTTATGTTTTACACAACGTCCCAACTTCACTGGAATTGGGGTTGTAAAATGTTTAATTACCTTCTAACTAAATCAATTAACATTTCTAATTGCTCATTTAATGTTATAGCTTATAAGCATAGGAATTTGAATACTCTTCCAAAAATGTACATAATTGCCTTCATGGGAAGGACATGGTAAATAAATGACGTCCCATAGGTGTCTGCAGCCCTGCAAGAAAAACTAGCATAGACATATTGACAAAGACCATTATTGGTCACCAGCATAACCAGCATATGTTGCAGTTTGGATTCTGGTGTGCTGGTCAGCAGCAATACAAGGTCATGTGCTGATCAATCAATCAATCAATCAATCAACCTTTATTTTGACTTGGAAGTACATTGAGGGCAACCCTCATTTTCAATGTAGCCGAGCATTTACAAAAACAGGGATTGACATGACAAGGAAAATAATATCTATATTTGTTGGATACACATGAGGTGCCTTCCTCAGCTACCTTAGCAGGTAGCTGTAGCCTTTGGCCAGGAGCAGATGTCATCAGGTGGTGTCCAACCTTCTCTGGGTGTTTCGGCCCTAACCACGACACCCTCCAGTTGGTAGGCCAGCAGTGAGTGGCCAGCTCACTGCCCATCTACTCCCGGCTTCCAGCTTTCCTCCTCTCTCTTACTCCAAATCCAGCATGAGGCACGTTCCGCCTCCTCCCCCATCCGGCGAGCTGCTTGCTTTTTACTGTGCTCATCCATTCCTATGGCAGAAAGGAAACTCCATGCAGACCTGGCTGGAAAGCCTCTGCACCCTATCTCCACCGGGAAGACCCATGTCTGCCAGCCTCTATCACGGCAGTCTTGAGCCAGCTGTTGGTACTTTGCAGCCTTCCTTTCGTGGGCCTCCTCACAGCCCTCCTCCCATGGTACTGTCAATTCAACCAGGATTATCTTCTGGTCCTTGACTGACCACAGCACTATATCAGGGCGGAGGGATGTTTGCACCACTTCCGGAAACTGCAACCTCCTTCCAAGATCCACCCTCATCTCCCAGGAACTTGCAGTGTGGAGAATGCTAGTTCTTTTCTTTTTGGTGGTTTGTGCGGGTCTAACTCCTTCCTTGACAAAGGTGATTGCTCTCTGTGCGGTTGTGTGGGCTGGTCTCTTCTTAACCCTCTCCCGCTCTATGGTATCTGCCAATGAGAGGAGTACTTTGTCGTGGCGCCATCTATACCGCCCCTGGGTTAAAGATGTTTTGCACCCAGACAATATATGGGCCAGGGTCCCCCTCTTGTCGCACAGCTTACAAAGCGGATCCTCTCTTAGACCCCACATGTGCAGATGTACTGGGGAGGGGAGGGTATCGTAAACTGACCGTAAGAGGAAGGAGATGCGATAGGGCTCCAGGCGCCACAGATCCCTCCATGTGACTTTGCGCCTGGGCAAGTCCCACTTTGTCCAGGCCCCCTGGGAACCTTGCTGAACTGCTCTGGCTACTCGCTTCTCCTCCTCTCTGCTCCTTACTTCCGCTTACACCATGCCTCTCCTGGTTTTTGTGTTTGCGCCTCCCCAGGTTTGGAATTGTGCAGAGCTGAGGCCTTGTCGATGGATGCACTGGTTGCCAACTATATCCCGCAACTTCAGGGAGCTGACCGCCTGTTCCACAGCTGCGTTGGCAGCCCACTTGCGTCCTGACCTAGTTATCATGCCAGCTTGTCTGATGAGGTCGTCGTTGGAGTCCCCCAGACTTAGGGCAACTCTGCATTTCGCCACCTTGTACTCCTCTACTACTGAAGACAAGGGGAGTTGCAGTTGACCAGACCTGATGTAAAGGCCTACTGATGAGAAGCTTGGGGGAATGCCTAACCACCTTCGCAGGTGCTTGTTGATCCTTCTCTCTATGACCTCGATGGTAGTCATGGGAAACTCATAGACTGTGAGTAGCCAAAGGAGCCTGGGTAAGAGGCCGTATTGATACAGCCAGGTCTTAAACTTGCCCGGGAGTAAAGACTTGTCAATCTTCTTCAGCCACTCCTCGGTCTGCTTCACCGCGTCGGCAACATTGGCACCATCCGTCAGTGACACGTTAAACCACTTTCCCAGGCATTTTACTGGGTTGCCCTCGATGGGTGGGATGACCTCACCCTGGACTTGGAGACTAAACCTGCTGGTGACTCTGCCCTTCTTGATGACCATACTCCTGGACTTCCTGGCCTTGAACAGCATCCCCGCCCATGAGGCAACGCTGCCCAATGTAACCAGCACCCATCTTGCTTGGACATGCGTCACAGTGGTTACTGTGATGTCGTCCATAAACGCTCGCAGCACTGGCTGCACGACGCCAGTCTCCAATCTAGGGCCCCGGGTTATGCCCTCTGCGGCGGATAACAGTATGTTCATGCCCATAATAAACAAGATGGGGGAGATGGTGCACCCTGTTGGAATCCCCTTTTGGAGGTTCAGCCAATTGGTGGTAAAGAGTGCCGATGTAAACCTGAGTCAAAATCCTGCAAGGTAGTTGGTAATCAAACCTCGGATTGCCACAGGAATGTAATAATGGTCAAGTCCTTCTTGGATGAGATCGTGTGAAATTGACCCGTAAGCATTGGTTAAGTCTAGCCAGACGACTGTTAGGTCGCTTTTCTTCCGTTTTGCTTCTTGGATCAGTTGGGTAATCATCGAGGTATGTTCCAGACAGCCCGAGAAACCTGGGATGCCACCTTTTTGGATGGATGGATTGATATAATGGTTTTGCATCATGTAGGAGGTAATTCTTCGTGCCAGAACAGAGAAGAAGATCTTACACTCTACGCTCAGAAGAGAGATTGTTCTGAACTGGGAGATTGCGGAGGACCCTTCCTCTTTCGGAACAAAGCATCCCTCAGCCAACTTCCAGCTTGATGGAATTGTCCCCTTGGCCCAGATCTTCCTCAAGATTTTCCACAGCCTCTTAAGAAGCTTGGGGCATTTCTTGTATACCTTATATGGTATACCACTTGGGCCAGGGGCAGCTGATGCTTTGGCCTTACGGACGACGTCCAGAACTTCTTGCCATGTGGGTTCCTTTGCATTCAACTCAGTTGTTGGCTTCTCAGGCCTTGAGATATTACAGTTGGCCCCTAGACCCTGACTCCTGTCAGGGTCGCTGTGAGCTTCCACAAGGAACTCTTCAACCTCCATCTTTGAGCTGGAGAGTGAGCCAGATTTTTGTTGGCATAGAAGAGACTTTGCGAAGCTGTATGGATCCTTCACAAACTCAACTCTTCTCCTTTCTTTCTTCCGACGCTGCTTCCGGATGTGTTCTGCTCTCCTGACCCTGCATAGCTGTTCCCGGAGCTTTCTTGTTAGGTCTTTGATACCTTCCTTCTCGGTCGGTGAGCTGTTCTTGAAACGTTTGTTAAGGGCTTTTATCTCGCTTCTTAGGCGGCGGATCTCTCTCTCCCTCCTATTTAGCTGCTGCTGTAGTTGACGTTGGCCTTTCTGCACCATAGTGCCAAAACGTTCCTTGGCAAGGTTGTATACTATGGTTATTAGTGCGTCGATCTTCCTATGAGCCGAGCCTAATACAGTTGCTTCCAAAATACCTTCGAGGTCGTCATCCAGCTGCATCCAAGCATTGTTGTCTGCCATTGTAGGCCATTTAATCCTATCTCTCCTTGCCAGTTGGATTGGGGTGGTTGGAGGGGGGTTCACATGAGCTGGCCTCTGGTGCTGGGGCAGTTCAGTTGCGGAGAGATCTTCAGCACTGTGGGGTGCTTCCTGGCTGGAGTTCTCCTTCGTCTGACCAGACTTTGGGTCTGTGCGCTGCTCCTGAGCTGCAGATGTTCTGCACTTGGACCTACTCTGATGTTGCTTTAGTCCTCTGGTGCTTTTGCAGATCTTCCCGCAATGGCACCTAACAGTGTATTCCACTCCAGTCAATGTAGATTGCTTGAGCTTTATCATAGTCATGTTCCGTGTCCTGGCCGATACCGGTGTGTCCGCCTTATTGAGTCTCTCTTCCGCCCCCCCTCTCGGGAGACTCTGGGGGTATTGTTCATTTAGTTCCTTTGTAGCTTGGATGGTGCCCTCTTACGAGTGCTGCACACAGGATTGCTAGCCCTGTGTGCCCGCGCCAGACTTTCCTGGAGGTCAGCTGTCTCTCCAGCGTCACCGACCTTTCTCGGTTGTCATCTAGTCTAATTCCCAGATGCCACTGGTAACCCAGAGTTGACTTTATTTAAACATTTTAAATGAAGAAAATTTAAAACTAACAGTGAAAGGGAAAAAAAAGATAAAAATAGATAAAAATAATAATAAAAATAAAATTTGAGGATTTAATTGATAAGAGATTAAATCAATAAGATTATTAAAATAATAATAATAATAATAATAAAAACAAATTAAAATAAGTTAAAAAGTAATAAAGAACTAAGATAAGAACTAAAACAAGAAATAAAAGTTAAGAATAAATAAGATTAAACAAAACAGGTACAGGCTGTCTGAAGGTGGCTTGATATTAAAAGTTTAAAATCACTGAGTGACACCAGTGAGCTGAGTTTTAGTGTTTCCTGTAGTGAATTCCAGCTCGCTGCTGCACTGTAACTAAAAGCAGATTTTCCCAGTTCAGTAAAAACTCTTGGTACCTGGCAACTGATCCAGTTACTAGAGCGAGTCTGATAATTACTGTTATTTGTATTCATCAATGAAGTGATATATTCTGGGAAATAACCTGAGAGTGTCTTATAAATAAAAATCAACCAATATGTTTCCCTTCGTACCGTTAAAGAGGGCCACCCAACTTTGGCATACAGCTCACAGTGGTGAGTTCTGTACGGATCTCCAGTGATGAACCTCAGGGCAGAGTGATACACTGGGTCCAGTAATTTGAGAGAGCTGGAGGGAGCATAATTATAAATAACGTCGCTATAGTCCAGCACTGATAGTAAAGTTGCTTCAACTAATCTTTTTCTGGTGTGCATGGGGAAACAGGACTTATGTCTATAAAAATAACCCAGCTTCTGTCGGCATTTACTGACTAGTTTATTTATGTGTGGTTTAAAACTGAGTTTATCGTCCAGCCATATGTCAAGGTATTTATATTCTGTGACTCTCTCAATAGTGGATCCTGCCAGGGTAGTAATATGTACAGTACTAAAATCAGTATTAAAAGATCTGGAAAACTTAGTTTTCATGGCATTTAAAGCTAGTTTGTGCTTATATAATGCCACCTGTAGAGCATTAAATGAGCGCTGTAATTTTCTTGTTGCTGCATGAATAGAATCAGCTGAGCAATATAAAATCATGTCATCTGCATAAAGGTGAACTTTGCAGTCTGAGGTAGAAGCAGAGGCAGCAATATCATTTATGTATATATTAAATAAAACTGGACCCCAAATTGAACTTTATATTGAACTGATAACCACCAAAACCACCATATATTGTGTTTTGAATGCTGTTGTTCTGCCCACTCAGCATGACCAGGCTGGGTGACCAGCAAACCAGCACTAGGCCAGCATAAACTAGCTTAGACTATCTTAGACCAGCAAGAAATAAATGCTGGCCTGTGCTGTTCAGCAGAAAGGGCAAAAAATCCAACTGTAAAGTTGATTTTAGAAACTCTAATATACTGTTTATGCAGCAACATAATACTCTCCCACAGTTCTGCTATTAGCTTCTTCAAGACCTGGTAAAAAAGGAACGCATGTGGTCTTATAACTCATAATGGGCATACTTCATCTGCTCATGATGGACTCATGACAGACTCCATGCTACAGTGACTCACTATCACCTCTTGAGGTACAAGGTGGTATTATAACTGTTATTTATTCACATTCTGTTGATCATTTTAGTTCTTTTTGGAATGTTTTAAACTAAAAATAGCAGAAATTGCACCTTTAACTATGGAACTAGAGCATTTCTACCTGCAGAGATTACATTCAACAAGAAGGAGGATTCTTTTAAATAAAACATGAACTAAAAATGACAGACATACTTCTTTTCCTTACATACAGGGAGGCATTACATAATGTAGAGTATTTTCAGCGGAACCTTGAGAGAAGGTCTTTCTCCTGAAAATACTGAACATTATGTAATGCCACCCTGTATGTTTATGTTGACTGGACAGTCATTATAGGATTCATTCATTAAAGGACATTACAGCATTGCACTTGTTTTAACCATTTTGAGCATGAAACTGGATGCAGTTCTATACATTCTAAAACAATTAGGTACTAATAAGGGTTCTTTTGAGTGATGACTTGGAAGACCCACCTTGTCTCCCTAAAGAACCTTCAAATATATGATTCTTTGAAGACATTTTTTTCTTTGTTTTTAACAGATGTATGATCGGGAAAACATTTAACGTTTAAAGAACCTTCACATATAATTTTATGTATTGGTTAAAGGTTTACGTAGAAATGTATGTCCAAGTCAAGAACCATTTAGGAATCTTTATGTTTGTGAATGAGAGAAGACATTTTTGATACAATTTATGATGAAATTTTTCCAAACATTATGGCGAAAAAATGTGCTGGACTATTCTTTTAAAAGTCATACAATTGCACTGTATAGAATTTATAATAGTAACAATAAGAACTTTATTTATAGTGCACTTTATATTCCAGTAGCAGCTCAAAGTGCTTTACAGACAGGTGATAAAATCATAGAAGAAATTAAACTTGTTATTATTCTTACTGTACAGTGACATCCACATATGGCAAAAAATAAATAAATAAAGAGAATAATTGGAATCATATAAAGCAATAATATAGATTACATTTTAGGTTAAATACAAAAAAGAAAGGTTTAAATTGAATTACAAGCTAAATTTAAAATATACATTTTAGATGTTTCTGAAAAGTGTGCATAAATTTTACTACCAGTAATCAGCATTTCAGTTTTTTAACTTTAGTTGAAAAAAAATCATCCAGTGACGCACAATGGCAAGCCTTGAGTCTTGATTTTCAGAAAGAAATTGAGTTGTATAATGGTGTGTCACCAGCATAGGTATGAAAAGTGATATCGGTTTTCCTGATGCTGATATGTACAGGTAACATGCAAAAAGAAAAGCATAGGACCTAAAACAGAACCTTGTGGGACTCTAGTGAAGCCAAGAACTGTCTAATAAATAAACTGTCTAATATCATGCCTAAGAGTCCTACCTACATTTCAAGTGGAAATGACAGCACAATATAAGTGAGTGAAATAAGAACACATATTTTTTATTTATTTCCTGACACACATGCAGAATGACCTCATTCAATGCCAGGCTGGTGGCCAAGAATGAAATCTGAATGGCCGTCTTGCTTACTGCCCGGGCAGTTAAATGGACTCTGGGATAAATGACTTAGAAACGTGGTGAGAGCAGAAAAAAGGTCTGGGTGTTCTTGTGTCCAGAAGTTTCTCTTACAATTTTGTCTTTGGATTAGCAAGTTTTAGATTAGCCCAAAAGGCTAATCCACTTTATAAAGGCTGAAGAATAGCTCTGAAACAGAGAGACTGCTGTTACAGCACTGAGCTCACGGGGCTATGAAGTCATACTGTATTGTATAAGATGCTTTTGGCAATGTGCCTCATAACACCCCAGAGACACATGCTTATCCAGCGCTAAAGTACACCCTGTTGTGTGTTATTACTTACATAATAGAGCAACCTAAGCGGATGAAAGGACTGACTGCTAATGAGAATTAATTCTTACCTCCCTTTTTTCCTTCATCAAGAATGAATCCATTTGAAAAGGCTGATAAGTGCTGATAAAACGGACACCAGAAACGTCTCTGCTGATTCATAGAGAAGCAGTGTTTCTATAAAGGCGTGCAGCAGATGGATGGTGGCAAACAAGTCAAACCTCTTTAGCAATTATTAGTAATCTGCCATGTGTATGTATTTTGACGTGTTTAAGACCATGGTAACTGTATTAAGCACTTACTTGTAAGTGCTTTAATTATATCACTTCAGCATAATTCACAGTGCGATATAAAGGAATGCTGTGTGTTGTGTGTAAACACAATACAAATGGCACATATTATTCTTCCTTATAGCTATTTACATACAATTAATACACATGGGACATATGATATACAATACTGTGCAAAAGAAAGTTATTATTAAGTTATTAAGCTATCATTTATTTCTGGTGACTTTCTTTTATTTAAGAAATCTGCAGGGCTATTTTTCCACACCTCCAATGTTTAGTTGTTGCATTTTCTGCTTCTCATGATTTTAATAATCCCAAATACATTGAGTAATGTTGAGGTCTGGACTCTGGGGTGGTCAATCTGTTGTTCTTCCTCCACCTAAGAACCATCATGAGCACCAACCACCTCTTTGATTGACCTTGCTCCTGTAAGCAGGTTGCCTTGTGTCATTATGTTGTGGTAGAATTAATTTCTGCTCAATCAGACATTTTCCAGCAAGATATTGCATAATAACATTTGGCTGTGCTTATCAGCATTCATGACGCCTTTAACCAAAAACAAATCACCAACTTCAGATGCTGTACGTCTCCAAACTCACACTGAGCCTCCACCATGCTTGACCGCTGGTTGGAGACCTGGTTTATAGTCTTTCATTGCTTCACTTAATTTCCTTTCACATTCACCTTCAGACTGCCTTTATAAGGGGTTCATGAATGGTTTAAAATGGTTTATTAATGATTATTAAATAGGTCACAAAGTCCTTTAAATACTTAATAAGCATTAATAGCACATAAATAAAAAGGGCCACAGTGGGCTGTTATTTACCCTTTAGTGAATTCTCATTCACTTATAATGTTAAACTTGAGATTTGGATCTTTCCTGATCTTCTTTATCAGTCAGCATTAAACCTGTCAGCTTGATCACATATTCATATTCACTAGATATTACATCTTAATTTTGCCCTTTTTATGGCGGTTATAACTGTGTATTTTTTTAAGTATTTATGACCTAACTAATAACCATCAACAAACTAATGTTAAACCATTCAGAAACACTTTATAAGGGTTGTCTTATTTTAAAGTGCTACCATTAAATCTTATATCTTCTTTCTGCTCAGAAAAATTCTATTGAAAATGAATACGGGTACTTTTAATGGGAAATAATTCAACAAAAAAATGTGGCATTTCTTGTGAAGTCCCTCAAGGTTCAGTTTTAGGGCCTTTGCTTTTCTCTTTTCACATGCTACCTCTAGGTGATGTCATGAGGAAGCATAATATAAATTTTCATAGCTATGCTGATGGCACCCAGCAATACAGTACATTGCCATTCCTTCTGATGATCAGGAGTATGTAGACAGCTATGTTTCATATATTTCTCAGTAGCTGTCACAAAGTTGTCTACAATTAAATCATGAAAAAACTGAAATATTGATTGTTGGTACAGAAACTGAGAGAAAAGAGATTTACTTTGTTATTTAGCTTCATCTACCAAACCTGAAGTACTAAACCTGGTTGTGATCTTAGACTCTGAGTTCTGTTTTATCCTGCATGTAAACACAGTCGTAGCTTTTTTATCATTTGAGAAATAGTGAAGTTCGGCCTTTTCTCTCTCAGAGCAATGCAGAGACATTTGTTCATGCATTTGTTGATTTGTACAGCAGAGTTGATCAACAATACATCCCTTACAACTCGCGCAAAATATGACAGCATCCTAACAAAACAACACAGAGAGATCAGATCACTCCTGTCTTAAAAGAACTGCACTGACTAGCTGTATTATTCAGGATAAATTTTAAGGTTCTACTATTAGTTTTTAAAGCTCAAAATGACCTTAAAGCACATCTTACATCACAGTGTGTCGGTTTATGTTCTTTCACATGATCTGATCTGCAGATAGTGGCCTTCTAAAAAAATATCCTCTGTAGAATACAGAAAGCATTGCGAGGCTTCATTCAGTTATTCTGCTTCTAAACTGTGGAACTCAATTCCACCTTTTGTTAGACAGTCAAGCTCAGTGCTCACTTTTAAATGTTTCTCTTTAACTCAGTATTTAATCAAAACTCTACGTCTCGTGGTTTTTATCTTTTAATTTGATCCATATCATATACAGTATGATTTTAAATGAATACATAGAATTTCTTGAATTACTGTTAAACTTTATCACCTGTCTGTAAAGCACTTTGCCCTGCCACCGGTATGAAAAGTGCTATATAAATAAAATGTATTATTATATTATTATCACTACTTAATGGCTGTTTTGAGATAAATGGAAGGTGGTAGAGACAAACATTTGTGAGTGCATGCAAAAATGAATGTACAACTCAATTATCTAAAAGAATTTATTCACATACTGAACCATTCTTTTGAAAAATGTTAATTTACAAAAAGAGATTTACATGTACATTTATAAAATAATATGTGGCCATGAATACATAAGCGCCACACACAAAACATTTCACTGGTCTGAATAAATTAATTATTATTGGCACATTATTGGTGGAGAAAGAGGAATCCTTGTCTGTGTTGCATAAGGTTCTTATTCAGTAATAAGAACCACTGAGAGGCACACAGAAACAGAACGCAGTAGCACGGAGTGTGACTTACACAACTGGAAAGAGAAAGTAACCGAGAGCCCACAGCAAACAGGCCCAGCCCTTCTTAAACATTCACTTATTTGGAGCTAAATGCTGTGCAAAGATGAGTATAAAGAGATGATGGATGAAAACAATAAAGCAGTCAGTGCAAGAAGCAGATGAAGGATGATTCGGCCCCACCCTGATCTGAAAGTGCTTGCGATGATGTGGACTTTTTCTTAAAGGTGCAGGAATTTCTAGGTCATACCAAAATTGGCCAGAACCTTTACAGGACCAACTTTAGTCACTTTAGCTGCTAGTCCTAAATGCAGTTGCACCAATTCACATATTGTTGTTGTCCAGAAAAAAAAACAGGTGTCTCCGAAATGTGAACCTACTTTACTTTCAATGTGAGCTAATATAAAGTAATTTTATTTCAAGCAGTTTTGGAGCTTATATGTTCATATAATGTAGAAAAAATGGAGATAGTTGTTTTTCTTTGGGCAGCTACAATATGTTGCTGAATCAGTAAAGAAAAAATGTAACTAAAGAAAGAAATAAGCTGAATAAATACCAGATTGCCCTCTGTGCCGTGCAGGGAGCTCTTATACACCCCACACCTTTCAAGTGACGTATGCACAAAAAGCATAAGAATCAAACTTAGATACTCTGATGAAATAAATAAAATCAAATATGCAACGTGTATAAAACATTGTTCTAATCTTTCGGTTTATGGTGCTGACTGCAACAGTACAAGAACAGAAACAATAACAAAACAACCAACCAGAAGCCACGTCTTTGGTGTGCTACATTTCAGCAGGCTGAAAATTCAACATTAGCAAAGCGATACTGTGAATCACCCCACACAGCTAATGACGAGACCTTCATTAGTACATGCCAGCACTGTGGAACGTGAACAGCCGTATGCCAGCATCTGCAGCGTTTGGACAGGTTCTGAAAGCTGGAGCGATCCCCAGCCAACACAACCTCACTGAAATATATTTTCATACAAAACAGAAATGTATTGTACAGATAATGCTGCTTGAACATGACACTCACCGACATATGGATACAAAATGGATCAAGTCTGAAAAGCAGACCGATAGATCCATTAGAGGAAAATCCAGTGTTTTTCAGTGTAATCTCTATCTGCTGTGTCTGTATCGTACCATCACAATAGGTTTGATATATTCACCTGCACAGAAAACTCATACTTAAGTATATTTTACATCAGAAGCGGTAACCATGCCCCCCAAAATGCTCTGATGTAAATCAGTATAGCCACAAAAATATTCCTTATTTCTGTTTTTGATGGTATGTTAACAGTTTCTAGCTAGAAACAGTGCAAAATTCACTATTCTTGCCTTTTTTTAAATCTAGGCCTATAATCAAAACAGCAGGCCTCTATATTTTCATATATTTTTTAGAAAATCATCTGGTCTGTTGGAATGATGATGGAAATAACTGATGAATTAAAACCCCTTTCAAATAATTAATAACTTATAGCTAATCAGAAATCCTCCACTTAAATTTACTTTATTTGTAAATGAGATGAAGGCATCTGCATGATACATGAACTTATTTATCACTGGATAAAATTTGGATGCTCTTCCCTTTATCAACACACATCACTTCTTATGTAAAATCAGTTTTAGCTACAGTTTCTCTCCTTGTTTTGGTCTCCTGTCCACATGAAAATGGCTTTTTGAAAATGCTCTCCAGGGTGGACAATTCTGAAAACTCCGTTTTCATCAGTTTTCAGTGTTTTTGTGTGGATGGGCAAAGCATAGCTGATGGTCAGTGACTGAGTTTAGTGTCTTTGTCAGTTTAGGGGTTGATAACGTTTATAAGAGAATTTAGCTTCACTTTTTCCAAACCAAGGCAACATATAAAACCCCTTGACAGCAAGCAGTAGGCTTTCTATTGCCTTTTCAAGCTTTCAATTTCTGCCAAAAATCAGACTTTGAATCTAAGAAAAGTACTGAATCATGGCAGCTAATGGGTGGCAAATAAAAGCCTATAGTACACACGCATCCAGTGTTCTGCTTGAGCTGTATGACATCAGTTTTGTTCAGCTTTTATCCCCCTACTGGCCTGACATGCTCATGTCTCATCTCTAAAATTAATAGTAATTAATAATGATCAATTTACAACCTGGCTAAGCAATTAATGAAAGTGTTCTACAAAAATATGTTTTACATAAACGTACTGACTGCAATTGCACAAAGGATTCTAGTATATATGAGTTTTCTTATGGTTTTTAAGCGGATAGAAACAGATTATACAGCAAATAGAGTTTAGGATGAAAAATGCTGGAGTTTTCCTTTAAACATTGGCTCTGTTCAGCATGAGCTATACATCTTTATAGACCTGTTTTGATCAAGAAAAGTGTGGACAATGGCTTAGAGACTCATGAATTAGTCTCGTATTTGCATATATATATATATATATATATATATATATATATATGTATATATATATATATATATATATATATACATATATACATATATATATATATATATATATACACTATTTTACCTCTTTTTACACCTCTTTCACACTTCCTACACTCCTGTCTTACTTTTAGAACTAGCCTCCTCTACTCTATTCCTCCTTTCTCCTCTTCTCATGTCGATCTTGGCTCATCTCCTGGTATAAAGTAGGGGTTTTCATGGCCCTGAACCAAGTAAGAATAGCGTGAGGGGTTCTTGCCCTTAAACGTGTTCAGGTTGTCTACGGGCATGAGGTCGTAGGAGCCCGTCTGAAAGAGAAACAATAGACATGCAATAGTCAACATCTCTGTATGTTGAAACCTCTTTTTTGTTCATTTTGTTCTTAATTTTACACTCAGTCGCATAAAGGTCCCAAAAAGGAAACAATGCCATAAACAAACCAGTTTTAATTTCCAAAGAACTTTGGAATTGGTGGACCTGTAAAGAAATACTCCAGTATTTTTCAACCTAATCTCTGTTTGCCATTCGGTAAAGTATGGTTGATTCCTACACAAAATAATTTAGACATACAGCCCTGTACTAAGCAGAAAAACAGAGAACTCATTAACTTGAAGTGCATACAAAGCCAATAGGCAGATGCTGAACTTGTCATTGGGCTTTCTGTTATTCTACTAAGTACAGGGAAAAGGGTTGAAATTATTGTCCTTCCTTCTGATGCACAGATGGAAAAAACTAGGTTGAGGAGTATTCCTTTAAAGAACCATTTATTGAAGGTTCTTCTATGGCATTGTCCAAAAGACCTTTTTTGCATATTTATTTTACTGCAGTACAAACAAAAATATGTCCCATGCCCATGTAAATTCCCATGCACAAGAATTACTCAGTTTACAACCAATCACCCATTGGATATCAGACCAGCTGGTTTTATCAAGGACAATTATGAAAATCATGCAAAGCAGGTGATAAAGCCACAATTGTTGATCATTTCTTCAGAATCAAATAAAAGTGTTCATCAAGACAACAGTGGACTGATGACCTTGTGGTACATTGTGGGTAATATACAGTGGGGAAGCCAAACGGCCTTTCCAGGCACTTAAAGTACCTTTTTGTTCAATAGAATTATCAAACTTGTTGTATTTGCTATAGTGTAGTTGATAACACCTTTGCCTTCTACATTGTAGACTGCGGTTCAACTCCCCACTTGGCCCAGCACCCTACACTATCCCAGTCCTTGGGCAAGACTCCTAACACTACCTGTGTAAAATGATCAAATTGTATGTCGCTTTGGATAAGGGCATCTGCTCAATGCCATAAATGTAATGCAAATATATTTAAATATATTTTGCAAGTATATACTTTGCAAGTCCTGTGATAATTGTCTCAATTAATTATTAACTTTTGTTTGGAAACACCCTGCAATGGACTGGCGACCTGTCCAGGGTGTATCCTGCCTTCCGCCCAATGACTGCTGGGATAGGCTCCAGCAACCACCCCACCCCCCGCGACCCTGAGGGATAAACGGCTTAGAAAATGGATGGATAGATGGATGTTTGGAAACAAAAGCGTGAAAACGTTGAAATTCCCAATAGAAAATTTTCCAATCATATTTTTTTCTCTGTGATCCAGGTAGACCCAGCTATGCTACCTCTCCAATTGGTTAGGACTTCAGGGGCTGGACTGAAGACCTAACGGAAAGATTAACCATTAACATAATAACACAGTGACAGTGGAATCAAGTGATCATGATTTGATTTTCAAAGCAAGAGGCCCAGTTTGTGAGAAGAATATTACTCCCAGCCTAGATAATATGTCACTGACTGAATAGGGGTTGTAGCCTAACCAGGTTTCAATCAGGTTAATAATGGAAAATAGCAGCGGCAGGTCTATGTAAGTGTTCTTTACTGAAAGAGTCACTGTAAAACTATGACATACAAGGTAAATACATGTTAATGTCTATTAGAAGTTTCAAATAAAATGCATGGAATGTCTTTTACAAGCTTCAGATGTCCATATTTAATCTAGAATAAATAAAAATGTTTTACATGCAGTACTGTTAGCTTAGCGCTAACACACTAATACAAGTTCCTTAGGAGTGTTAGCATTAATGGCCCAAACTGAAGGCCTAGCTCTGGAAGTCATGGTTCACCACTTGGAAGAGAGAAACATGCGATGAATGAATGGGATTAATGAGTGAGAACACATACCACCAGCAGCCACACACAAGCGTACACAGCACTACTGATTGGTTGTGAGGGGATACGCCATGCAGTGTCTTACCTTTCTTCCTATCTTCTAAAGCATCATAATGGAGGGAATGAGGAACATGCAAGGCAAAGCAAGGGGGGCATCACATCATCACATGCACATCATCAATGCGCACATATACAGACACAGACACACACACACACACACACACACACACACACACACACACAGAGGTATATTCAAAAACGGGAAAAGGTGTGATATGATTCTATGCGGTGACATAGGTGTACAGGGTTTGGAAGCAGTGGCAAGCATGGCAACTTTGGAATGAATGTTGAAAACATTTCAGATAGCTTCAAACATTCAAATATTGCCTCTATCATTTAATAGCAGAAAGTTCTCAATGAAACATTACAGTTACAGACAAGCAAGTAACAAAATTGTGCTCTGTTATAGATCTCTTTATAATGTGCATTGGTTGTGTGATCTTCCTCTAATGTAGAAGGTGGCAGTGATGTTGTCATTTGTAGTGTGCAAGCAAGCATGCTGATTGTATCATCATTCACAGTGGGTTAATCCTAATATTATAAGATGTATCAGACATTTCTGGTTTACTTTACTTCTTTGAAGCAGCTGAAAAATATAAACCATTTTGATTTAGAAATAAATCTACTGACCTGATACCATTTTAGAAAACCAGGACTTAGCCCACTGTGAACTGAGCAGACAAGGTCTATTTAACTGGCAGGATGTATGAGCCAGTGATGATTTGGTCTAGTTTCCACAGCTGTCCCCTTATACCAAATGTTGCAGATCAGCCAAGACATGTTTAGTGTCTGAAGTTTGCTTCTTTAGTTTTGCACTAGAGATAGTGTAATAGGGCTTATTCAGCTTTTATTTTCTGGCAGGAATGATACTTTGAATCTTGTAGCCATCGGTTACAATCATGCATCATCATAAACGTGTGTAAAACTGTATTGGGGTGATAAGTAATCAAACAGACTTGGTTACTAACACTGCCTGACATGCTGTTATCTATACAAAACAAAAAGATGCAAAGCACCAAACATGTCTTGGCTGACTGAGTACATTTGGTGTAAGAGGAAAGCTGTAAAAATAAGACAAAAAGCTGGAAAACGAAGATCAAGCCATATTTGATCTCAGAAAACTCACCAGTCCATTGGAGTGATTTTTTCTTGGCTCACTCATCTCCATCATGTTGTCTGAGTTGGAGCTGACCGTGGCACGAGGGATGGGTGTGATGCCCTGTGCAGGCCAATCGTGGAACTCTTCTGTAGAGTAAGGACTGCTGGCATATTCTACATGCTTAGAATTTTTCCTGCTGACATACAACGAAACAATAGTATCACAGTTGGCCTTTTGCTCTGTTTCTACTTGAGATGGATTGAGATAATCCGGTTTTGTAACTCAATACTAAGATTAGGGACACATAAACTAGGGCTGCCTGTTATGGATAGAACACCATATTGCCATGATATTGCTATATACTGTATTTGCAATAGGAGAAATCCACTGATTTTTCAGAATGTCTGCATATTTGGATTGTGACAGTGTAAACAAAGTCATTCAGAGTGTTGTGATGTGACATGATCCGTTCTGGAGAAACATACCAACATAGTTCATAGTGTTGGTGAAGAGAACCAGATCTCCACAGCATTTATTCATTTATCTCCCTCACAGAAGTTTTTTAATTGAAATGGTTTGGAATACACCGCCTGATACCTGAGACATTATTTTATGAAAATGATAAGACTTTGGCTTCTAATACTGTAACTAATTTAACGATGAGACTTCTATTAATGGCGGAGAGATACATGCAAGGAGTTGTGAGGCAAAATAGTCCCCAAAGTAAATTACTAGTATTATTTCACTATTCTACCCTTGACAACATTACATATAAAACTCCGAAGACACATGTAGGCTCACTGGTCATTTTGGATGGTAAATAAAATACCTGTGTTGTAGATGTTGCTATATTTGTGTTGTTGACACTGTGACCCCTGGTTCTTACCAACACCAAGGTAAATAGTCTGTAAATTTCTGTACTATGCACCAGTTCACATCAAACCACTCTAAATGTCACTTTGTTCTCAGTGATTGAATTAGGCAATCAGTGGAATTCCCACTTACACATTTTACACAAATTGATTTATGCTTTTGGGAAAAGGGGAACATCCATACACCCAAAGAACATCAGTGATTGGTCAAGAACTTCACAGCACACAATATAACATTCAGTGTTTGGTTAGAGGTCCATTTTCATACTGCAGCCTTCTACAGTATCAGTATTGTGGAGGCTGCTATCGCAATAATGACACGAAAGCAAACAACACATTGTGTAATGGGCTATTAACTGCCTATAGACTTTATAGTCTCTCTCTTTCTCTCTCACTTTCTCACATATACTCACCTGTTCATGACACAGTAGATGATCATGGCCACTATTAGGATGAGCAAAAGCCCACCTAAAACACAGGCTACCACCACCAGTGCTAACAAAGATGCTATTACAAAGAAACAAAGCGTTAGAGTACATAGACACACTGTTCACTGTTGGTGCACTTAAAATTAAATTCATATCCTTGTTTAAGAAGCAATAATGCATACATGCAAAATCTTCAGCAGTCATGTAGAATATTATAGTTTAAGTCTATTTAAATTCTGAATGAATTCTTACACATTGAGGCTTATTAATCAGTTAGTAATAGTTATTTAAAGGGTTAAATTTCAATAACTTACAGTCATTACAGTTGAAACCAGAATAACCAAAAGGACACCTGCAAAATTAGAAATATGATTATCACTGATTATCAAGCAAAGTAATAAACATGTAGTTATTATTATACAGTTTTAAAAGTCCACAGAGGGTGGTCCATGTTTTCACTCTAAACATACAGGAGAGTGCCTGATTCTACTTGCTTAATCAACGGCTCTTCAAAGAACTGATCAGGTGCACTCCTGTTTTGCTGGAATGAAAACCTGCAGCCACCCCATCCCTTTGCAGATAAAGAGTGGACAGCCCTGGCTTAGGCTGTGAGACAGCTCTACATCTCTACACCACTAGGGGGCAGTAGTTATAACCAAGCAAAGAGCCGGTTTAGCAAATGAAATATAAAATATTTCGTTTGTTTTTAACTGAGCTTTTCAGACTAAAGTAAAGCATCTGAGCATAATGCATGCATTCTCTCCCTCTGGTGACTGAGTGTTACTTACGGCTCACACCGGTTGTCCACTGATCTCTCTCCACTAGCGCATGCTGCGGATGATACAGACACATCACAGTTAGAGGGCTTCTGTGCATCATTTGTGTTCGCCCTGCTGCTGTGCTCTCAGTAATATTGGATTACTTCACCCATGACCACAGAAACAGCACACAAGACAACAACAGTCAAAGATCCCGCAGCAGATTAAACTGTGTTTTTCTTCAAACAACCTTACCAAAGTCAGGACACGTCACTTTCCTTTCAGTGTCCATCATTCAAAAGACAAGGATAATGAAATTCAAAAATCTGGAATATTGTTGTAATATTAGTAGTTGTGCTATTTTATATACAACCATAACTTGTTCACAGTTGAATGCAATGTTTAAAAACTCATACATGTTGTATTCAGTATTCCACATGTTTTGTTAGTAAATGCTAAATAATATAGTGATTTGATCTGCTATTTACAGTATTTCTGTGCAGTTGTTCTTTCTTGAGGCACGATCACCAGTTTTGAAACCTGAGGTATTCTGCATATTACTGCAGTTATAATCTCTTTCTTTAAAATATACAGGCTTCCTCAGCCTTTTTAGAATCATCTACAGCTCTTTTCATCACTCTGGACACATTCTTTCATATCATATTAGAATCAAATTATATGAGAAACATTTTAGAAGTCCTATAAATGTCTTATGTTGCTGTTACACAGAGAAAAACACACACCTATGCAGCTCCTTGTTGTAAATTCGGTTGATATGAAGCCTGCCATGCAGGTGCAGGTAGCAATGCCAGATTCACTGTCTGCACATGTTGTCGTTTTGACATCACACGGAGGCGGGTTCAGTTGACACAGACTTTTCACTGTAGAGAGAGAGGTACAGGGGTGTAAATAAATGTAAGTTAATACGTCGGCTTCTTCATGACCCTTAAATCTGTAACCAAACATACTGTTCAGTAACATCTGCCTGTGAAATGGACAAACTCTACAACTGCTGATAAAGTAAACTGGTGGTGTTAGCTCAGAGTTACCATAGCCTGCATAGCCTGTGCAATCCTGTACCATCTTTCCCATCTGATTTCTTTGCCAGCTGGAGTTCTAACTAATTATGAGTGAGTTTAGAGTTTAGAAGTTCTTTTCCAAGTACAGGGACGACACTGTCCATAACTTAAACAGTTGTATACTACAGACGCAGCAGACACAGCTTATGTGACGTTATTCTTTCATGCACATGACTGGCATACATTACTTTCTGTGTAGTGCTGTATTTCAAAATGAGAGGCAATATGGCAAAAACATAATATCGCGATACTTCAGAAATGTTCACGATGCATATGTCACGACATTTATTTTTTCACACATCTCATCAGCTGGAACTAAGAAAAAGAACCAGTAGTGATACATTTTAAAAAATACTACGAAAAAGTGAATACAATGATATTTATTTAATATGTGGCAAACTGAGCCACACTAAATTCAATTCAAATGGGACTAATTTTGCTCTCTTCATAATGAAACATACTGTTGATCAGCATTCTACAGGCACTGATAATAGGCATGGTTTTTAGGCAAAATTTCTGTCCTAATTTCAATGAAATGTTGGGCTAATCACAAAACCTTTATACATTAATACAATAAGTAATGATTTTATGTATGTCAGTATCTTTGTATAACTATTTCTAAACTTCTCCTCTGGCAGACCAGTATTATTTGTAGTTACTTGTTTTGGCTAATCAATGCTTCATTGTGCTAAATCAAGTATGATGGTGATTGGATTTAGCAAATCCATAGAATTGGGTTCTTTGAGGATAGATCTGGAACCAAACTTTCTACTTTAAATTAGATCACAAGATATCAAGTACTTTTGTAAAAACACAACATTCTAGTTACTTTTTGCTGTGATTACATTTATATGCATTCATTCCAATGATATATAGTGTTTATCATTCAAACACAGTAAACACCCAGATAAATGGTTTTATGTGCTTATGTGCTAAAAACTTTGCACAGTACTGTATATAAAACTAAATATACTGAAAAGTAGTTTTAATTACATTTCCATATCAGTGCTGAGTTGAATATGGTTCTACATGAAAGAAGGAGGGAGGACTCTAGTTTAACCCCTGACCGTCACACCAAACTGATCAGTAGTGTGGGCACGTAGGCTACCTCAAACACTCAATACTGGCATCTTGCCATGTGAGTAAATCTGTGATGTGAAGATTCTGGAAGCCTACTGCACTACAGTGAATCTCACCATTGAAAGTAGCTGTGGCCAGGATTCCATTACTGCTGCCTATAGCACTCATTATGGCTTGGGCGGTGGTATTCCGTGTAGCGGGGGAGTTGGGCTCAAACACATTGTCCACTGTAGCCACCACACTGCCTGGACTGAAAACATACAGTGCACAGATGGATGGTTAGAACCCTGGAGTGCAGCTAAAGAGTTTTAAGGAGTTGGCAGAAGTAGTGAGGCCACTTACGTTAGCTGCAGAACTTTAGAGTTTATGTAGCCAGATATATTTTTTAAAGCACTGTTCAACTGTAGAAGAAAGAGACAGTAATGAGAGAGGGAATGGATGAAAATGAGCATTGCTTTTGACATGTAGGACAATGCAGTAACACTTTACAGCAAGGCTACCCTTATAGAGGCTTTATGAATGGTTAAAATAATTATTCAAAATCATTTATGAAGCTGACATAGATAAATGTGGGGTATTGCAACAGGTCCCTTTTTTATTTGTGTTATAACTGCATGCTAATGATTTTTCAAGTATTTATCATATAATTAATAACTGCTAATAAACTAAGTTTAAACCACTCATACATCTTTAATGAAGGTAGTATCATTGAAAAGTGGTAACTATGCAAATGTATCTACTATAGAACATTAAAACGACTATTTGTACAATTATTTGGAAAAGTTTTTGACTAGTTTTCATTTGCCATAAAAAAACAAGACTAATCTGAACTTAAATGTAGTACTTTACTGGTAGCTTGTTGCTAGCAGCTGGCGGCAGATTCTTTTTTTGGTGTTTTTGTTATATTCCAGCGTCTCCTTATATAACATGTGGAAATGGCTTCATGGAGTATTTCTATACTAATGAAGTAGAATGGTTCACTACTGATCTGCCGCCACCATACTTCACTGCTAAAATCTGTCCCTGAGGAGCCGACAGCTGCCCACAGCTTCAACTAGACAATATACAGTCATCTAATCCAGTGGTTCTTAACTCTTTTCCGGGGGGCTCATTGCTTTGCATAGTTTCAACTATTCTCTGCCACAACACACTGGATCCAGCTCATTAACAGCTTGACGATTACTTGAAGAGCTGGATCAGGTGGGCTGGGGCTGGAAACAGTTGAAACTAGGTAGGGTAGTGGATCCTCAGGACTGGAGTTGGAACTACTGGTGTAATTAATACAACCTCTTTCTTACCGCTGCAACAATCTCAGAAGATATATTATGGAATGCAGCAGACTGGGGATTCCTCATTTCCTCAACAAATGTGCGATTCACACGCAGATTACCTGGGAACACTTTTGCTGAAGTGCGACAGAGAGAGATAGACAGAAAGATAGAGAGAGAGAAGAGAGATAACAGTAAAGCAGCTGGGTTTTACTGACTTTGCATTACTGATTTTTTGACGCGAGTTCTTACCTTCCACACAGCGGCCCCCCGACAGGAACGTCCCAGCCAGACACTGACAGGTGGAGTTTATGCACACACTGAGAGTTGGACAGGGAATTGTTGGACAGGTAGCTGAGAGAGAGAGAGCAGTCAGGTCATTAATCAAGTCAGTCATACAGTCACACATTGTTATTTATCATGTTAATGTGGAACTACTAGGGGTGCTGAATACATTGGGCTATCGTGATGTATTTGTATCAATGTATCGATTTGATGGTGTCCATTCATCAAAAATGAATTATTATTTATAATATAAATAAATACACACACAGACATACATAAAATTTTTCCAGCATGTTAAATGCAGGAAATAATCAGTAATTATGTACTTCAATGCATTAAACATTAAAGTATGCAGCAGTGTGCTCTCTGTAGAGTATGTTTTAACTTATTTTCACTTAGAAAATCAACTACACACACACACACACACACACACACACACACATATATATATATATATATATATATACATGCACACTCTATTCACATTTGTTCCTATTATTTACATGCATTCTTTTGTAGCATATGTTGTAAGGTTGGACAAGCTTTACTGAACATTATCAAAAACACCTAAAATACTGCCCTATATCACCACAACATTTTTGAGTTACTTAGATTTCCAGTATAAAAAGCTACACTCTGCTGTTTAGCTGACCCAATCCAGGCACACTAGAAACAATAGCTAGTTACAGCTTGTTAACCTACAACTTACATGTGATCTATTCTAATACTGTGACCATTCAAATATGAATACATTCAAATCAATAACACAGTTTTGCATTACAATTTCTCATTAGGTGAAATAGACTGTAAAGTTCTCCAACCTCCAACCTTGCAACAGTTGCTATGATAAAATCCACTTGTGGAAGGTGCATGGTAGGTCATTCTGAATTGTACCCAAATAACTGAATAAGTATGACATCTGAGATTTCTTAATATAATTAATAATTATATTGATGGTGATGAGGTCAAAAAATACTTAGGATCTACACATCAGTCTAAAAGCTGTGAGCAAAACTGAACATCAATGCTTGTACTGTTTTTGGGATAGGCTTATACACATATTAAAGCCAGGGACCAATTCACACACCTGGTGCGGTTGTTGTGTTAGTAGGGTTAGTAGTAGAGGCAAGTGGTGGTCCAGTCGTGGCGTTGTTCTCTGGAGTGGTGGTGTTCAAGGCTGGTTCTGTGGCATTGGTTGTTGGCTGATGAGTTGTAGCATTGCCTGGATGTGTTGCTGTAGTGTTTTCTGGTAAGAGTGTAGTGCCTGTTGTGGTGTTCATTGGTATTGTTCCAGCTGTAATTGTGATGTTGGGTGGTGTTGTTACTGTTGTCACAGGCAGTTTTGTGGTCGCAGTTGGTGTGGTTGCATTTAAGGGTGTTGTAGTGTTGCCTAGTGTGGTTGCAGCAGGTGTTGGCGTAGTTGCATTTAAGGGTGTTGTAGTGTTGCCTGGTGTGGTTGCAGCAGCAGTTGGTGTGGTCGCATTTAAGGGTGTTGTAGTGTTGCTTGGTGTGGATGCAGCAGCATTTGGTGTGGTTGCATTCAAGACTGTTGTAGTGTTGCCTGGTGTGGTTGAAGCAGAAGTTGGTGTGGTTGCATTTAAGACTACTGTAGTGCTGCTTGGTGTGGTTGCAGCAGTAGTTGGTGTGGTTGTATTTAAGGTTGTTGTTGCATTGCCTGGTGTGGTTGCAGCAGCAGTTGGTGTGGTTGCATTTAAGAGTGCTGTAGTGTTGCTTGGTGTGGTTGCAGTAGCAGTCGGTGTGGTTGCATTTAAGAGTGCTGTAGTGTTGCTTGGTGTAGTTGCAGCAGCAGTTGGTGTGGTTGCATTTAAGACTGTTGTAGTGTTGCCTGGTGTGGTTGCAGCAGCAGTCGGTGTGGTTGCATTTAAGAGTGTTGTAGTGTTGCTTGGTGTAGTTGCAGCAGCAGTCGGTGTGGTTGCATTTAAGACTGTTGTAGTGTTGCTTGGTGTGGTTGCAGCAGCAGTCGGTGTGGTTGCATTTAAGACTGTTGTAGTGTTGCTTGGTGTAGTTGCAGCAGCAGTCGGTGTGGTTGCATTTAAGAGTGTTGTAGTGTTGCTTGGTGTAGTTGTAGCAGCAGTCGGTGTGGTTGCATTTAAGAGTGTTGTAGTGTTGCTTGGTGTAGTTGCAGCAGCAGTCGGTGTGGTTGCATTTAAGACTGTTGTAGTGTTGCCTGGTGTGGTTGCAGCAGCAGTCGGTGTGGTTGCATTTAAGACTACTGTAGTGTTGCTTGGTGTGGTTGCAGCAGTAGTTGGTGTGGTTGTATTTAAGGTTGTTGTAGTGTTGCCTGGTGTGGTTGCAGCAGTAGTTGGTGTGGTTGTATTTAAGGTTGTTGTAGTGTTGCCTGGTGTGGTTGCCACAAGAGTTGGCGTAGTTGCATTTAAGGGTGCTGTAGTGTTACCTAGTGTGGTTGCAGGAGGAGTTGGTGTGGTTACATTTATGAGTGCTGTAGTGTTGTCTGGTGTGGTTGCAGCAGCACTTGGTGTGGTCGCATTTAAGGGTGCTGTAGTGTTGCCTGGTGTCATTGGTGGTGTTGTAGCTGTTGCTGGTGTCGTTAAGGGTGTAGTTGTATTGCTTGGTGCTGTACTGGTTTCATTGATCTCTGTAAATAATAAAGTATGACACAAGAATCATAAATACAGCCCAAAGAAGGACATGATCAGTAAATGTTTTTCAGTTTTTGACATCATTTAAAAATCCCGGTCGTCCTTTACACCTTTAAATTACCTTTAAATATAATGAATAATAGACCAAAGGAAACAACCCAAAATTATTAAGTCTTGTTCCAACTTACAGTAAAAGTAAAGAAGCTTTTAATGGTAAACTAGTGGTAAACCATTTTCTTTGTGGACTATTTTGCCTTCCAACGACCTGCATGTACATCCGTTTTTTTAAAAATTGTGTTTTGGACCAAAGCCTCTTCCAAAAGCTTGTAAAACACTGTCTCAGGCACCAGGCAGTGTATTCATAATAGATTAGTATAAGAACTTTGATGCTGTGAACAATTCTGATTCATGCCTGAGACAATGTTACCCACTGTATGGTCATATTATGACTGGTCACTGATTTCTTTATGAAAACATATATATAAATATACAAATATAGATCGGATTTTTAAATAATATCTATATATGTGTTTTCATAAATCAGTGAACTGTTAAAATATGAATGTACGGTGGTCAAAATGTTAGAACATTAAAAAAAATACTTACACAAGTAGACAGAAAGAGATTATACACAAAAATCCAAACAGAACCTGACGTTTCTGACTATGCTAATGTCAGTACTAACACTGTAGCATGTTTATCACATGTCATCAATGCTCACATTCTCATAAATATCACATTGCACTTCTTGAATACGCTAGTGCCATAAAAATTGCTTTCATAAATGGTTTAACCATAGGACATGAACCCCTATCATAACTGCAACTGTCATGTGCAAGTCATAAATGAGCACAAGTGGCCATAAAAAAAGAAAAATAAAACAGGAAATTGCCTTAATGATAGCATTTGGCAGAGACATTTCTGTAAGGGAGAACAAGATACGGAGCAGCGGGTATAGAACAGCTATAGGAAGTGTAGCTATGAAAATTCTTTATCTTAGAAAAGCAAATACTGTGCTTTAAGAACAGAAACTCCATGCCTTTTCCTCTAGTAAAGAACATTTCTAACAAAGAAAACCTACAGATCTGCTGTAATGATTGTGCCAAAGGCACCTACAATGCAAGGCTTTCACAAAGGAGTATTTTAAGAAAATCATCATTGCTTACATAATTTTCTTATTATTATTACTGTGTAATATATGTCTAATTGCTATGTATCGTCCCAAAAGGATTAGACCTGTTTACCAACCCTGTCACTGTTTACCAGGCAGTCACTCTGGTATCATGTGAGCTAAACTGCATAATAAAAGTGAACAGTTGTGTTCTGGATGCTGGAAATGAGACCAGCCAGATTTACTTCTCTCAAATGTAGGTAATGGAGCACTTATTTCAACCTGGCATTACAACGGAAAATTTAGAGAATTATTCTAAAACATATAAATGCCTACATTAACCTTTAGAAGTTAACTTTCATATACTCAAATGTATAGGGACACTTTGTCTTTTTCCTATTTTGAACATTCAAAATTCATGTTCTTGTGGTTATTTCCCAAACGTCCACGTGATGTGTCCATATGTAGGGATGTTGCAGGGAGTCACAATTTGGCACACTTGTTGTCCAAAATGGTCCCCCTTAGTCCCCCCAGTCCTAAACCACACCAGATCTGCAACAACCTTAATGAAGACCTGGACATGGTTTGAGCGGGTTGGGAGAAATTTTATTGGGTGTATTTCATGGAAAAGATTTGGGTGTCTATTGACTTCTAGTGTTTGTTAGTATCACAGCCTCATAGCTCAGCACTAAAGAAGTAAATGAAATGTCTTGGCTGACTGATTAGATCTGGGATACATGGAAAATTACAGAACCATTCCTTCAAACAAATTCCATATGTCTAGAATTAACTCTATTAATTCTGCATTTACAAGCAGTTAGCAGTTAGTACGAAGCACTATACCTGCAGTTGATGTGGAGGTGATGGTGGTGTTATGGGTGGTGGCATTAGCAGGGGTTGAAGGACTGGTGACAGAGGTGTGAACAGGCATAGTAGTGTTGGTGGCAATGGTGCCAGGAGGTGCGGTGGTAGGGGAAGTACCATTCACAGGCTGTACTGTAAGGTTAGTAGCTGGAGCAGGGGTGGAGGTCAGTTGAGTAACATTACTGCTGGGTGACATGGTGGTGGAACCATTAAGGGAGATTGTGGTTAGGGTGGTAGGTGATGGTAAAGGTTCTGTTATCGTACCATTTGGTGCAGTTGTGGTTGAATGGTCTGGTCCTGTGGAAGGTGTGGGGGTCATTGTTGCATTTGCAGGACCCGTAACCATGGTGGTATTCATGGAAGTTGTTGTGGTAGCAGCTGCTGTAGTGTTGGGCTTAGGACTATCTGATGGAATCAGGGTTGAGGTCGTGCCATTACCTGGAGAGGTTGGATCAGGGTGACCAGTAGTGATGGAAACTGTTACTGTAGCAACCATAGTTGTGCCATTTTCTGGGATTTTTGAGGTTACTGTAGGACTAGAATGTATTCCTGTTGTAATGTCAGTTGTGACGTGGGTGGTACTCATAGGGTCCGTTGTAGTCATTGGATTTGGGGAGTGTGGTACTGTTGAGTTTTCAGTGGACACTGTTGGACTGTCTGGTCCTATGACCTCACTTTTAAGTGTGGTGGGTGCTGAAGAGGTGTTAGTTGCTCCTGTGTGGGTGAAGACCATAGTCTGGGGTGAAGTGGGGGAGGTAGGATCTGATGGGGAGGCACTGGTAATGGAGGTATTGGTGGTTGAGAGTGTTGTAGGAGAGTCTGTTGTTGTGAGAGGGGTAACATTGGAATCCATTGCCATGATCGCTGTAAACATTAAAAACAGAAAATGAAGTAAACAAGAAATACTACAAAATCAGTAGATACACATAACACATGCTTATAAACACAGTCCAGCTTAGTAGCATTTTAAACTGAAAACTCAGCAAAAGTCTAAATAAAGTGAGTCACTAACATGGACACCAGTGCAGCACAGGGCAGACAGACATACACATTCACTCACACCTGAGGGCAATGTCCAGATGGCCTGACTACATGTCTTTGGACTGTGTGAGGAAACCCACACAGACACGGGGAAAGCATGCAAACTCTATACAGTAAGGACCCTGGTCTCCTGGCCAGGGGATCGAGCCCAGGCCCTTCTTGCTGTGAGATGACAGCGCTACAACAAACTTATCCCATTAACCTTCACAGTTAAGAAAGTTTTGCTGCTATTACATTTTGGTGATATGGTTTTGTAGCGACAGCAAAGCTATAACGGTCAACTTTGATAACCCACAATTTTATCTGTATCAGCCAAAATATGACAGGTAATATGTAGATCATTACTGCAAAAGTTGCTATGAAAGAACACATTTATGGGCAGAGCAAGGATAGAGCAATTGCAGAATTACAGCAGTAACAGAAATAATCACAGGGGCTGTAAGTAAGAGGCTGTAAGTTTTATAGTTATATATATATATATATATATATATATATTTTTTTTTTTTTTTTTTTAGTTTTATAAAGACATTACAGCTACAAAATGTGTGCTTGAATGACACAGAATATTAAGAAATACTATAACAATATAACTTGAGGTAATCAGTATTTAAAAAATGAAAAATAAAAAAGTTATAATACCATTTTCTGTAAGCAGCTGACCTGCTTGTTCCTGTTATTGCTACTTAACACTGCTATTACCACCAGCACCAGTACTATTGACAATGGGTTGAGAATGAGGGGCTAGAAGTTTTCTGTGTTTTTTTAACAGCTTCGTGTTTGTATGCAGGCAGTGTATGGATAATCTCACACGCCGATTGAACCTAACAGGCCGAGAGAGAGCGTGAGCATGCCAGGCCATCAGTGTTCTAACAAATTGTTCTCAGCTGGCAAGCCTGATCGCATAAAGGTTAAATAAAGAAGCAAAACAAAAAGGCAGTGGATGCATAAAAGGCCTTTTTACAGTCTCTCTCTATCTCTCTCTCACTTTCTCTCTACCAGACACACATTAGATCCTGGGAGCTGACAGTTAATTTGATTATTTTCCAGGAACACGCCGTGATACAGTGCGTCAAAGTTTATTGCCTAGTAACCAAAATGCAATGACAGATTAAAAGGGGAAAAAAATGAGTTCGGGAACACACCCACCTGTCTGAACTGCTTTTTATTGCCATTTGTTTCTCATATAGAGAACCCACACCCACAGCAAAACAAATACAGGTACTCAGGAGTTAATCATCACCCAAATAAACACTTTCCTCAGCAGCTCAGGAGTGTATTCACATAAGCATTCACAGGTGTGAGCGCACATATAGACAAAATTCCTAATCAGTAGACCTACATGTAGGTTATCTCCATATGAATTAAAAATGAATTAATATCAGAGATAGACTTATGTATTAACTGCAGGTAAAGAAAGGCTTGCAGTTGAGAAATAATGAAGAACAATACACTCTGCAAAAACACAACAGGCTAGTCTAGGGGTTCCCAAACTTTTACGAGCCAGGACTCACACGCAGAGGTGTTGATGGCTGTGAGCCATCAAATGTACTGTCAAATAAGACAAAAATGGCAAACTGCTAAGTTTTCAGTCCACTTTTACTCAACATTCAGTCTAAAAACCCAATTATATTTATTTATAATTATATATAATTATATCATTATGTACAAGGCTATAGTGCTACACACTGATCTGTAGAAAGTATATAGATAACTGGTGTGGTTGGCAGAGGTATGACTTGTGTGCAGCTGTGGTTAGCCAAAGAGCTAACAAAGCATTTATCAAGCTGGCTAAGTCGCTTTCCATAAACAGAAAAACACAAAAGTGAACATAATTATGTATAATAACAACATACTCAATGACGCCCACTGATCTGTACTAAAAAAAAGTGTAAATAACCCGTGTGGTTGCCAAGGAACTAACACTGCAGGTAGCAAGTTGGCTAACGCAACTAAAACAAACAGTAAAAGCACAGAAGTAAAGCTAATAATACAGCCTCCTGACAGATGAATTTCTCTTTCATGAACAGCCTGTGGGGAAAAAACAGTAAAAGGTTTGTCTTTAGACACAGATTAAATTAGCAGTTCTCCCATTTTGGAGGTTCAGAGCTGCTATATGAAAGGCCTTCCCTTCAGAGGTCAACACAGCCAATGTAGCAGTGCTACTGTAAGTGGAAACAAATTTGAGTGTCAAAATTTAAGATACACTTATTACAAAATTTCACACAAAGTTTATTCGACCCAGAAATTTGTGACAATTCCATTGCAACTAATGAAATTTCACTTGCTGGGAGAAGCAAGTGTGTCTGGGCCTTTAGCTGTCTGTATCTTGAGCAACTGTCCAAGCACATACTTGTTCTTGAAAAAGGACCCTAAGTGAAGCAGGGGTGGGGAACTGAGGGCCTTAATCCAGCAAAGCTTTGTAAAAGATAAGATGAATCAGGTGAGAAAATCACCATATTGTGTAGGACTTTGGTCCTCCAGGACAAGAGTCCCACACCACTGAATTCAGCAGATAAATGTCATGCACTTCCTACAAATCTGAATGCACAGGCAAAAGGTGAGACAAAAGAAGCTATCATCTGCTTTTCTGCAGAATAAATCTATCCATCCATCCATCCATCCATCCATCCATCCATCCATCCATTCTCTAAGCCGCTTCTCCGTCAGGGTCGCGGGGGGGTGCTGGAGCCTATCCCAGCAGTCTTCGGGCGGACGGCAGGATACACCCTGGACAGGTCGCCATATAGAATAAATCTATATATCTCCAAAATGAAAAGTAAATAAAAACTACTGTACTTTTAACGTAAGGCAATGGAACCAAACATTTTTTTCAAGTAACTGTGGGCCATTTCGTTTGGTCCATTTATTATGAGAAAAAATTCTGGTTCCACTAACTAAAATTAAAAGTAACGCAGGTTTTTCTTTCCTCTGCAAAATTACCATTATATATGATGTAATATGTTTCCCTGCTCCTTTCATCTCTCTTGGTGTTTGCTATCAACACCTCGCTCTCAAATGAAGGGTTCAAGACATAATTATCCTCAGACAATATGTTAGGCCTCTACTTAATGCTTCATGCGCTCTGAGATCGTTGCCACTGTAAATAAGCAGCAAACTCCCCACTGCTTTCATGAACATGTGCTGTTATTGTCAACAAGACTGATGCGGGTAGAGGTGGAACAGACACTGAACCACTCACTCCACTCAGGTTGGGGAGAGTTATGATCTACTAGAAATAATAAGTAAGAATGAATAGAATTCCAGCTTAAGTCATATAAAAGAGACATTGTTTAAAAGTATTGGGGGAAAATATTGGGTACGAGCAGTAATTCTTCATTTACCGTCAGACAGACAGATGACAGATGAAGCAAGAGTGGAGCTTGATTTTCTCCTCTCTCTCAATGATGAAAGCTGAAAGTGCTGTTTATCTGATGGGGACAATTTGGGCGGTCTACCAGGAGTTGCATGGTTGTTAGCAGCCCAGTTTTCTCTGTATCTTTTCATCATTTGAAACTCTAGTTACTTCTGTTTCTTATTTTACTTTCCCTGGAGGAGATAAAGCGGCAGTAGAGTGCAAAAAAGTAAAGTACGGACATGTGATGTTAAATACTGATAGATTTAATATGTTATTTACTTGTTGAGGCTTTTATGTGATTTACTGCTAAAAGCACAACTCTGACCGTGATATGAAGATGTATATGTTTATTAATGAAACACGGAATTGTTCACTAACACTATTAAGAGAAAAACTGGACTTTGATGAATGGAAGCCTGGTAGCCTGACAACATTGGCATCAAGCTAACTGGTGGTTCATTGTTTGCAGCATTAGCACTTTGGACTGGACTTATTCTTTAATCATGTCATATTTTAACACCGGCATGCCGGGTACTCCGTGCTGGGAGTAGCCACATATCTCAGCAACCAGTCAAATTCACCTTTAAACCAACAGCAAAGCCTTTCTGAATGTACCAGCTTACCCTGGCCATGTTGCCCTCAAAAGAGTTTCTAACATGAGTTTAGCAGCTGAACAAATGTTGATTCTTTCCCATCATGATTTCTTTTGCAGATAAAAGCTTTCTTTCCTTCCTGGAGCAAGACAGTCAACATTAAGCCTGTCGATATCTGTCCATGATGCCAGGAAACATAGCTAGTATGTTTGCTCTTCATTTATGCCAACATAAGGGTAAAAAGGATATAAAACAACATCAGATCTGTTTTGGAAAGCAGGGCTGTGTGCTGTAGACAAAACACCATGTGACGTGTCCTGAAATACCTAATGATAGTGAAATCTATATATCACCCTTGTCATGCCAGTGGCAGCTCAAAGTGCTTCCCAGACAGGTGATAAAGCTTAGCAGCAATAGAAGAAATTATGAATATTAATTTAAAATGTAAGACAATATCATAACATTTAACCTTTTACACCCTTAAAACATCCACAGAAACTCTTCTGGAACATCTAGCACAACTCAGGACACTCATATCACATGAATAATATTTGGTATCTGTAGTGATTTATTATTTTAAAATAAATACATAAACCTAATTAGAATTTCATAATATAGTGTTCATGTACAATATACACATGGAAGCTACGCTTCGTAAACAGCCCATTTTCAATTCAAAAATGAAGACTAATGGCCTCAAGTCAGCAGCTCGGACTTGCCCTTAACTTAAGTCTTGTGAAATTTCAGCCTGAGAAATAAACACAAACAAATCTAAATATCAGGACTAACAGCTTTAAAGTAGTAAAAGAATAAAGACTTTCATTTCCAACTTCAGGTATGCCACTTTGCCTGTCAGTTTTGCTAGTTCCACTTAGCCATCGCTGCAGTATTGTTCTCCCACAGCTTGCAGCAGCACCACGTTCAATACAAGCCCAAATGACGAACCTTCTGTTCATAAAAAAGTCAGTCTGATGGGCAGAACTAGGTGCTACATGCAGCAAACGCTGTGTTTAAAGGAAATAACCTGAAAACCTTGGCTAGCATGTAATTTGGATAGCAAGCATGCTAGTTAGCACAACTGCTAATTTGGCTGAAGTTGCCAGCTCATGTCGCTGAAGTTTTAGTAAGTTACAGATCACAATTTCTTAAAAATATATTAACACTTCAGCTGGATTGGCTACTTTGCTAGCTAGCATACTTGTTATACAAACTACCCACTAACTGATTACACTGTTTTGCCTCAAGTGTACAATATCATGTGCAGCCCTAATGGAAAAGCACCATGAGGCCTTTGATTCACAGCCCAGTGTTGTCAGGCTGTGGAAAACATTGTGAAAGGCTCAGAAAAGCACAGGAACCTGTGAATGCACCCTTATTATTGTTATTATGGGGGAACTCCATCAGCCAGCCATTCGGCCCTGATGCACAGGCGGAGAGTGATGTAGTTGCCATGGAAACCGCTTGCTGGTAATGTGACTCAGTTGGAGAGAGAAGCGGACACTCCTCTTTCTCCAGTCTTCTTGTGTATGTGTGTGTGTGTGTGTGTGTGTGTGTATGTGGAGTGCAACTTCTGCTACTGAATGAATCACTGTGTGTGTGTGTGTGTGTGTGTGTGTGTGTGTGTATGTGGAGTGCAACTTCTGCTACTGAATGAATCACTGTGTGTGTGTGTGTGTGTGTGTGTGTGTGTGTGTGTGTGTGTGTGTGCAGGGGGCAGACTGACCTTGGAGCTCATTTCTTTCCTACCCCACAAATCCACTTACACTCAGAAATAAAGCAACTCTGAGAAACTTTTTTTTTACATTGTGGAAGAAATGCAGAAGCTGCATTCAACGGAATTACCAGATTCACATTTTCATAACTGGTACACAAAAACATAAACAATAACCATCTTTGTTGTTGTTTTTTTTATCTTTTGTGTTGTTTAAAAATGTAAGCGTGAACAAACCAATAAAAACGGTCCAAAATTGGTCCAGAAAAATGTTTTTGTTACATTAACTTCCACTACCAAGTTAAGAATGCACAGATACAAAAATTTGTTGTGACAACATTGATATATTTTTCTCCTCCAAATGTCACTGGATCCTCTGAATTATGAAGTTGTAAAAACTACACTATGTAAGTTTGGGGGATTTGGAGACTACTTTGTTGGAAATGTGTAACATGCAGAGAAACATTTCCCAAGTGGAGGAATCTGACGATTGCGAGTGTGTTGAAAGCAAATTCAAAGAGAACTCAGTCTAAACTTGGTGAAGGATGTTTTCTGTGGATGTACGTCAATTCTCTACTTTTGTCATCACATCTTCATCAGTGTAATGTTGATGTGATGTAAACATGGACACAGATTTTTGTTCTGAGCCTATGTGTGTGATGTTAATGATAAAGATGTATGAGGTGGTCAGTAAACTCTAAATTTGACCCAGCGCCCCTGATTTTTAAGTCATTATTTCAGGCCCTATATTATTACAGGGCAACTGACAGCAGATCATGCACATAATTTTTAGAGAGTTTTTTTTTCTCCTGACTCAGTAATGCTTTTAGTTTTAATAAATAAAAAACTTGAATAATGCAGCCTTAAGTAGTTGAAATACTGCTACATCCATGCTACACACAAACTAACATTCCCGCATACTGAAGTAAGGTAGGCAAGCCTAATACTATACAGTGGTGTTTCAAAGTTTGCAAAAATTTTTCTACGTTTCTGCATAAATTTGACCTAAAGAGACTTGGCCATTTTATTATTGAGGAAAATGATCAGATAACACATATCTGTGAGTTGCGAAAGGATGTAAAACTTTAGCATTAGCAGTTAATTTGAAAATAGATGTTTTGTTTTAAATGAGAAGAGTTATGTTAAGAGAATGAAAAGAAAACATTGCATTCCAGCATAAAAACTTTATCCCTTCTGTGAAACATGGTGGTGGTAGTGTTATGGTTTGGTCCTGTTTTGCTGCATCTGGGCCAGGATGGCTTGCCATCATTGATGGAACTCTAGTCAAGTCAATAGTAGGGGTGGGTGATATGGCTCTAAAATAATATCACGATATTTCAGGGTATTTTTGTGATAACAATATTTTTGGCAATATGACAAAACACTGAATAACATTTTATTAATTTCAAAAACATGCTATTGCAACAAAATAAATGTTAGCGTTTTATTTAGTATAAGTATATTTCAAATATTCAGTAGACACACAAAAAACTGCTTCCGATTGAGATATTAGTCTGATTATTAACAGATTATTAATAGTGCATTTAAACATGGCTATCAGCTGCTGAGCAGTCTTTGTGCCATTAGCCACGTTTAATAGAGAATGGAACGGAATACGTCCATGTAAACACCTCAATCGGAATAGTCTAGTCCGATTGAGGACATTCGGAATACAGTTTCTAGCCGATTGAACAAGGTGGGTAACCCTCTAAATAATCTGTTAAATAGAAGAATAACAGCCGTGTAAACCCCTTAATCTGATTACACTCCAATCGGAACGTGTGAGTGCGTTCTGCGCATGCGCGGCGCGTAACAGAAAGGTTTATAACGTTCAACATGGCAACAAACTGGTCTGCAGAGGAAACGAGGTTTATACACTGAGCTTTAAAAGACGGCGGTGGAACAGACTGGCAAAAGTCTTTGCGTGTAAACAGCCATTTTTGATTTTCCTCATACTCAACTGAGCGCTTCTGCTTGAGGTGGTGAAACAGATTAGTTGTGTTTCCCCCTTTTGTTGTTACGGGCTTCTTGTATATCTTGCATATTACTGTGATCTGTTGTACATCCGAGATTTTATAACCAAACCACCTCCACTCTACTCCACCAGAGCTGCTGTGCGCCTGCGCATGACGTCATTACGTCAACAAGTCAGAATATCGCTGTTATCACAATATGGATTTTTTTTATCGTTTAGAAAGTTATACCGGTATTATCGCGAACGATACGATATGGTACAAGAGGCTTTTATTGTCATTTCATCTATGTACAAGTACACAGTGGAGTGAAATTAACTCCACACGGTGCAAGAAAGAACACAAAGTACAAAGTGTGAACATGCAGACAGTGTGCAAACAAAAAATTAAACTAGAAACAATAAATACGATAAATTCATCAGACATTAGAGACAGTAAACAGACAGGACAGTGCAGCACTGACATAGCACTCATTCTGGACATGAGGTAGTGGAATAAGGTGCAGAGATATTTAACATGCTGTGATTTGAGAGTCACGCAGTCAGATGACAAACATAAACACAGCAGTTACTGAGATAGAAAAACCTGAGTAAAACAGTGTAAACACAGTGTAGCAGCAATGATAGTGCAAGTAGAGCATCAAAAGAGGTGTGTGTGCGTGTGTGTGTGTTTGTTTGTGTGTATAGTATGCATGTGAGGGGGGCTTTCAGATCAGTCTTTGTGAGTTTCAAAACCTGATTGCTTGAGGAATAAAGCTGTTGCAGAGTCTGGCAGTGGTGACACGGATGCTCCGGTACCTTCTGCCAGGCGGCAGCAGTGAAAAAAGTCTGTATGAGGGATGGATGGGTTCGTCCACAATGCTAGGGGCTTTCCAGATAGAATGTGTGGTGTAGATGTCCATAAGGGAGGGGAGAGTGAGCTGTCCTCACTATGCGCTATAGGGTCTTGCGATCTGAGGCGGTGCAATTCCCAAACCAGGCGATGATGCAGCTGCTCAGGATGCTCTCCACAGTCCCCCTGTAGAACACGGTGAGGATGGGAGGGGGGAGATGAGCCTTCTTCAGTCTCCGCAGGAAGTAGAGGCGCTGCTGGGCTCTCTTGGCTATGGAGTTGGTGTTGAGTGACCAGGTGAGGGTCTCTGCGATGTGGACACCGAGGAACTTGGTGCTCCTGATGATTTCCACAGCAGAGCCATTGATGTTAAGTGTTCACGTCGCACTCTTCGGAAGTCAACAACCATCTCCTTAGTTTTGTCCACATTCAGAGACAGGTTGTTGGTTCCGCACCAGTCTGTTAGCCGCTGTGCCTCCTCTCTGTACGCTGACTCATCATTCTTGCTGATCAGACCCACCACAGTCGTGTCATCAGCAAACCTGATGATGTGGTTTGACCTGTACTTTCCAGTACAGTCATGAGTCAGCAGAGTAAACAGCAGCAGACTAAGCATACAGTCATGAGGGGCATCGGTGCTGAGTATGGTGGTGCTGGAGATATTATTATCTATCCTGACTAACTGACGTCTCTCAGTGAGGAAATCTAAGATCCAGTTACAGAGGGAGGTGTTCATGCCCAGCAGGCTTAGTTTACCAATCAGCTGCTAAGGGATGATGGTATTGAATGCTGAACTGAAGTCTATGAACAACATTCTGACATAGGTGTCTTCATTGTACAGGTGGGTGAGAGCCAGGTGGAGTGTGGTGGAGATGGGGTCGTCTGTTGAGCGGTTGGGGCGATATGCAAATTGCAGTGGGTCCAGTGAAGGAGGAAGCTGGTCTTTAATGTGCCTCAAGACAAGCCTCTCGAAGCACTTCATGATGATGAGAGTGAGTGCAAAGGGACAGTGGTCAGTGTGGCAGGACACTGGAGACTTCTTCGGCGCAAGAACTCTGAATTATACCCTCAAATTCTCAAGGAAAATGTCAGGACATCTCAAGAGAACTTGGATCATGCAGCAAGACAATGACCCTAAGCACACCAGTTATTCTACCGATGAATGGTTAAAGAAGAATTAAGTTTTGGAATGGCCAAGTCAGAAATGTTTAGTTGCAGTTATTGTGGCACAAGGGGGTCACACTAGATACTGAACGCAAAACTTCACAGACTTTTGCAACTCACAGACTCTCATTTTCCTCCATAATTAAATGACCAGGTCTAATATTTTTGTCTCATTTGTTTAATTTGGTCTATTAGGACTTATGAAAATCTGTTTTAGGTCAAATTTATGCAGAAATATAGAAAATTCTGAAGGGATCACAAACTTTCAAGCACCACTGTACTTCAACATTGTCATGTATCAACACCAACTCCACAAACTGTAGGATAATACAGCCACTTAACCACCACATTTGATAAAGCATATGTGAGCTATTTTGGTATTTCGGTGGGGTTGCTAGTCCCCACAACAGTGTTAGCTTGCATGAAGTAACATTCATTCATAGGATTCATAGGATCCAATGATATTTGGTCAACTATATTAGGCATTAGGTCAAAATACATTAACTTTGGAATGTTTTTGATCACCACACCCTGCAGTTGAAGTGATTTTTGAGAACATTAGGAGAAAAGGCCTAGACCCAGAGTTTTTGTATGAACGGAACTTCAGAGATCTATATGGTGAAAAGGGACCAGCCTGACCTAGTGTGCTTGCAGGTTTGAGGAGTAGTTTATAAGTAGTGTATGAGGTTGTGTGAGACTCTGAAGACTGAGAGGACCCTGCAGCTCACCACAGGGCGCACCAAATAAGAGCCCTTTTCCTTTCATTCCTCAGGGTCCTTCCTCAATATCCCTCCATCTTCTCCCCTCAATCTGAGTATTAAGGAGGAACACAAACAAGAGCAGTCCAATAAATCACCTCATAAAGTTAATACTGGATATAAGCTTAGCTCTGCGTTTCCCAGGAGCACAGTGGAGGGGGTTCCTCATAAAGGGTGAGTAACAGAGAGAGAGGGGGTCCTGAGGATGGCATTTTCTGCAGTTGTGGGTCGCTACAACAACAAAGGCGCAGGTCAGATGCAGTGGTGGACAGTAACTAAGTTAATGTAATTCGTTACTGAACATGAGTAGTTTTTTTGTGTATCTGCACTTTACTGAAGTTTTTCCAGTTTGGGCAACTTTTTACTTTCACTCCACTACACTTCAAAGTCAAATATCTGACTTTTCACTCCACTACATTTCAGAGTCTAATATCCGACTTTTTCCTCCTACATTTTGAGAAATCTGACGTTCCTTTTGGTTTTTGTGTGTATAAAAAACTTAACATGTCAAAACAAAAGAAGTCCAAAGCAAGAACACCAATCAGGGCACAGCGGTCACTTTGTTCTGAGCTTGTTTTGACCTGTTGGTCATACCGACCCAGTGCAGCACACGGTTCAACGTCAGCACAGCAGTGTAAAGATTTGGGAGCACCTACATCTACATAAATGATTAAACTTTGTGTAAACAGACCACAATATAGAAATATGTACACACATCCAGTTTTGACTGGCATGTTTTTTTTCTGAATTCATACAAACACTTTCATTTTACAGTAAACTAGTTTCGGTTAGTTTACGTTTATGAGCAGAGACCTACAGATCAATACAGTAAAGGAAAACTTATTTGTGATCCTGAGTTTAAAGCAAGTTCAACTTGTTACTAAGTTATAAAGTAATCTTAAACTGAAACTTTGTTTGTTTGTAAAAGTGATTTCAGAGCCACTCGGTTCTCCCTGATGGAAACTGCTTGCCTTCAGTGTTTTGTGCTTATGATCATTTTAATAGACGTCAGCATCACAAATTAATGACGTTCTATTGAAAGACTGGTTTACCAAGAGAGACGCTGGAGGATTTTCACCTGAAATGAGTTCAGGAAGGGAGTCTTGGTACAAAAATGTTAAAAGGACATTAAAGTCATAATTAATCTTTTAGTACTTTTACTTTTGATACTTAAGTTTCATTTCAATACTTTTGTACTTTTACTCAAGGTGAGGTCTAGAGTAAGGACTTCTACTTTTACTGGAGTAATATTTTACCTTGGGTATCTCTACTTTAGCTCAAGTACATGATTTGTGTACTTCGTCCGCCACTGGTCAGATGCCAGGGGAGTGTGTATCTGATTGCCACAGGCAGCTTTCACTTCCACCTTGGGCACACCTGTCACACTCACTCTCTCTCTCTCTCTCTCTCTCTCTCTCTCTCTCTCTCTCTCTCACACACACACACACACACACACACACACACACACACACACACACACACACACACAAAACCCTCTCTCACATTCTCTCTCACACAGGCAGCCTTATTTATCATCTCTACTCCATCTAAACCCCAAGTAGTTCCATACAGTTGGTCACTTTCATAACTGCGTTTTACAGGAGTTTTAAAGAACCCACATCCTCCATTTTTCCTGGAGGCGCTTTGGTGTTATATACCACAACCATAATTTTAAATGACCTTTTTCTGACCTCTCTTTGGCAGTTAGTATTAAACAGGCTATTTTTCATACTGTACTTCAAAAGACCTCTGTCATAGAAAACTGAAATTTTCTCATTTTTTAAAACATGATATATATACATTTTTAATGTAGCAGCAAACAGTTATTTTCTATGTGAAGACAGTGGAATAGCATCCTGAGCAGAGAATGAAGTCACACCCCCTGTGCTTGTTGTAATCTGATCTTCTGGTTTTTGGTCTGGCTGAGTGTGTATGTTGAAAAGTTGCCCATCCTACCTACACTTTTTTGCCCTTCCCAGGCAGTGCCCCACATACAGCATTTTGTGAGCACCTGAAGCACTGGAATGTAGTCTTAGCTGCTAAACCTCTTAAGGTGGAATGGGAAAAAAGCTATAAGGCTGACGAAAAAGAAGCTGATCTCACCTTCACTGAGAGCTAAAATGCCTGAAAAGGGATGAGGAGGTTGCAGGTGGGTAACATCATTTTTTGTGTTCCACAGAATCAATAGGTCAGTATTGTTTTGACCTGTTTGCGGATGTTTGTGATGGCAACAGGTTAGCTTCACTGCAGCAATTGTAGCAACAGTTTGCTAACCCACAACCCAAACATTAGCTACATTACTTGCTCACTCTAATGTTATGTAATGGGTTTTTGTCTTATAATGTTTGTGAAGAGTTTTATGGCCACAAAGATCTAAAAAAGCATCATTTGCCTCAGCAATGGTGGTCCAGGCATTTTGTGGGTGGAACTTCTGAAGGAGCGCTACAAGGAGGGGTCTGTTTGTTTTGCTGTTGATTCAAATATCAACTGTATATCTACTTATTCAGCCTACAGCAGTTCACTGAAGTTATCAGGAGTGCAGCTTTTTAACAGTGGCATAATACAAGGCAGCCAATCAGAACAGAGCTCACTTAAGTATGTCATCCTTAAAGGCACAGTAACTCAATCAACCTGTGGTTAAGCAGAGGTTGGAAACTGGTCATGTACAAATGAATTATGATTATGTTTTGGTACATAAAACCATATATGGAAAAAAATCTCATAAACAAAAACATAGGATATGGGCCCTGTATGACCAATATAAGTAAACGATTTTGTTCTGATTGGCTGCTCTGTTTTTGTGCATTTCTTGTGAATGGGTGGAGCAAAAGCTGTATTCTTTATAGGCTTAATATAAGTAAGTGCATTGTTTTTTGTGATATCACTAAAACAATGAGGGCTGGTTGTGCAGCTTCCACATATGAGTATGTGTGTGTTCTGAATGGTATATTTAACTTTTCCAATCTTTAAACACTACAGTACGCTCTCTATTCCAGAAACATGAAGGTAATTTGGTTTCTCAGGATATGGGCCCTTCAAACTGTATTTCTGGCAGGCCTCTCACCCTCCGCCCTCCATCCCGACCTCTATTACTCTCCATCTAAAATATGGATCCATGATGATCAAACTGTGGCCCATAATAATGCTATATACGCCCCCCCCCCCCCTCGCTCCTCAACTTATCTGTCTTTTTATAATCTTTCTCTCTATTTCCTTTCTTTCCTGCTCTGTCTGAGTGCTCTAAATGGCTCTTAGGTAACAGATGGCTTCCAGAAGCAGAAGAACCCGGAAGAAGCGCACATACACTCGCACAGTGTCATATCCTATTAAAGCATAGCCAGCACATGGCCTCCAATTAAAGAGGCAGATTTACTGTCTCTAATCTGATAGGATATGAGAGGGAGAGAGGGTGAGAGAGAGAGAGAGAGAGAGAGAGAGAGATAGAGAGAAAGAGAGAGAGAGAGAAGAGGAAAAGAGATAAAAAAGATAGATAGATAGATAGATAGATAGATAGATAGATAGATAGATAGATAGATAGATAGATAGATAGATAGATAGATAGATAGCAATAAGGAAGAGACTGAAAAACATGATAAAAGGAGAGGAAAGAAATACAGTAAAAAAGAACAGGAGTGAAAGGGAGATAAGGAAGAACAAAGAGAGAGGAAACAGAAAGAGGGAGAAAACCAGTAAAAAAACAGAGATAAAGTGGCATAAAGGGAAAGAAAGACAGATGGGAACAAGAGTCAGAGAGAGAAGGGAGAGGAGAGAGAGAGAGAGAGAGAGAGAGAGAGAGAGAGATAGATAGAGAAGGAAGAGAAAGAACAAATACAAAATAATAAGCCTTCCTGCAAACAATGAATCATAACGAAGGAAGACGAAACTTAAACCTCACTAAACAAACACAGTGAGAAATTCTCATAAGAATGTTGAATGCACATGAATGATGTACATTAGCTGTTCCGAAGAGAAGAGAGAAAATCTGTACTGAAACAAAGCTTCATTAACCTACAAACTCTCAGATTAGTATTACCCCACTATGTCCAGATTACTGCGCACTTCAACACACAGACTAACAAGCCTCTTACCTCACAGCCTTTCTGGAACACACCACCGCCTGACCCCTAATGACCTCAGCACAGCTCTGGTCAGGTCTGCACCTTTTCAGCACATTTCATTCAGGAAGTACTGAAACAACACACACCTTCAAAATAACAGTAACAGATCCCACTAAATCCTGCAAGGTGAGCAACGTAGATATATAAATAGTTATATCTACCCTGCTTACCTTTAAGTGCCCCTTACTGATATTATTATGGGCCTGTCTTATTATTTTGAACATGGTTTTATTATTGTAGTTAAGAGAGGAACAGAAATGTGGACCTAACGTGTTCGGTAACACTTTACTTGAAGGCTACCTACATAAGGGCTTCATAACACACTCATAAGCACTGAATAATGTGTTTATGAAGTGTTTTAAATATGTTTAGTGCTGTAAATATGTTCAAGGTTTATTCTTATTATGTCAGTACAATGTAATTTATTTAATAAAACATCTTATGTCAGGTTGCGAGAACTGACATAAGCATTTAATAAATGTTCAAGTAGTGCCTCATAAACCAAATGAGTGTGTTATGAAGCATTTATGTAGGTAGCCTTCAAATAAAGTGTTACCACGTGTTCTTACCATTTATGGTGATTAAAAAGGAAAATCATCACAATGTGACCACATTAATTCACAGACTTTAACATCATTACCTTGTTATGTGAAACACATTAAGTAATAAAAATCCCAGTTAAAGAATAGAAATGTTTAGATTTAACTGAAAATTAAATGACTTGCATTCACTTAAGCCCATAAAGCAGCACTATGTAATTTTTTGTTGTTATTAAACCTAAAAGAAGTAGCATTGCTGAGGAAGGAGAAAAAAGAACACGCTAAAATATGGTTTGTGTGCACCGCTATAATTCACCCTATAAAGCCTGAAATAATCATTAAAAAGTCAGCCGTACTGGAACGGATTTGGCAAGAGTTTTTTGAACCACCTTATATGTTTTTACATATGAATGTTACACGCATAGACTTGAGAAGAAGGCCCGGCTCAATGTCTCAAATGTAAAATCAACATTATACTAATGCAAATTTGATGACAATTAGTAGATCATTTTTCACATCCTAAGAAAACACGTCATTCACTAGGCTTTCACTGAGTTCTCTTTGTCAACTTACAAAAGTCAGATTAATCTGCTTGTGGGGGTCCGAAGTACAACCAAAATGTTCTTCTGCATGTTTTGTGTAATTACACATTTCCACCAGAGAGGTCCAAATCCCCAAATACAAATGGCTGCTTTAAAGTGCAGGCTCACCAGTAGGTTATTCATTTTAAGATGTATTATTCAATAACTACCATGAATTATTCTGTAACTGTGGAGCTGATATGTAAGCTGTGTATTGGCATATGAGTTTCCTCTGTGGGTACTGATAAAATGTTCTATCTATCCTCAAAGAGAAATTCCATTCAGCATTATTTAATTATTGAGATGTATACAATCAAATTGGGTTCAGTGTAAAATGAACCATTGCAGAGAATTGTACAGTGGTGGTGATAGGAACCAGGGGTCAACCAATGTCTACACACAGACTAACGAGCCTCTTACCTCACAGCCTTTCTGGAACACCCCACCGCCTGACCCCTAATGACCTCAGCACAGCTCTGGTCAGGTCTGCACCTTTTCAGCACATTTCAATCAGGGAGTACTGAAACAACACACACCTTCAAAATAACAGTAACCAGTGAACCAGTGAACCTCCTCGTGTTTAATATGGAACGTTGATAATGGTGATATATCTGAAAAATATGCCCTCTCTGCCATGAATGGATTTATAAATATATGTTTTCAACCAAAACCTTCTCAAAACTATCACAAGACAATGTCAGAAGCATCAGCCAGACTATTTGCCACCATTTCACCAAAGTAGTAACTGTCTGTGAAGTAGCTTAATAGGCATTAAACTCTTCATATGTTCAGTTTTCTGTTATCACTACAATATAATTCTGACTATGTTTCACAGAACAGTTTAAATCTAAAGAAATTTATTTGATTTATTTTCATTTAGATTATTGGATCATTATATCGCTCATGGATGAATTGACGACCGATCCTCTAGCCAGGCACTCATACACTCTTACCCTCTATATCAGCGGTACAGAACACACTCAGTGAATAAAGGCTAGTGAAAGACAGCAGAGACATTCTTTCACATGATCTCCCAGGTTTCTGTCTTCTTTCACCTCATCGTTCCCTCTCTCCACCACTCTCGCTCTGTCACAGCCCTCGCACACCTCCCCTCATATCTGCACTAGGTCAGGGGGCTGCGTGGTTCCAGCAGGGTCTTTAAGAATGTGCATGATTCTGCAAATATGTTGCCATCGCTGAGTATATCTCTCTCCCCCAGAGAGATATTAGCCCAGCTTTAGTCTCCTTTGCCCTCTGCTACATTTCTCTCCCCCTCCCTTCCCTCCCTCTCTCGCTCTCTCTCTCTCCGAGACGTCTTCCAGTGGGCAGCAGCAAGCAGCAGTGGATGTGGCGCCAGACACAGAGGGGGGACTTGACCCTCAAGGCCAGTCTTCTATTCCTGCTCTGAAGGTTTTACGCCTGCCACGCATACACTTTATTAGACACAGAGACACACCCTGAGGCCGGCCAAGCACTCTGAGATCCAGGCTCGGCCGGGCCACTGCCCCTGCCTGTGTGGCCGTCAGCATCTTCCAGTTCACATCAAATCTCTGACCGAGCCCTCAGGTCCAAACTCTAAAGATATGGGGGTCTTCTGAGGACAATGTGAATTGGTGAAGCACTGATCTTATTTTACTGGATCAGTACCGGCGCTGCTATTGACCCTATTAAATCAAATGTCACTAATCCATATTATTATTTTTTATCATATAATTATTAATGTCAGTATTACAATATTGTAATACATTTACAATAAATGTGTAATGTGCCATTTTAGATTCTAAAAGAATATAACATATAATTTGCACTTAAGTGTTTTTGTAGCACCACTAAACTGAACTAAAAAGGGTTCTTTGACAAAGAAGAACCACTTCTGGTTCCATAAAGAACCTTCCAGTGAGCAGTTCTTTAACACTAGAAGTCCCAGAGATTTCAACCTACCCCCTGAAGTCCTGAAAGTGGGTCAAAAGACCCTTAGTCCAAACTGATGACTCTGATGGCTCCAATTAGCATCCTTTCATTTGTAAATGTGGCCATTACCTGAGGAATCTGCAGGGAGACCCACAGTCTGCCTACACACAAACACCTCTCATCCCCCTCTGCCCAAATTCTACAGACAGGCCTGAGTGAGCTTGTTTCAAGAAACATACAGGAATTGCCAGCAAGATTATTCACAGGAAAAAATTCTTACAAAATCAATAGACACATTGCAATTTACATATATGCATTTCTTACTTTATATACTTGAATTCTATTTACTTCATATCTTAGTCCTTAGTCAAAAACATGAAAAAATATTTCTCATTCCTTTCTTTTTATTTTCTTTTTGTCATCCAATACGTTTTTTTTTATTACTCAACATATTTTATGCCCACATATTCTTTCCCCTTTTGTTCTTTTTCTTTTCTTCACAAAAAATACAAGGTTTTGTCTATTCATTCTTTTAATTTTTTAATTTGACCTTTTTCTTCACCTGCTTTTTCTTCTCCTGTTCTTCCCTTCCATTTCCTTCTTTCTTTTCTCTACATTGTTACATGTATGTATATATGAATATTATTTGAAAACTGCAAAATAAGCTGGCCAATAATAATATATGCTGGCTAATAAAAAAGAAGAAAAGAAGGTGAAGAAAAAGTTAAAAATAAAAATTTAAAAGAATAAATAGACAAAACCTTTTTTTTTTGAAGAAAAGAAGGATAAGGATGAAAACTGTTTGACCATGCTGGCTAGCAAAATACAAAAACATAGATTAGCTGGGGGTAGGTTGAATAGTGTGTTACCTGCAAGCCTGTGCATGCATAAAAGAGGACTGATAGTGCTAATGGTTAGGTAGAAGGAGGGGGCATGTCCTGAGTATGGTGGCATGTTGGTGCACATTTTGAACAAATTAAAGTTGATCTTTTTTTTTTCAATTGGTTTGGCTCATTTCTTGAAACCGAGGTGACATTCTCAAAACACCATGTGAAACACAGCTCAAGAGACTTTTTTGGGCATTTTGAGGGAACTGACAATTTGTACAACACACATTTTCCGTTTTGTAGACGAGATCTGTGAGTGTGAAGAATCTTAAAGTTTAAAGAAGCACCACACACTGTAAAGCTTCTATACTATGGCTGACTGGTTTATCATATTTACATCAACCTTGAAAGTGCAATTTTCAAATTGCAGTAATATTAATTATATGCTATATTGTTTAATGTTGTTTTAAGTTCAAGTGGTGAAATTTAACCTAACAGAGCTTGTGAACTGTCAGTCAGGCTTTCAGCTTTCAAGGCTCAAGTACAAAAAAAGCTGAATTTAACTTCCTCAAACTGTTCATTGTTAAGGGTTCCTCCTAGAACCATGAATTCAAGCCATGAGCCATGTAGTCCAATGGTCGGCAACATGCGGCTCTTTTACTGCCCTGTTGTGGCTCCACAGCAGAAATTGATTTGTAGGTTAAAAAATATAATAATCCTCCTTTACAGTTAAATAAAGCTCTGCTGATCTATAAACGCAGTTTTAACAATAAATGATCACTGGAGTTAATGTGGCTTAGAACTGCTAATTTACCTTTTGACACTGGAGGTTGGCACACAAACTGCTGGTCACCATAGCAACACTCTTGCCTAGCTAGTAGCTAAAGAAACTGCAAGATTTAAGACAAGCATTGATAATTTGGAAATCAATATATTTATTAGCATTTACAGTCACGCCAGCTGGTTTCCTGATACGTTTCAGCTGCAACGAGAAGCTGACAAACAATAAATAGTCGTGAGGCTGAAGTCAGTTTCTCATTCACCTGCTTCTTGTCCAAAATCTCCTGTTCCACCTTAAATGGTGCAGCAGTTATATTCTGGTACCTCAAGCACCATTTAAGGTGGAACTGGAAAATTAGAACAAGAAGTTGGCTAAAGAGAAGCAGCAACACTAAGAGACATTTTATTGGTGAAGACAAGAGAAAAGCAGCTATAGATGAGCTAAAGCTTAAAGCAGAGAACAGCTGGCCTGTGTATTTCTGTTTATGCTGTATTTTTTAGACAATGTCTAAAAATAAAGCTTATGTACTTGTGGCCTTCATACAGCACTGGTATCGACTCAGAACACGCGTTACATATTAATGAAACAGTAATATGCCTGACCATTTAAACTGATAAACGCAACAGATCTGTTAGGGGGTAAAATGTGGAGACAATGGGGAAAATGCTTATTACTCACTTATTAAACATAAGACATATCATTCAGTAACTACTATAAAGCTAAAAAGTTAGTAGTCTGAAAGTGAGGAAATGAAGGGTGGGGCCCTTAGAGTTTCAGGGTCCAAAACAGCCTATACTTGACCAGAGCAGATCAAATAAGACAGGTCATCCCCACAAGTCATTAACCTAAATCATAAATTCCAGAATGCATCAGTTGGTATACCAGTGTTCTGTTCCATCATTGCTCATACAGACTCTATTGTTCCTGCCAACATCATTGCAAACGTGCAGCACGGCTACTGCGTCACAGCTGCTATTTGGAAACTTCTCCAAATCTAAACCTGCAGGAATGTAGCCAAGTGTTTCATCCACAGCCATTCACCATCATCCCAAAGCACTGACTCAGGCACAAGCGTCTCCATGAGCATTTGAGCGCGGCACAGTGACTCACTCCAGAGTAAAGCCTCGAAGTAGCAGGCGAGACATTCAGGGCCATATGGGAATCCCTGAGCAAGGCCAAAGCCTCAGGACACCTTCATGAACATTCTGTAAATGCTGCATGCATGTACACTACTTTCTATAGCAGGCAGCAAAGTTTCTGAATGTGTCACTGATGTCCAAACACGCATCACATGAGCACAGTCAGAAAAGAAGCACAAAAGCAGCTTCATCCTCTGATGAATGTTCATCTATCAACTAAAAGGTTTTGCTTGACTCAGAACACAAAAGTCCCCTTCTCCAGCCTTCACTAAGCCTTCCATGATGCTTGGGAATAAACAAATTTTTGACGTACTGAAGATCAGGTTTACTCATTCACCAGCTAGGGGATATTGCGGCAAGTGGCATGTTTGATGTTGCCAGGCAGATTCAAAAGATCTGTTGTCCAAGTTAAGCAGAGCAACTTAAACCCATTCTCAAACAGCCCAATGAAACAATGCAGCATAGAAGTAAAAGTAGCTGCTTCTGACTTGAGTAGGAGTGAAAGAAAGTATCAGATTCAACTGCAGAGGAACGTCTTAGTTGATCCAGCAACGGCCAGCATAGGAACTGAAGTCTGTTCCTCTCTTTTAGGTCGAACATAAAACACTAGAGCGCCAAAGTGAGAAAAGAACCAACAAAAAAACAGAATGAAATCGGCCCAGAAAGGGATTAAAAATGAAATAAAAAGGACTTGCACTCTCTAAAAGATGACTCTTCAAGGGTTCTTTAGTACAGGGAAGGCTTCTATTTAGAACCATGAGCACTATATACGACCCATTCATGCTGAAATGGTTCTTTGTGTAGTGAAAGTGTTCTTTAGATTGATAGAATGTACTGTACACAGCACTTCACTTGAAAACGGTTCTATACAGAACCAAAAAGAGCCTCCACTGTTACCAGCTTGACATCGAAACCAGAGAAGAACACTTTTTGGTACTATATAGAACCATTTAAGTATAAATGGTTCTATATAGTACTCATGGTCCTGCACCAATATGCGCTCTGCTATTGCCACAAGCTTGACAACATAACCACAGAAGAGCCTTATAGCACCACAAAACCATTTAAGCATGGAACCGATCTATTGGTTCTGTATAGCACCAGTAAGCGTTCTGCTACTGTTACAGGCTTGATATCATAACCATAGATCTCTTTCTGGTGCTATACAGAACCACAGAACCATTTAAGCATTTAATGGTTCTATATACTACTCATGGTTCTGTGATTCTATAAAGCGCCAATATGCGTTTTGCTACTGTAACAAGCTTGTCATCAGAACCAAAGAAGAATCCTTTTTGTTTCTATATAGAACCACAGAACCATTTAAGCGTAATACTCATGGTTCTAGATAGAACCGTTCCTTTTTCTAAAGAACCCTTGAAGATCCATCTGAGTGCAGAAGAATGTGTTAGTCCATCAAACTGTGCAGAAGTACGCGGAGCTGAGGGAATGGACACATTCTGACCCCTCATCATCCATCGCGCTCCTCCACGTTCTTCTAGAGAACTGGTCAGGCTTGGTCACTGTCCCTGAAACCTTAAAGCCTTGCGAGAGCAGCTTAGCTCCCTCCAACAGCCTCAGACCTTACCTGATACCACGGCCAGTGAAAAGACGAGCCGGTGCGCTGACCACATGGTGTCCCGCTTGTGTGGGTAAAGCCTCGAGAACGTCTTCAGAACGTGCGTTAGAACGAAAGACGCCACGGACTTAGTACTGAAGTGCTGGGATCTCGCACAGCATGTGTTCCGCGCTTGGACGCGTTGCCTGAGCGCACGCTGCAAGAGCAGGTGGGTTTTATCACCCCCCGCCCGCCTGTATTCGGGCGAGCCACGCCCCCTCCGCTAGGACTGGCTAGGAGTTTCAACAAGCAACCGACACTAACGAGAAGGCAGCACACGATCAGCCAATCCCAACGCAGAAGGCGGAATATTAGCCAATTGGGACGCAACGATCCAATCCTAATGCAAGACGCTGCGCCACGCTAACCAATCATGGCGCGGGGGGGGGCGTGTCTTGGCTTCAGGATGTTTCAGCGCGCTCTCATTATTTACCCCTTCAGATATATTTCTCCAGATCTCGAGATACAAAAGAAGTGAGCTCAAGGAAGTTCATTCGTTTCCCATCACTGAAAGCTAATCAGTCAATACGCTCATGTTTCCGCGTTTACAGGCTGATTGAAATGCTCGCTCTGTGCTTTGGACAGAGAAATCACTGATCCCTGTCACTGCAGAGCTGGAGAGGTGATTCTGCACTTATGCTTCCAGAGCAAGATTCCCCCTATAAGAGGTCTAAGCAGTCTATATTCTATTCTAAACATGATATAAATGAAACATGAAATATCCTCGCTTCCAGATTTAGGTGCTTAAACATTAGATTTTAGGCCTACATCGTTATTGCATTTATTGCATTGCATTTATCAAACTTCTGATCAAATTATTATTTAATGTATTAAGTCACTGTAAGGGAAAAAAACTATTCTTGGTGCAGTTACAAAAACTGCTTAATGAACACAAACAACATGTACCTTGACTTTAGGAGGCTGTAAGTCCAAACCACAGCAATGCCAAAGCCCTCCATAACAAGAAGCTCAAAAGGATGTACATACATACACGTGTATATATTTACACCGATCAAGCACAGCAGGAGGACCACCTCCTTTTTTCTACACTCAGTGTCTATTTTATCAGCTCCACTTACTGTATAGGTGCACTTTGTAGTTCTACAATTACAGACTGTAGTCCATCTGTTTCTCTGATACTTTGTTAGCCCCTTTTACCCTGTACTACAGTGCTCAGGACCCTCACACAGCAGGTACTTTTTGGGTGGTGGATCATTGTCAGCACTGTAGTAACACTGATGGTGGTGGTGCGTTAGTGTGCGTTGCACTGGTCTGAGAGGATCAGACACGGCAGAGCTGCTGGAGTGTGTAAACATATATATTTGACCTGACCCATCTGAGAAGTAGAATCCTGCTTCTGAAACAGACTTTGCTGTTTTCACATTTTTCATTTCATTAGTTGTAAAGATGCACTGATAGTGTTATTTGTGTTTCGATTTTCTGAAAAAAATACGTTTGGTTTTTTCTCAGTAATTGTTTTATTTGAGTTAGTTTTGCCTGTAATATTACAGTTCTGATTTAATTCTGGGAATTTGAATAACATTTTTAATCACAATTAATGTGCACATTTTTTCACTGGCAGCTTTGGTGATAGTTTTAGTTAACTATAATAACTCCGATCGGAATCCTGTTATAAGAGAAAGAACAGGACTCTGAGTTGGATCAGGTGTGATGAGCAGGAGAACTCAAAACATCAGTGCTGCTGGACTACAAAAGGGGGTTGGAAAACTCTGATGTAAAGATCAGATTTACACTCCTATATAAACTTTCCTTATTCTGGGAACCTAAGAATACCGCAGCCACTTTTGGAGGTAATGAGTGATAGATAATTAGGATGTAACAAGCCTGAAAATTTATGAACATCAGCTTCAAAGAGCTGTGCAGAAGTCAGTTATTCATTTTTCAGTTTTGGGGAAAAAGCCGGAAACATATTTAACACAAAATTACACAAAATAAATATCAGCTCACTTTCAGTATTTAGTGTCTATTACAGCTCCTGTTCTTTTCGGTAGACTAGTCTTCAAAGAAATCTGAAGGAATATTCTTACACACCTCCGTAAGAGGTTAGTTGCATTTTCTGTTTCTGATGCCAAACACACGGACAACAGACTGACCACATCAGAGAACAGACCTTAATACCACTGAAAGTAAATATGGGGAAAAACAAGAGTTTCAATAACTGGAGTTATTACTTATATTTATGAAAAGTTATGAGGAAATAGGGCTTCTAAAAGCTGCTTAAGGCCTTGGTAGACCAACAAACCTGTCCACCTTAAGATAAACAGCACTAAAAGCTTTCATCTTTGAGAGAGAGGAGAAAATCAAGCTCCACTGTTGTTCAGATCTGAAAACATCCACAGGTGTTTGTCCATCCTATCACTGTGAGAACCCAGCGCTATCTGAGAGTGTGTGTGTGTATATATATACACATACACACACACACACACGCACACACACACACACACACACACACACATGTTTAGTTTCATTTTCTGTTTGTTTTTTGCTGTTTTCTTAATGCTGAAAAATTAAAAAAATTGACTTTTCCACATATGTTTACTAACCTAAGGAGACGATGTTACTACAAAAATAGTAGCCTTACTCCTTCCAAGACAATTATAGGATTGCCATGACGTCTGTGTTCACGTCAGCACAGGGAAACAAAGGATGAGTGCAGTTCTGTGAAGTAATACACCCCATTGTGAATGTTGCCAGTAACAGCAGATGAATTCGAAGAACCATCCAACCCAATGAACCTAATATAAATGTTCATGTTAAACATATAAACATCCTCAAGGCTTCTTTAGTAAAGGCATAGGTTCTATTTAGAACAATTAAATGGTTGCTTGCATGGTCAAATGGTTTTCAGACGGATGGAGAAAGTGTTATGGTTCTACATTGAACTTGAAAATGTTTCTTTATAGTACCAAAAAGGGTTCTTCTATTTTTGAACAAGAAGAAGCTGGTGAACGAGAAACTCACTTCAGCTTCGTAACTTTTTAGTGTTTGACAGTTTCTCGTTGCAGATTAAACGCATCAGGAAACTAGCTGGAGAGATTATATATGCAAATAAGTCAATAAGTCTCTAAATCATTGATGTTTGTTTAAAATCTCTCTCACTGCCGTTCTGTTAGCTATTAGCTAGGCGAGACTGTTGTCTGCGTTGCTATGTGACCAGCAGCGCGCGCGCTAATCTTCAGGGTTAATGGTTGGTGAGTCAGCAGATATATGCTACATTAACTCCAGTGTTTATGACCATTTATTGTTAAAACAACATTTATTGTTAAAAACATTGTTATAACAACCAGCAGAACTTTATTTTATTGCAAAGGAGGATTATTTTATTTTTACCTAAAAATCTAATTCTGATGTGGAGCTGCATGCAGGGCAGTACAAGAGTCGCATGCGGCTCCGGAGCTGCATGTCGCTGACCCCTGTGTCAGAGTTATTCAAACTGCCTCATTCTATAGAGAATCTATAGAGATGTTGGAAAACAGTCAAGTAAAATGTATTAGGATTTTCTGCACCATAAACTAAACACAAATGTCACTAAAGGACCTGAGAGGAAATAAAAAGTAGAAGTGTAGGATAGGGGCTCTTCAAAGTTACTAAAGGTTTGGCTCTGCTTTAGTTAGACCTTTAAAGACTGACAATGCGTCCACCAAGGTTTTGCTGAAACTCTATCAAAAACTCAAATGTCATTACCAAAATGATGACTTCAAGATGGTGGACAGTAATTCATAGAGACAAGAGCTCCAGCTTGAACCCAGCTGAGGAGCCGTTTATATCAGCAGATCCCTGTGTTGACACCGTTTCATGGCAGAATGTTCTGCCAAATAACATTCCAGAAATTCCCTTATTGTTTCACCTAGTTTCGCCCATAGTCCTTCCATATCGCTATGGAGACATTTATGAATTTCCAAGGACAATCAGCACAATACTTCTCTTTCACCATCACTGATAAGAAGACAGTGAGCAAGAATAGATCACATTCAGAGGCTGAAGTTAGTAAGAAAGTAGGACTGCCAGGGCCTGGAATTCATGGCCAAGCTAGTCACAAATGTCAACAGATATGATTCTCATATCTGGAAGCAAATTTCTTTTCTTTCTTAGAGCTGATTATCACGAATGATGAAGTGTTTGATAAGGTAAATACTGGATATGAAAGCAATTGTTTTCTCTTTTGATTCATTTGTCTGCCAAACAGCACAGTAACCCTTTAAATCCTAAGGGCCCATATGTTGGTCCAGAATATATAATCCTTACATTTAATCACTTGTCATATTAATAACTGTTATTCAGTAATAACTTGTACAGTGTAGATCCAAATGTTATTAAGTAGACACCACAATGTAAACTGATGACTCCCAAATTACATTATTTAGGAGAAAAGTTATGTTTAAAAAACAAAAATTAACAGTGTCTATCGATTTACGGTCATTACTTGTCACAAAATTAATAAAGCTGGCTTTACAGGGTTTGCATGTAACTTTAGTTGCGTGAAGCCTACATGAAACTAAACTGCACTTGATGTATGATGTTATGCATCTGCAATGTGACTCATAGTTGCAAGATATTTCGTGAAACAAGTTGCATGAAACAGGTAAGCAAAATGCCAATAACGTATCATATCACAACTCATTTTTTTCATCTTTTGATGGTCTCTAATTTTACAGAGATTTCCTCAGATTGATTTGGGATTAAATTGTGAAAAAACAATTTACAGAACAGGAGACTGAGGCCCAATCCCATTTCACCCCTTGCTCCTACCACAAAGTCCTACCCCACTGTTTTCATGCCTAGGGGTAGGGTGTCCTGATTTTTGTTGAGATAGAGGGGTAGGGCTAAGTGTTAGGGCTTCATGACCCTCCGAACCAAGTTTTTTTTTTAGAGCCACACTCCACACAGAATGTTATGAAAGAAAAAGAAATTGTAAGATGGCTGCACAAGCGACCAAAGAAACATTTTCTCTGTTAAAATATTAGGTAACCAATATTTTGTCTCGGTTTAATCTTGTTTCAGTGTATTATAGTCGTTTTTTTTTCATAGCAAGCGTAAAAATTGCTAGTAGTTTGCTGATTTCTTGCTAGCTAGCTAGCTAAATTTCCTATTCCACCTTAAAGGATGCAATATTTCTGATGCCAGGCATCTGCTGCACCATTTAGGGTGAAACAGGAAAACTCAAACAAGAACCTGGTGAACAGCTTCAGCTGATTTCATTTTACTGAAGAATTAGGAGTGGGCGAAAATACATAATTGTCCCCCTCTTTGAAGGCATATGATGCCCTAAATGTAACTAATGCCCAGCAGTGAGGAGCTGAACTTTCCCCTCCTCCACTATCATTGCAGACTGCCAGGGTCGCCTACAGAGCAGCGCTAGTATCCTGTTAATGAAGTAATGTCCTATTTATTTGAGGGTTGTTTCATTTCATAAGGGAAGGATTTCAACCACTACGCCTTGTAACTCTCTTCCAAGCGGTAAGGTGACACGCAAAAAGAGGGATAGGAGTAAAACTCAGAAATGGGATTGGGCCTGATACCTAGAGTGAACTTGTGATTCTAGGACAGGATCAGTGAGACATCAAGTACTATATAAGCATACTGGCTATTAAAGAATTATTTTCATTAGCATGCTAGCAAGTTTTGTTGAAGCTACCAGCAACTCTAGCTGAGATTTTAGTAAACTACAGATCATAATCCTTTAAAACTAGGAAAAAACTAAACTGTATTGAATAGCAATACTGCCTCCTATATAAACTAAAGGTTAGCCAGCCACTTCAAGTTGTTTTGCCTCTCTCTTTTAGACAGTGCACTCACTGCGTGTAGCGCTTCAGTTATGTCCTTTAGACTGAAGATTTGGGTGCAGTGAAAAGTTCAATGTTAAATAGAAATATATGCACATAATTGCTTATTATAAAAACACGTAATGTTTTAAAATGTAGGTTCTTAATATAATTGTGACATTTTTGTGATATTGCCAATGTATAATATATGTACATTATTTCACTATATTGAGATAAATGCACAGAAGAAAAATATGGTGACTGTCCAAGGAAAAACATTTCTCTCCAAAACAGTAACTTTACAAGAAAGGAAAAAAGATTCTTAATTTGGAAAGTAAGTTCATGTAAAGAGACAAATTCTCAGTTTTGGATCATTTCTATTGGTCTGTTCAACATCTTTACTATTATTTTCATCAATTTTAAAATAATGAAGAAAAATAAATAAATAAATAAAGTAGCCAGTGTGTGAGCACTAGAGAACCAAACACCTGTGTAGTAGGCCTATAAGGTTGGTGGGCTTTATGTGGAAGTCACTTCTAATAATGCAAATGCTGAATGACCCTGGTTGGTGGTTAAGACAGCCATGACATGGTGATTACTGGACCTTTAGCTATTCATAAAGATAGGAAAATGTTGTGTAATGATGAGGGCTTGCACTGTATAGCCTGGATAGCTTATCTGCACAGGTATGTAAAACAGCTTCTGTATGAAGACTCCGCTTAGGGTGTGACATCACAGTGAGGACATGGCAGGGTTCATACGAAGGCAGACCACACCATGGACTCTGTTGCAATGTGGGCAACGTGCACTACATTCTTACACTATGCATTATGTATTTTACGATCAATGGCTAGGAATTTTGCAGGGTAGTATTATCTCAAATTAAACACTAATGTTTTGAACTAAACGGAAATCATCACGCATCACTGAATTCTGTCTAGGTTAATAAGTTACAAGATAACAATACTGCCTACCACTCTTTCAACATTCTGAAATCTATCATCTCATGACTTCACACAGAATTACACCATCTGAAGGTCGAAGACATCGGACTCACTGAAATGGTGAAATTGTCAAACGGCATCTTCCTCTAATGGCACCTCTTTCTGCTATGGCAACCATTGTGACCAGTGCTCAGGGGCCTCCAACTTCCTGGGGGGCCTTAGTCAATTAACCCAAGGTGGCCCAAACACCAGTGCCCAGGGGCCTCTGACTTTCTTAGTCAGTTGGCTCAATGTGGCCCAAACACTTGAGACAGTCTGCAACAAGTATAACCACTAGATGAACAAATAGCCCTTCAATGTTCAAATGACTGAATGAATGAAATAAATTTTAAAAATCTATGCTCTCTGTTCTCAGGCCGCAAAAGTGTTTATAGTTTTGTGTATATATATATATATATATATATATATATATATATATATATAAAAGTTATATTATTGACTCATGGGATTTTGCTGCTGACATTAAAATTGAATCAAATCTTACACAAAAACATTCAAATCTTAAAGTACAAGAGGATATAGAGCATTAATAAGGCTAGCCTTATGCATTTTCAAAACCAACAATAAACTAATTTCCAGTATTGCTCAACAAATAAACTGTGGCATTTAAATGTCTGGATTTGGATGAGGAAGGTGGTCCAACGAAGAAAATAAGAGCCATTAACTCTGGAGTACTTATGATTGCATTTTACTTTTCTTGGATTTTATGAATATGCACCTCCACTGTCACTGAGGTTATCCTGGAGAAAGTTATGAAGTTCTGGCTTCATAAAAACATTACATAACTCAGTTTTGTCTCAGGAAATTGAGCTAAGGGTCCATCTAAGTTTGTTTTCAGCAATTATACAAGTTTCTTTTTTTCCTTTCCTTCTTTCAGCGGGCCTAACGATAAGCCTAAGGGACATTTGAACATGATGTATCGGACTGACTGAAGAAAAGTTCCAGAAAAGCGGTCCTGGCTCTGAACATGATTAGTATGATTCAGTTTTGGCCAAATGAACAGAGAACACAGGTGAAACAAAGAGAGAACTCAGCATCAGATATGATATGAAAAGACTACTTTCTGGTAAGGACAAACCCAATGGTGCCTGTAACCAAGCAACCCATCTGTGTGAAGACTATATTTAAAAATCTCAGCAGAAGGGTTTTCATTAGTCTCTTCGCCAGATATCATATCAATGACTGTGACCATAAAAGAGAAGAACTCGCTTCCTGCATTGAAACTATAAAAGGCCTCCAGCTCCTTCCCTGTTGATCACGCCAGTTTTAGAGAGTATTTTATCTGCTCTCATACTTGCTCTTTTTAGATCTTTTGTGTTGGAGATGCTTTGAACTAATTCTCTGACAGCTGTTTGGCAGTAAACCCATGGGTTTCAGTTCAGAGACAAAAGCTATGAAATATAAACCAGGAAATGAAATAATAAGCCGTATAAACTGGTAACAGAGGAGTGAAATTTCTCAGAAATATCAGTCTCATGCTCACTCATTCTAATGCCTACTACCCTGTACCTGTCCTTCCATTTCTGTTACACATAAATTCCACAGACTTATCAACAACTTTCAACACGCTCCACCCAACACCCACCGTTTTATAACTCTGTACCTTCCCTTGGGCTGGTCTCACCGTCAAGGCTGAATACTGCATAAATATGGGCCATGGTCTGCCATTAATATAACCCATACACTGATAAGCAGGATTGCGATGTCCAGTTTGCTACCCGAAGACCCTCCTACCGCTTCATTCACTATGAGTCAAAAGTTCATATGTACATTTTCTCAGCAAGGTTTTCCTCAGTTTTGGAATACTTATTGCATTTTACAGTAGTAATGAAACTATGCAACTATGAACAGATCAAAAAAGCGGTAAACAAATCAAAACGTTCATCTATTTTAGATTCCTACAGAAATGAGCCCAAACTTTGGCTTCAACGCAGCTTTATTGATCTCAGCTTCACGAAGAGGCACAATAGATGCTTTTCCAACAGGACTCAAGAAGATAAACATCCACCCATCCATCCAGCACATAATCACTGTCGGAACAAAAAGTCATCTCTCAAAAAAATGACATCAAAGGAGGAGCAAAAAACATTCTTAGCTTTCAATGTAACTCAACGTTACACGATTTTCTTCAAAGTGATTTATTCTGGGCCATTTATCATGAAGCCTAATAGTATAAATGGCAGGTGTTCATTTCAGGTCATAAGTAATTAAACACATAAATAAAAGTGAAAAAAGTTTTGTTTGCTTAATTTCCAGTAGAAACTGACATTTTCACCATCAGGCAAGCAGTAGAAAACACAAAATTACACTAAAGCTCTATTAACTAAACACAGTTTCTTTGTTTTCAGTTTTTCATAGAAACCTACATTTTTCCACAGCTCAAAGTTCAGTCTTAGAAGTTGGTTTCACTTTCTACTTCTCACAATCCAAGTGATCCCAAACACTCAGTAATGTTGAGGTCTGGACTCTGGGGTGGGCAGTCCATTGTTTTGAGAACATCCGCAGCTTCTTTGCTTGATTTGCACATGATGTCCTTGTATGTCTGTTTCCTTTCCTTAGTTTATATTAAATAGATATATTAAATTAAGGAGTCACTTAGAATTTTCTATTTCATTAATACTTGTGTTTATATTTGATATGTACTTTTAAAAAAATTGATCATCATTAATTGGACATCTTTTATAACATTGTCTTTGTAGTATTGAACTTTACATTTATAAAGATATACTGTATTACTTGTTCTTAAATATAAGGCATAAATAACAAAATGTACAGGGCTTTAATTTTTTAATGGTTAATAATTAAAATGGTACCACTTATTAAATTATTAAACAACCAATTTTAATGACTGAATTGCCATTGATAGAGGCCTGTAACTCTAAAGTGTTAGGAATGTCTTTCAAATCCTAGATAGCAGGGCTTCTTGACAGCTACACATCCTTTCAGATTCAGAGCACAGAGTTGTCGTCTTCTCTCTCATTTTCCTTTGACTTTTCCATATAGAAGAGGCTTATCTTAAATCTATTCTCCTCAGAAAAATCTCCAGAAAAACGAAACATTAATACTTAATTGCTGTTTTGTCTGGTATTGAAACATATCGCTGTTGTTGGAAGAAAACCTCATATCTTTAAATGGATAACTTTACAGGAGAAGGAAACTTAACTTTTAATGCAAGAGTTTTTTCCGAGCCATTTTGGGCCATTTCTTTTAGTCCATCCATCATGAAATCTACATACAATGTAAAGGGAAACAGGTATTTTCAAATTGTCAAAAAATGAAAACCAAAACAAAAATCAAACAGTAGTGATATGAAGGCATGTAAATGAGAGGTGGTTTTGAGCAAAATCCTTTCATTCCAACTGGCGGCCTTTTAGCATACCATAAATTTACAGTTAAAATTTAGGTGACACTTTATTTGGAACGTCCCCTATAGATGCTCTACATATACGTAAATCACTAACAAACTTTCTAGGGATATTCAGTTATCAACAAACGTATAACAGAAATAGGTGTAGATTTTGCCTTGAGGTTAAGGTTAGGGTTAGGAACAGATTTAACAAAATCTTTCATACTGAACATGAAGTTCTGTTTTATTTAATAGATATCTAGTTGAATTTTCCCTAAAGACAGTCTGAGCATTTACAAAGCATCTACAGTGGACCATCCAAATCAAGTGTCACCCAAAATTTAAAATAACATTTCTTTTGGCGATAACAGGCATCAGCTTCACTGTCTGTAGTCGTCTTAGCAACACGGTTGAAATTCATCACAAGCCTTAGATAAAAGTGTCTTTTCATCTTCTTAAAATGCATGATTAATTAGGTGTGTCCATACTTTTGACTGGTACAGTGGACAGTGTTAGGCCCCAAGGGTTAGGGGTCAAGTTCAAGCTGAATTACCTCTAACTTAACGTGTGTGAAAAGTCTAAAAATGTCGAGTTACATTCAGAACGTGTGCGCGTATTTAACAGAACGTAATGAATGAATTCATTAACTGACCAAACACAGAGCGCTACAGTTATTTTTGGTGGTGCCCCAAACTAAAAATGATAATATATTATAAAAATAAAAATAAATAAATACGATAAAGAATACCTTCCTAATAATAAGTATAGCTTATAGTGTTCTTGTACTGCAAGTCACCTTGGATAAATGCGCCAAAAGGTAAACAATGTTAGTGTAAATGTAAACACGAAAGCGTACAACATAAACAGAACACACCGATTTCACCGACAAAACACAGAAAGGCGCAGCTGTTTCTATTTTTAGCCTAGAGGACGAAATACGAGTTGTTGCTACATTCAAACCTGAACTGCAGTACACAAACATAATGCAGCACTGAGTCACACGACGACACACAGGATGGTAAATGAGGTCAGCTCGGTGTTCATCAACTGCAGTACACAGCCCAATAAACTGACCTGTATTCCAGGCCTATTTGAATGAGTGACATGCTCGTTCAAAGGCAGCAGAGAGTCATGCGTTAATTAATAACTATGAGGGAACAAATAAATTCCATATTACAGTGAAACCCTGACTTGGTTTTGATTGTGTTGTCTTTAGGAGTGGTAAGCCAGAGGGTTGGTTGTTAACTGCCTGAAGTAAAAAAAAGCTTTAATCTTTTAATGAACACGCTTCTTGGCAGTGTGAATCAGCATCTAGTAGACACACCTGTCAAAGACTTAATCATTTACATTTGCCGAGTCTGGAGGTGGAACTTGCAGTAAATTCATACCTCTACAGGAAGTTTATTTATTATAAACTGATTGGATTAGCACTCTTACACTGACATGATTCATCAAAACAGCTTAGGGGTGATTTGCTATGTTTTATGGATCTTACATACCTAAAATACTGCATTCTATTTGCAGAATCAGTATTCATCCAAAGTAATGAATGGCCATCCACTTACTGTGTAAGCAAACAGCCTGTAGAGGATCCTTACATACCGATTAGACTCTATTTGCACTTAAGATCTGCTTTAGTGCTGTTAAACCAAGGCTTATAATCAGATACTCATGGCACATCACAATAACGACTCATTTTTGTGGGGTAAAAACTCTATTCAGTAACTTTCAAACCCCCCTCGGACACTTTTTCCATGTTTGAAAGAGTCCAGATCATGGAAAACTCACATTTTCTTACTTTTTTATGAATAAGAGTTTGTACATAAACAGTGAGTGTGTTTGCATGCAGTTTATCTATTACACACAAATTTCAAATGACATTTACAACGTTCAACAAGTGAGCCCCACCCAGCATCCACCTGCATCTTCCCTTGGGCTGGTCTCACCACCAAGGCCAAATACTGCATAAATATGGGCCACGATCTACTTTCAAGATAACTCATGCACTAAAAAGCAGGATTGCTATTACTTGGCTGATGTCCAATTTGCTATCTTAAGAATTTCCTTACCACTTTATTTGCTACTAGTCAAAAGTTTGGGTGCAATTATGCTCAAATATTTTTTCAATACTCTCCACATTTTACAGTAATATTAAAAATCTGGACCTATGAACAGATAAAAAAAAAAAAAGTAGCAAACAATTCTTTCTGTCTGTCTATTGGGCTTATTTCTTTTCCTATAGAAATGAGCCCAAACTTGGCTTTAACACAGCTTTACACACTCTTGATCTCAGCTTCACAAAGAGTCACAACAGATGCTTTTCCAAAAGGACTCAAGAAGATAAACATCCACAAATCCACCCGCTACATAATCACTGTTGGAATAAAGTCATGTCATATTTTCTTCTATTTATTTTAAATAAAAGTGTTGGAATGTAAACAGTGAGTGTGTTTGCATGTGGTTGGTTAGTGTAGTGGTTAACACCTTTGCCTTCGCTGTAGACTGGGGTTCAATCCCCGACCAGGGCAAGCACCCTACACTATATCAATAAGGGTCCTTGGGCAAGACTCCTAACACCCCCTCGCCTACCTGTGTAAAATGATCAAATTGTAAGTCGCTCTGGATAAGAGCGTCAGCCAAATGCCGTAAATGTAAATGCATGCACTTAATAATCAGATTAATCAATCGTAATCAGAATCAATCTGGATTTTCTGATCATGGTCATGTGAAGAGCATATGCTGATTTCTTAGATCAGAGTAAGGCTAGAGATCCGATAAGAAGAAGAATCTGATAACGAGAGCTGGATTTTAGCTCAGTAATCAGATTTCTCCGTGCATGTAAACTCAGTCTGATTTCTTTCTGAGTTCTCAGTCTGAACAATGTGTGAAAACAGACTGCAGTGCTGGAAATAAACAAGCAGTGTTTAACACAGCACCTGCGAGACGGCAAAAACAGCACTTCTGGTGCGACGCGGAAACCAACTACATGCTTGTTGAAATAAAGCATTTACCTTTTTTCATCTTCTAGATGTGTGTTTATATTTACAGGTAAAGTGACAATGTTTAAAAAAAACTGGTTTGAGTTTACATTACATTTGTCACGTTGTCTTCTGTGAGTTTACTGGCTGGTTGCAAAGCAGAAATCTGATTACTGTGTCTGACGCATGTTTCCTCATTATCTGATTACTCAAGAGCATGTAAACGCGTTGATTACTAACAAAATCTGATTTTCCTCAGTTATCAGATCATTAAGTGCATGTAAACACACTCACTGTTAAAGTTCCATAAAGAAACAGTCACTCCTCATTCCATACAGTCCTTAAGCTGCTAACAGCCCAGTCTGAAATTATTAAACCTTTAATAAATTAATTTTAAAACCAGTGCAGAGTATATTTAGGTTTTTCCATCAGAATTTACACGTCCAACTCATAAGGCAAATTATTCAGTAACTGCATGAAATAAATGTAATGTTTTTTTTTGTAAAAGTTTCCCCCAAAATAACAGAAAATGTGTTTTATGATCATAAACATCTTCGACACTTTTTTTTTAATAAAAGTAATTTTTACAGAGCAAATTCACTGAAGAGACATCATCTGAGATCCAAGTTACAGCTCAGATTTGTGAAAAAATGGATCGATGTTCAGTAAAAAAAAAAAAAAAAAAAAAAAAAAAACTGAGTTCAGCTTCTTTTATGAAGAAATTTTAAAGTGACATTACCCATCTATTGGACTGGAAAGAAAACAGTTACAGCTCTCATATGACACCCACCTTTAGAATAAAGCTTATGAAAGTTATGAAGCATATGACGAAGTGAGTTTTGGAAACACCGGTGGTGTCAAGGAGTTATCAGACTTAAAGGCACAGCCTGATTAATTCTGTGATAAAGTGAGGCCAAAAAAAGCTCATGCAAAAATGAACTCTGACTATATTTGGTTCATAAGCCAACACATCATAAGCAGGAAACACTAGAGAGTAGGATGTGCACTCTATCATGTGTAGAAACAGAGCTTCAGCAAATGTATGAAAATATCTGAAAAGTATTTTGTGATGATATTTGTACTCGTTTTATGTTTCCCTGCACCTTTTCTCACTAGAGCTGAATGTTTTAGCACATGTTCCCTGACAAAACAAAGTAACATACATACGTCCAACTTGTGAAGCATGATGCCACCACGCTTACTGGATTAATGAGAAGTAGCACTTCCTAAGAAACACGTGAGAGAATCAATCACTAAACACCAAGCAGAAGTACAAGGTTCAGCTGACCTGTAAGCATGAACACTGGCATTTTATAAATAAGGAAACAATCTCTGTACAAGAGGAAAACAACTAACTGATGGACTGCAATGAATCAGAGGCACTTTTATGGAGAAGATCAATCAACCATCAATAACATGAAACATAATGCAACATAAAGTCACAAACAAAAGTTTGAACACCCCTGGACAGATAAAATAAGTTAACATCCTCTACAGGCAACTTAAATATGGCATTTTCTGCTAATTTTAGTGCATAATTTCAATGTGTTTAAGTTAAGTGATACTTTTTTAATCCCACAAACGGGGAAATTCCACCCCCGCATTTAACCCATCCGTGAAGTTAAACACAACATACACACTAGTGAATACACACACACTAGTGGGCAGTGAGCACACTTGCCCAGAGCACTGGGCAGCCCTATCCATGGCGCCTGGAGAGCAATTGGGGGTTAGGTGTCTTGCTCAAGGACACCTCAGTCATGGGCTGTTGCCACTGGGGATCGAACCGGCAACCTTCCGGTTACAGGGCCAGTTCCCTAACCTCCAACCCACGACTGCCCCATTTGCTGAGTTCAACACACAGGAAAATATAAGAAATTATTAAATGTGCCACATTTCATGTTTTTTCTCCCCATTATTTATTTGTTTTTAACATTAATTGTGCATTAAAATGTGCACTCTCAACTCTGCAGTGACACCAATGTGGTGGTGGTGGTGGGTGTTAGTGTGATGTACTGGTGCGAGTGGATCAGGCAGCAGTGCTCCTTGAGTGTTCAAACACCTCAGTGTCACTACTGAACTGAGAATAGACCACCAACCAAAAACATCCAGCTAACAGCGCCCTGTAACCAGTGATGAAGGGCTGTGCTGCAACAGTTGAGCTACTTCACATCTATGTGGTGGTCATGACCGCTGAAGAACAAGGCTGCGGGTGTATATATTGATGCCTTTTACAAGCAGCAAATATCTGTTTTTGATATAAAACAGCTGAAAATTTGTTGACACTAATTTGTTAATAGAGTCCTATAGAGGTGATGGCAGAAAGTAGCACTATCAAAGCAGTAGGCATTGTTTTGCGTGAGTTTTGATATCTTTTAATGGCTTGAACTGAAGGCCTAGCAGCAATATAGTTAAAGTTCATCACTACTTCACCAGAGGTTACTACTGCAAATGATTCAATAACTATTATGAAACTTAGCTGTACATTATATATTATTATAAGAGTGATGAAATGATATGGAGGCCCACATAGGGACCCTTGATGTTTAAAAAGCCCATACCATGAAGGAGATGGGGAAAAAAAAAAAAGAATTTCTCCTTTTTTTTCCCTGAAGACTTCTTTGTAGCACATTAAACAATGTTCAGTTCACTCCTCCGCTAATACATTCCCTTGGATTAAGGGGCAAGGAGAGGTTAGTCATGTAAAAATGATGACTTTTTGGTACATTAATCGGAAAAAAAAAAAAAAAAAAATCTATACTCTTGATTCAGATCTGAAAACATACACAGGTGTTTCGGTTCATCCTTCCACTGTGAGAAGACAACAACACTGAGTCTAAAAGGATGTGCAGCTGCCAAAAAGCTCTTACTTAGAAAAGAAAACAGACAAAGTTGCAGATGTTCTCAAAACAGTGGACTCACCACCCCCCAGACTCCAGACCTCAAAATGCAACCAACTTCAAAGACTGAACTATTGAGATGTGCAAAAATATCCCTGCAGATTTCTTTGACAAACTGTCTAAGAAGGTCTACTGAGGAGTGGAAGCTGTAATAGAGTGGCCACATGAAAAAAACAGTGATTTTATATATAGCTGTTTCACAATGCTGTATATAAAAATATCTTTTAAATTTATCATCATTGATGACTATCAAAGCACTCATCAGAATAGCACGACAGAAGGAAATGTGACTTTCTGAGAAGTATGTGAGCCCAGCAAAGCACACGGCTGGTGAGATGCGTCACAAAAATTTGGTCCTGTCAAACATTCCAATATAAACTGTTATTAAAAAATGAGACGAAATAAGTAACTTATCACAGTACACAAACAACAAGTACAAGGGGTAACTAGCCCATAAGCATTAACCAAGGCCTTTCCCGAAAAGGAAAATGGCCTTACCCAGAGAAATAAAAAACAAACAAACAAACCAAGCTATGGTGAGGGGGCTTGGAAAACAGATTTTCCGGGTTGTCCCAGTTCAAATCTTAACCAGCAAATTGACTGAAGGGCAGGACTTGCTCTGTAATGCAAACAGTGACTGATCTCTTGTATAATGCCTGAACTAAATACAGATACTTAATTTCTGTGTTCTGAATGCAAATTCCCATTACATGATTCCGATAAATCCCAACCTGATATACACAAAGGAATTAGAGCTTTTAAACAAGTTTTCTGGTATCACAGTCTGAAATGGTCCGTTCATGTAGACAGTCTGTCAGTAAATCTGAAAGTGTACAGCCTTATGTGACATCTCTTACACACACACACTGCCAGCAGGTGTAGCCTCCTAATGAAGTTTGGCTTAGTCACCTGGCACCCTTGCCTGTTTGACATCCTGGCACACACAAGGGCAAGCCAGGATAGGCACTTAACGTTTGGGAGGAGATTCTAAAGTGGCATTGTGGCGGATATTTGCCATGACATATGGCTAATCTCAGCCTGCAGACCAAACTTCATTCTATTCTTAAGCAAAACCCAGTTATGACCCGGCCCATAAAGCTAACTATGAAAATAAACATCCAAAAGACCATTTCCCAGAAACATCCATTCACTTTCATTGCATTAGGCACCTATAACTCTGGGTGCCAGTACAGTAAAAGCTCTACTCTGTTTGGCTAGGTGTGCGCAGACTATAGCTGAGCTTTATGGCTTAAGGGAAGTGTGGCTGCTCCAGTGACCAAATAGCAAGAAAAAAAAAAAAATAAATAAACCACAGCAGCAGCTGTACACAAATCTACACACTCTGAGAGCCAATTGTGTTCAGACAGTACTGCGGTAACAACAAAACATTCATGAGAAAGATGTGACTATTTGCATTTGTTTTCATGATAGTGCTGTAGGTGTGCCTTTATGGCCTTGCAGAAGTGAGTCTAAACAAACAGATCCCTATAGTTACTTAACTTTATGCATGGACTTCAAGGCCTCATGATGATAAGCGTATGTATGCACAATGTATATGAGGAGGCATGTGACAAAATGTGACGCCTTGCCATGTGGCCTGTAACAAGATAAACGTCAGTGAAAAGTATTTATAACAAGAAATATTCTTTACGCAATACCCATCAATGCTACAGAGCAAGACAAACAAAATATTACATTTACAGCATTTAGCAGACACTCTGATCCAGAGCGACTTACAATTTGGTCATTTTGCACAGGTAGGCGAAGGTAGTGTTAGGAGTTTTGCCCAAGGACTCTTCCTGATGTAGTGTAGGGTGCTTACCCAGGTGGGGGACTGAGCCCTGTTCTACATTGTAAGGGTAGTTACCCACAACAAATTCACTGCCAAAGTATTTGGACAATTTAACCACTGCTAAACTAATGACATTATTATGGTTGCTTCATAAAATGTTTAACAAAAAGCTTGTTTCAGAGAAAAACACTTAGCACATCAAACAGCCTCTGTGTGGAGAAAGCCTGGAGAAGAGTTCCAGCCAGACTAACGGTTCTGTAAAGCACAAAGGAGGAGACTATTTTTTCTTACAGTGGTGCTGGTAAGCCTGTTCTGCAAAACTGCAGAAGCCTGCAAAGAAATTGCTCAAAATACCAGAAGTGGACCTCAAAATGAATTAGGATAATGTCAGTCGCCTTTATAAAGTCCTTGGAATGGTCTTTTTAAAATAAATGCCACTTGGTTCCCTAACACAATGAATATAATACATTTTTAACCCCTTAAATGGCCAGAGGCCCAAAAGGGACCAGTGGGCCCAAAGTTATCACAAAAGTTCTACAACAAATGAACAGCTCAAGCAGTTTGTGCGCCCTGTAGTTACTGAATAAAAAGACTTAGTATGTAATAAACCTGGGATTTGAAAGGGTTGGGCATGGTTGGTGTTATGGGTAGCACACCAAAATAATATCTGCTCAGCCCTGTAATGATGTTGACATAGCAATAGCACGCTAGAGTGATAGCAAGCGGCGTACAGTCAGAGACATTAGCTCATCTGTTAATGACCACAGAGTGGCTCTTGGCAGGATGCTCTTGGATGGTGGAGCACTCTCTTCCTAGCACTGACGCTGACGTGTGTAAAAACCCAATCAACACAGCTAGAAGTTAATTATAAACTCCATGTTTGTTGAAAAGGGTAAATTTACCAGTTGTGGGTTTTCCACATGCTGTTGCATGTCTTCAATGAATATGTAGTGCTGTAAGAGGTTTTGTTAATGTGTCTGTCTGTTACATAAGACAGGTCTGTTCATTATTAACCTACATGAAGATCACATTTAGCTCTCATTCTGACGGTCATTTAAGCAGATATTCAGATAATTGCAAAGATTGCACAACCTTTTCAGAGCTATTCATACAAAAATCTGTCATTCCAAAGGCTACCTCAAAACTTGTGGAATTTCAGCCTGAGGAATAAAACACAAACAAATCGGACAGCATTAGGACCCCCACTTCTTTGCAGCAAATGAATAAAACCCCTTTCAAAAGTATGAGGGACTTTGCCACAGCCATGCAGTTATTTCAAACAAGCGTTTCATAAAAGTATGAAGGACAGAGCAAAGCACTACAGGCACTAAACTTAGTGTTCAGAAAAAGAGACTTCAAACCATTGGCCAGCATAGTTTGGATAGCAAGCAACATTATAATAGCTAGCCCAGTTGCTAAATTAGCTAAGCTACCGACTACACACAAAGTTAGTTCCTTCAATGGTTCTATTCAGAAATGCAAGTTCAATATGGAACCATTTAACCACTTAAACGGCTCTATGCATAGTCACATGGCTCTTCAGACTGATGGAGAATGTGTTGCATATGGTTCTATACAGTGCCACTTTGAAAAAGGTCCTAGGCTTGACACTAACATTAGAGAACCATTTTTGGTGCTGTATAGAACCACATAGCGCCTTCTCCATCAACCCAAAGAACAACTTAAGCTTGAAATATTTCTATATACAACTCATGGTTTCAATTAGAACCACTGCCTTTACCAAAGAAACATTAAAGAAGTGTGTAGATGAACTTTTAGTAACATATTCTTCTAAAACCTCAGCTGGATTAGCTACCATCCCTGCTATACAAACTGCATACTATCTGCTTTCTATATGAACACCACATTTACTGAGTGTAATACTTCATTTTTCTGTAGTGAAAGATTATTTGAAACCATCAGGTTTTACTTTTGTGTGCTGAATTACCTGCAGTTAATACGACTAAACTCAAATTCTCTACTAAAGGCTTGAGACCCGATTTGGCCTCATATGAAATCCGTTTAAGGCTGAGGCACAGTATTAAATATTACACTGAGGTGAAGAACAGAATGACTCCGTATCCAGTCATCTTTCATAAGTAGCACAAAACTTCAGCAAACACAAAAGAACTTGACCTTTTCCAAAAAGCTATTCCATTTCACTTCACAAACACACTGAACAAAGCATAAAGGCGAGTATCGGTCTGAATTGACTAATGCTGAACTAACAAGTTCACGACATCTTTGTTGACCATCATCAAACTTGAACTTCCTTAAATGGTACAATGTCTCTCTTCCCCACTTCTGTTCCTCTAGTACAGTGAAGACAAAAGAACTGGTTCAGCAAGCACCTAATTCAATTTTAAATATTTAAATAATGATCAACATCAGTAGCAACGAAAGACATGAACACACCCACAGGCGTTAAGGAGAACCAATATTTAATCACTGAACTATGAAAGACACACTCAACCTCTCTCAGATACACAGAGAAGTTCTATGATTCCGTTAAAGAGGAAGTGAGGCATCATAATTTTGGAACAATCATTCTATGCTGAAGCAGATCTACTGTAAGAGACTCGGCCGCCGGCAAAAACGTACAGCCCATTATTAAAGTAGATTTAATTAACTCTGCAGTGGAAAAAACTGAGTTTATCAACTTCAAATGAGAAAGACGTCAAAGGCCTTCAACTGGGGGTACAGCAGAAGTTGGCAAACCCCCTGCTCCAACATATTCTGCTATTTAGCTAATGAGTTAGCTCAGGTGTGCTTGAGAAGGAGAACTCGCCAAAATTGTGCAGGAATCTGGTCCTCCAGGCCTGGAGTCCACCACCCCTGAAGTAGGTCAAACCTACTTTAGAGCAGAGGTCACAGCTTATCCACAAAAGGGCCAAGCATGGCTGCAGAATTTCATTCTAGCCAAATAGGAGCTCACCTTCTATTCCTAATTAACTGTTTAAAGACGGAGACCAATTGTTTAAAAAGCCAGAATCTTGGCTGCGCTCAGCCTGAACGAAATGTAGCAAAACAGTTTATTTAAAGGGAAACGGTGGTGAGTTGAACACACTGTTGTGTTACACAAGCAATGCTAAGAAGACCATTCTTGGTGATGTTTTTGAAGAATTTTTGGAGATTAATGAAATGAGTTGTTACGTGTTCAGCTCATTTCATCGATCTCCAGAAATTCTGAACATCTTCAATTGATGTGAACAGTGAACTGCAATGGCCATTTGTAGAGGACTTTATTAGAGCACTGCCTTTTTAATATGGCAGGGTTTATATATGATTGGGTAACACCTCGGACAAGCCCATCAAAATGAGAGAAAACGCAAGTCAAAGCCTGTTGCACTTGATTGGAATGTAAACATGCAGCCAAACCAGCAGTTTGTGAATAAGATTGGTGACCCCTGGTCTGGAGCAGTGGTCAACTGCTGTGGTCCTGGACATCTTTCGGCAGAGTCCGAAACCACAGTCAGCCACAACTGCTCCAGGTAACCAACTTCTTCAGATGTGCTTGACTGGCTGGATCAGATGCGTTGGTGTTAGGTAGACGGACAGGGCAGCTTGTTGGAAGTGAATTCTAGAGGAAAGCAGATCTGCAGGAAGTGGGCTGGTGATTAATTGGGCCCCAAAGTGCTATTTCATGGTGCCGTGAGAGCTCTTAAAACTACACTAACTTTAACACTACACTACATTTTGATACAGTTTTAGAAAGATAAAGAACTTGAGTTATGCCGATCATGAATTTTCACAGCCCATTCAGATACCTTTACAGCCAACTTGAAGTTAAAACTCTATTGTGCAGAACTGGGTAGCCAAATATTTAAAAGGTTTTCATATGGCAGGCAGGTTAAGCCCTCAACTGAATTGACAGGAACACCCAATTACCCCTTTTTCCAAAAGGCCATTACCACAAGGCCAGTGGAAGGCCCACGTCCTTTGCCCATCAATGACTGTCTGAAAATATCCTGAAGCCATATTTAGTTACATCACAAGCAATAGTGAGGGTCAGCTGCAGAGGCTCAGCTTGCACAGCCTTTTCTATATGACCCTCCCACTGCGTGCCATATATTAACATTTTAATAGCCATCATCTATTCTGTCAAATCATTTCATAATTTCAAGTTGACCCCACAAACATAGTTGTTCAGTTTATGCAAATTTAAATATTCCACATTTTATACTTTTACATTGTATGTAAAATCTCTAAACTTAAAGCTGCTGGTTTTAAATAAATTAATTTGCATAAGGAGAAAGTCACAGAAAAATAAGCAAAAAGAATTTCATCTTTTTTTATGGCTGTTTTGGCTGGAAAATAAATGATTGGTGTCTTGGACTTCTTCCTAGTACTGTACCTGTAATGTGCACCAAAGCAGACATCCACGCTGCTCTTTTGCTACCAAAGCAACAAAATATTCAGAGAGAAAGTGGAAGTTAAACTGCTGAATTGTGTGGGAGTGAAAGCATTGTGAGAAAGGCTCTTTACCTGAATGGGCAGAGCATTCAACCGTCATTAGACGGGCTGGGCAGGACTCAAGGTCCTGTGATAAACAATGGGCAGAAACGGAGAGAGTTAAACACAGACACTACAGTTTAAATGGTGTGTACGTTCACCTTTACCTCTTTCCAGCCTGATAAAACCTAATGCTAAAAAGCTAATGCAGCAGGACAGTGGACTTACATAAGAGTGCTACTAATGACCAACAGAAGACATAAAGCTGTCACAGCAGAGGCAACAGGAAATATACAGCACTCTCGAGAACGTCAGAGACAAGGTGGGTGGGGGGCGGACTGGATGACTTAACACTTATTAAAATTCAAAAAAGTCATGCAATAAATCATTCATAATGTAATATAAGTACTACAACATTTAGCACCTAGAGTTCTCCAGGGTTTTATAAGACCATCCCAGCACAGATTAGCTCAATAACACACCCGTAATATGGTAACAAACCAATTAATGACACAACCGCTGATAACAGTATTTTTTTTTATTTTTTCCTAATCAATAATAAATTCAAATGGACAGGTATAGCCCTGTGAATCAGATCACAAGAATCTGTAATAAAATAATGACGGGTGAACAGAGAAAGAACATTAGCTACAAATTGTGTGCTGACAAAAAAAAGGGGGGCAGGAAAAAAAAAAAAAAACCCAAAACATGCCATTCCAACAAGGGAGAGAGAAACTTAGTGTTGTTAAATGTTGTAAACAATAAGAACACATTTGAACAATGAACAAAAATGTCACATTGAGGAGACCTTGAAAATAATGTGGAGTTTACTAGCCTGAATGAGATGCCGTTCTAGACAAGGAGCGTTAAGGATGCCATCCAGAAGCCTCTCTTCTCCTTTTACACTAGAAGATTTAAGGCTAAAGATGCAGCCCAAGATGATCAATTACATGCGAGACTGTTGATGAGCAGTGCAGCCCTGAATACCATCTCCTATTAAACTAATTTCTGACCAAATGGAAGATAAAAAGAGCTTGCTATTTTAGTTACAGTACCTCAGTACATTTTCCTCCTTGCACCTTTTCTGAGTCTAGTTAAATCACCAATTCCATTTTCACTTGACTTTATCTCTAATAAAGTACTAATTTCTAATAGTTACACTAAAAAAAAACTTTTAAAGAGGAAGGGGCTCTTTTACCATTTAAATAGTTTTGTATTGATAAGCATGATGGCTGCTTGTTAAACCTAGGTGTGTTATGTTCAACTGCAGAAACCTATAATCTTGTTAATTTAGCAAATCCTAGCTAACATTCAAGGGTAGCCAATAAACAGTGAAACATGAGCACTGGAACTTCTCTGTCAGGCAAAACTGACTAACTAGCTCATTAGTTCATTAGTTTTTTCAATACTGAAATTGTTGTATTACTACAGTAATGGTACTTTCCCCTCCTCGGGTAGTAAGACAGGACTCCCTGCTGTACTCTGAGCACAGTGACACGATACTGTGTACATTACATGTTTACTAATAAGAGCCTTGTTTAAAACATCATCAATCGTAAAGAACACGCTGAGATGGAAGGATAATTAAAAGTTACTGCTGAAAGAAGCAACGCTGCTCCAGGTTTAGCACACTAGATGCTCTTACAGGTATTCTCAGGTTTTTCAAGTTCATTTCTACCAGCCAGTTCTGCAGTATGCAGTCAATTACTTACAACACTTAAGTTAGAAGGCGCTGGCAGTTAATGAACTTCGTGTTGTGGAACAGACACGCCTGTAAATTAAGCTGTAATTCTGTATAAACCATAATTTCACAAACTGAACTAGTTTTCCAGACAGAAGGATCTGTGGTATGGTCATGAGTTTTTCACTGGCCCCTGTCTGATCATGCATGAGAACAGAAAACCGTAAGCAAAGCAAAAGTAGCATCAACTGCTTTTAACTTGCTCTTGTGCTGTCCCAGTGTAACAGGTAGCAGTTATTATGTACACTCCCTCCACCATGCTTCACAGCTGATCACAATGTTCAGTTTAAAGGCTTAGCACTCTCTAGATGTGGGAGTGCAGGGATGCACTTGAAATTGAAAATTACACTATTGATAAGCCAATACATAAAAACAGGAGTAACATACTCACTATAGAGGATTTACTGCCCATTACAACGGCATTTTTCCCATTCTTATTCTGATTTGCACGTTAGGTGATGTATGATAACTATTTTAAGTTACATTTTTTTATTTATTAGATTTAAAGTGGAATTCACAGCTATAGAACGGTTGATTTGCAACTCAATTGTGTACTATGTACTTTTTTTATAACAATCTTGCAGTCTTATTTCAAAGTGCTAGAGTGTAATGGTGGTAGTTTTGAATGGTGTTATACACAAATTTCAAACATTTATTCACAGAATTCAGCAGCTGCCCTTTGGTTTCCATTATAATTGAGTTTCAAGTCGTCCGTTTTAAAACCACATACAAGTAAACAGATTAACATTACTGTCTGTTGCAATCAAATGGTACAGACGTGATCTGGGGACAACAGTGAGAAATTCTGGGATAAATGTTGATGGGAATGTAGACTTATTAGGATGGAAACAAACTGAGCGTCAAAACTTCAAAACTAATCCCAAGCCTTGCTTTGCTTCCATTTCTTTTAGGTTAGGTTGAAACTCAGTGGAGTATTAGTATTAACATAAGGCTTAAGGCTAGCGAGTCCACGCTCTCTAGAAGGCCAACTCCAGACTGACCAAGTAAACCCCAAAAAGTACATACAATTTTGGATCTGGGAGAAGAAAAAAAAAAAAAAAGAGCCGAAGATATAAAACATTGAGGATATTCTGTAGGAAAGCCACATCATCCCTGCTACATACACACCTCACTCTGTCCTGTATCCCTGCTTGTGTGTCAGTGATATGAGGTATGACGAGGTCAGCTATGAGGATTCATATTCAAGTGATCAATGATCATTATTACCGTCACTGCTGTTAACAGAGTAGCCCAGCCCTACGAGTTACCCAGTTTGCTACAAAACCCAGTTCTAGTGGTCAGTTTTTGTTCCCTATGATCTATTTGCAGTCACCCCAGTCTAGAACAGACTTTTCTGTCCTTAGAAGGATCAGTAGGTGCATAAGGAGCAGTACTGAAAGGGAAAATGTATGGAAAAAAGACAAAAGAAGCACTCTTAAAAATAAAGATTCCTAAATGGTTCTTGGCTTGGAAGTGCAAGTCTGAAACCACCTTTCATTTACTCAATTTCCAGAGAAAATGGCCATCAAGGTATTCATTTTTCCAGGAGATGTTTATGATCAGATTACATGCAAGATAATCCACTTGCATAAAGAAGACTCAAAAGGTAAATAAGTGGAAAAGGTTGTGGCTCAAAAAAATATTAAAAACACTAAGAACTTTCACAACTTCAAAAAAGAAGAAGCTGCTGGTGTTTTCAGCAACAGATGGACCCTCAGAGTCCAAACCTCAACATCACTGAATATGTTTGCGATGACTGACTGTGATGAGTAGAATATAGAACCAACTTCTAAGACTGAACTTAAGTGGTGTGTAAAGATCACTGCAGACTTCTCTGAGAAACTGAAAAGAATGAAAGCAGTGATAAAAGACAAAAGAGCTAAGCATGTGTATTTGTTTATGCTTGTGTGATTTTCTGTTAAACATGTTTCGTTTGTGTTTGACATTTTTTACCTTTAACTGAACATGAAATAAATGAATGGTGGTCTCTGACTACCTAGTGCTGTACAGTTCTAGGAAAGGCAAAGTGACAATATAAATTATCATAATGTCACAATATGCCTTTTTGAACATATACTGCATACCGCCTTAGTTCTGTAGAACACTGACCAACCGTGTGTTTCATTATAAAGAGAAAAAAAATTGCCAAATACTGAATAAAACTCATATTTAGTTTTTGGTGAGATTTTTAAAATGTAGCACTACCAGTTCTTTTTTCTTAGTGTTAACTGATCAGATTTCTAGAAAATGAAAAATTTTTCAAGTACCGTGATATAATTGTCATATCTTTCACCTGTAGTTCCAGATAAAACAACAAAAAACAAAAACCTTTCACTATCGTTAAGTGGAAGTTCTATAAACTTCAAAATGGATTTTTCTTCACTAAAGTTGTTCTTTAAAACTCCATTAAAAGGTTCTTTAATGACCTACTTTTTCACTGCCAATAACCGTTCTGGCACATTTATATTTAAAAGTGAAGATGACCGCAATTTAAGGACAGAGTGACAGCAGCCAACAGCGGTGGCGGAAGACAATGCAGTTACTGACTGAAGAGAAAAAAAAAAAAAACAACAAAAAAAACAAAAAAAAAAAAATAATACTTACAACTTATACAGTACAAAACATGACAAATGTAGTTGCAGATAATACTTCACCCTGCATGCACACAGATGTTTCACTGGGAAATGTTTGTAACCTTTGTACTGCTTTTGGATCACTTCACCAGTGAATCTCAGAGCAATGTGTTTTCAATAGTGGCACATTTCATGATACTGTCAGTTTCAGACGATCTTGAAGAGATTTAAATAAAAAAAAATAAAATAAAAAAAAACCAACACCTTAACTGTTGCACTAATAAGGGGCCCTTCCTATACTGAACAGTTTCCTCAGATTCAATACTTTCATCCACAAAAAAAAAAAACAAAACAAAAAAAAAAAACACATCCCTCCCGTTCTAAGCCTGGCCTATATAGGATAAGTTGAAAAACACAAACTTTCCCCGAACACACACAAAATAAGCCCACCCTCCATTTCACTGACCAAAAACCCATAGAAACTAAGCCATGCCATCAAAAGGTAAGACCTCTTCATATTCCTATAAAATCCTCACCCGTCAAGTATGCCCCTTACTAAAGCTACCCCACCCCCCCCAACTCAATAACTGGCCGCAGCCGCCAACACCACCCCCCCGCCCCACCTTCCACTCCCATCATTCAAACATCGACTCTTTATAAAATAGCATGTCAGTTCCAGAGATGACTTCCTGCATGATCAGAATGGGTAGTTTCATTTTGTTTGTTTTTTTTTTTTTCCACGGAAAAATAAACGGGTTCAGAAAAGTGCTAGACTGGACTCTTTTTCGAGAGAAAGAAGAAGGGGCAAAAGAGGAAGGTGGAGGGAAAGAGAAGAAAGAGGGATGAGAGAGCCCAAAAGAGGCACAAAATAGTCCTATGAGCTGGTCTATGCCAAGAGGCACTCATATCAGTACATACACAGCGCCCTCTAGTGACATCCCCTTGACTTTGCAGTCCAAAAATGGAGAAAACGAAGAGCATGGAGAATAAAGAAACCATCCCTTCACCTCGCTCTCCTCCCTCTCTCCGACCCCCACACCTGCCAGTCCACAGAAAGGTTACACACGGTATTTTACATATAGATATTCTTATAAATATATATGGCCCTTATTGAAAGAGAAATGTGAGCATTTCACATTGAGATAAAAGTACCATAATCTCTATATAGCTAAGTGGAAAGTGTTGTCAGTGTAATAGAGCAGGCAGCAGTTTTGTCTCTTATGCTTTGCACTCATTCACAGAGTAATACAAAAATAAAAATATCACCCAAAAAAAAAAAAAAAAAAAAAAAAAAGCTTCTTGGTATTTGCAAATTGTCCATTTCTCCATTCTTGCTGCCCCTCTGATAAAATTCTCCTTTACACTTTTTTCCTGAGTAATACTTCAATCCTTGTAACAGACAATATCTTTTTTTTTTTCGTCTTTTCTTTTTATGGATTTTTTTTTTTGTTTCTTTATTTTTTTTTTTTGCTAGTTCAGTTCTGGGCTACTCCCTGCCATTGCTATCTCATTTATCATACACTTGTGAAGCTGATTGCTAAAACATGAGCTTCCTTGGGAGGGAAAAAGGTTCTGCTACTCTATTCTTGCTTTAAAAAGTTGATTAACAGAACACGCTCTAAAACACTACTAAAGAGTAAGGGAAAATATTTTTTTTCACAAAATGGAAAGAAGGGGAAAAACAAACTCAAAAAATTGCATTTCTGTTTGGCCTCGCAGGCCAAGCACTGAAATTTTACGGTAAATATGAATGGCAGTGAGATAATTACAAAAAAATAGAAAACAAAAACAATAAAATAGAACTAAATAATAATAATAATAATAATTAACAATAATAACAACAACAATAATAATAATAATAATAATAATAGTAGTAACAACAACAACAACAACGATACAAAACAAGTCTAATAAAAAAAAAAAAAAGATTTAAAAACAGAAAAACATAACAGATGTAAGCTCTGCAGCCTGTTCAGTTGTAGCTTTGGCTTGGTGGGGTTTTGGGGCCTGCGCTGACTGGGTTGCTCACGTCAGCCAAGAGGCTGCTATACCCTGAGAATTCGGAGACAGGCGTCTGGATACGGTGCTCCACCTCTCCCCCCGGATCAGTGCCGAAACCCAGTGGCCGCCGCCCGCCTTTGAACTGCGCCCCGAACGCCTGCGCAAAGTTCTCGATCTGGTAGGAGCCCTTGGCAGGGTCCAGACTGGCCAAGGTATCCTGGGAAGCAGCAGTTGCGACTAAAGGAAAACCACCAGCGGTGGTGGTGGCTCCATTTTTGGGACCCTGGGGCTCTTTCTGGGCCCCGAGGTCTGTAGGCGGCGGTTGGATCTGGTAGGCATTGGCATTAGCAGTCTGTGGCGGCGGAGGTGGGGAGACATGCTGCTTCTCCAGCTGCTCTGTGAGCTCCTGGGACGGCGTAAGCTGCTGCTGGGACTGGGAGTGGGTTGAGGGCTCCAGGCCAGACAGGTGGAAACCCTGTGAAGGCGAGGAACCTCCTAACAGCCCAAAGTGGGACTTTGGCACAGAGGAGGTGAGGGAAGGAGAGGAGGAGGACGAAACAGGCTGCCCGAAGGAGTACTCCAGAGGCGAAGTGGTGTACACGTGCTTGTCTGAAAGGAGCGCTGCAGGACCAGAAAAAGGTCCAGCAGTGCTGGAGGAAGGCCCCAGAACTGGGCCTAAAGAGAAGCCGCTACTATGGCTGGTCCTTTCGAGTGCCTGCAAAAGGAAGCGAGAATACTCATGCATGATGGCTGTTTTGTCTCCACCCCCAGGACTCGCAGGGTCTTCGTCATGGCCCAGAGGGTCCTGGCCATCTGCAGACCCTGCCTGGAGCTCCACAGGATGAGGGTCAGACAGATCAAAAGTCACGTCAGGCTTGTGGGCATAGTGGTCCAGCAAGCTTTGCAGAACTTCATCCGGGATGCCGGACTTGTCCTGCTTGATGTCAGCCAAAGGGGAGGAGTCGAGCAGCCCCAAGGAGGCATCACCATCCATCACCCCAGAGACAACACCTTGAATGACAGTTGGCTGGGGCTGAAGGTGGGTTACACTCACATCATACTCAGAGGCTCCACCTCCTGCCCCTCCCACTCCATTATTGGCTGCGTGCAGGTACCGTCGCTTCTTCAGGAACTGCATGGCATCATCATAGTTGCTGCTGCTGGTAGGCCCTGCTTTGGGCCCTGGAACCTGGAGAAGGCCCATGCTGTCCAGCTCCATGTTACCAGGCTTGGGCTGACCTGGGGCATTACCATTTTTCTCCAAGCCCTTCCTATTCCCCTTCTTGAAGGCCATTTTAGGTGCCCGGCCATGTTCCCCATGCATGCTGGGCCCAGGCTGGGTTGCTCCTGCTGCTGAAGACGACGATAATGACACCCCGCCATGGTTCTCCACAGTGCTGAAGTCATGTAGATTGTACCCCTCCATCCCCTGACTATGTGAGGGCCCCAAAGACCCCGTTGCCCTCTTGCGTTTACCCCCCTCGCCAGCATTTTTGGACTTGCCCCGTTTCCGGCCGGGGGTGGCCGTGTTTCCCTGAGTGATTCCGTAGCTGCCGTGCCCCCCGTCGGCCTCAGTGCCCAGCTCCAGTTCCCCACCATCCAGGCCCTTCTTGATGGGATCTCCGCACGTACGCTTGTGCTTCAACAACCGATCCGTCCTGGAAAAATACTATGTGGGGGGGGGGGCAAGAAGAACAGAAGTTACACAAGTTACTTTCCTAACAGAGAAAGTCTGATGACACTTAATGAGAGCATATCAGTACACAAAGTCGCTGTCGGAAGAAAATCTTATAATAACTTCACAGGAGAAAGAAAAAAAAACCTACATTATTCCTAACGTAAGTCAATGAAACCAGACATTTCTCAGGGTAATATCTGGCCGTTTCTTTTTGTCCATTAATCATGCAAAAGGCATTTTCAAATCATGTCAAAAAAGGAAAAATGGAGAGCCAAACATAGTCCAGATCAAAGCATTTACATCAGGGGTGCACAACTCCAGTCCTGGAGGGCTGGTGTCCAGCACAGTTTGGTGATTTACCTGCTCACACACACACCTGATCACACTTCTCTGTTAATTGCCAGTTTAAGTAGGTGTGTTTGAGCAGGGAACCTCCAAACTGTTCTGGACACCGGTCCTCCAGGCCCAGAGCTGTGCACCCCTGATTTACATTCTTTCTTGGGCTAGTACTGAGAGGTGAATGCAACAGTAAAATTTTAAACTTTTAGTAGCCCATAACATTATATTCCAATCTTTCCAAACTTTTCCATTTTTGGTCATAAGATCATGAATAGTTTCTAGCCATCTATACAAAATTTATTTTTAAATATTTTATACTATCCATTTTATACTCAATTTTTAAAGGGGTTACATGATTAATTTTAGGCTTGCTGATCAACTGTGACTAATGACAGTAGGTTATGTCAGAACAAATTTAAATTGGTAAGACTTCCATTGCTTATTATCTATATTAGCCTCAGAGCTCCAGTGCAAACTCCAGACAGCAAGCACGTCTCAATGCATCAGCTCTATCAGTAGTTGGTGAAAAGTTTTTTTTCTTTCCAAACTTTTCTTTAATAGTTAATCTCTAAACTTAACAGATTTGGTGTTGTAAAGAATATACTGATAGTTATCTACTAGGGTCTGTCATGCCTGATGGAGCTGAGGCTAACCTGTTGGCAGGTATCACACTTGTATGGCTTTTCTCCACTGTGAGTTCTTTTGTGTCTCTCCATGTGGTACTTCTGAATGAAGCGCATGTTGCACTGATCACAGCTAAAAGGCTTCTCTCCTGAAAGAAGAAAACATTTGATTAAGGTCAGATTAAGGTAAAAAAAAAGAAAGTTTAGAAAACTGGATTTAAAAGCAGATTCAATTAGAATGAATAGAGAAAAAGAAAGTTAGCAAAAGTCTTACCACTGTGGATCTTCTCGTGTCTCTGTAGGAGGTATTTCTGAATGAAGCTCATGTTACACTGATTACACCTGAAAGGCCTTTCACCTGGAGGAGTGAACAGCAGTACAGGTAAGTGCCCACCAAACCTCTTACTCAAAAATTCAGAATCTATGATTAATAAGTAGAAGCGTAGGAGATGACATACTATTTAGCAGTCTGTAGCTGCAAATGCAAACAATAACACACGAGTGAAGGAAATAAAACTGCTTAAATGTTTCTAATGTATTACATCACTGAAAAAAGAGCAACAACTAAAACTAGTATCTTCCCATTTTTCGACAACTGACATGTCAGGCAGTAGGATGCTAGCAAAACAGCTAACAACTGCTGATTGGTGAACCAGCTTGGCTCACTGCAAAGCTGTTCAAACTCATGGAGTTCATCATTAGTAATTCCTTAAAAATCCCCACATGACACAGGTTTGTTGTGACAGCAGCAGTAACTGCTCCATACATTTAACTACAGAGTCATGCGTTTTATAAACAACACAGAGAGAGAAGAGCCTTAAGCGTTTTTATAGACTAGCAGTTCAGGACAGAGAAGATTTGAGACATGCCTGTGTGCTTTGGAACTGGCCGTTCAGTTTATTGTTTAAAAAAAAAAAAGAAAAAAAAAAAGGGTGGACCCTCTAATCACTGACTGGGAGTTCTATCTAACTAGTCATTCTATTAATTATGCTAACCAAATCCAACCAAACCTAATTATTGGTACCAAACAATAACACTGTACTGGAGTCACACTCAGCCAATGAAAAGTCAGTATGGTGTACTAACCTGTGTGTATGAGTACATGTCTGCGGAGGTGGTAGGAGCTGCGGAAGGCTGCGCTGCAGTGCTCACAGATGTGCGGTTTGGAGCTGGGAGACAGGCTCCCTCCGTCTGGATCCAGCATCATAGACTAGATACAGGAAATTAGACACAATCAGGGAAGATGCATGAAAACAGGAATTGTGCTAGTCAATATTGGTATTTTTGTGAACACATCTGCCAAAGTTGATGCCTAAACATTTATGAAATATAGAAACTGAGGTGTTACTACTACTACTACCACTGCTGCTACAACCACCACCACCACCACATTTAACTAAATAGCTAAAATAATTTCCTCCTCTGGAGGTTGTCACTCGCTGTTACAAAATTTGCATTACAACATTACAAAGCTGACATTTTTTTCCTGTAGATCAGAACCAAGAAGTTAGTTCTTTAAGGGCTCAAACTTATTTCTCATAATAAGACCTCATTATATTACTTGCTTTAAAATGATGTTTAGTGAAGAAAATGGTTCTATACAGGACCACAAAATATTGCATGAATAAAGGGTTCTCTGCATCGTGAAAGATTGATTAAAAAATGTGCTGCAGATTGTTTTACACAGAACCTTTTGGGAAAGGTATATAGCATCTATATAGCACCCAAAAGGGTTCTTCTATTTTTAGGATGTCAAGCTTGGTACAACCGAAGAACCCTTTTCAAAACCATCTACAGCACCACCTCCATCAATCTGAAGAACCCGGTCCCAATGCAAAGAACCCTTTAATCACTCAAAGGGGTCTCAGTGTTCATGGTTGCCTATAGAACCCTTTTTTCATTTTAATACAGAACCCCTGAAGAATCACCTATTTTAAGTGTGTATGTAAACTCTGGTGAAAAGTTTTAAAATGTACTGTTATAACTGTTGGTGCATTGGCGCTGAATGATGAATTTTGTTTTTACTAAAACGGAGATAATGACTTCAATTAAATCATTAAAATCAGTTATTTTCAATAAACTGACCTTGAGGATTTTCTTCCCCTCACAAATATCAAGTTTACATTACAAAACTTTTTTTCTTGCAGGTTGACAAAAGTAGCAATATTATTAAAACAGTAACCCAGTGTCCCAAACACTGTTATTCTGGATAAACAACAGATACATTAAATACCAACTTAAAATGTCAAATCAAATGCTCCACTAATAACCTGCACCCTGCATTGTTCACAGCAGACAGTAGAGACATTGGTGAAGTATAAAATCAGCCAATTATTAGGCGAAGATTCTTATCAACGGCACAGAAAAAGGAAAAAAAAAAGAAGCTAAAAAAAAAAAGGAGAGTGCGTGTTTGAACCTTAGACTCTGCTCGTTTCCTCCGTGACTTGGCCTCCTGTCCGTCACCATTTGACCTTCGACCTTTCCTCCCAGAGGAATCCTTTCCCAGCCTCCCCGACAGCTGGGAGGATAACAAAGGAAAAGAACAGAGAAAGCGAGAGAAGAAGAAAATATTAGCACAGGAAGGAGAAAAACAAAATGCTCTTAACGTTGGCAGCTCATAAGTAATAATATTTCCCTTCTCTTCAGAACAGACAAAGACCAGATTAGAACCTAGTTTGGTCATTCAGAGTCCTACAGTGTGGGACGATGTATGCGTGAGGCAGAAGGCGCGGTGATAAAGTTCTTATTTACGATGCTCTGAATCTTTCCCCTGAGAGTCGGTGCCAGTTTCCTCAGCCTGGCGACCATCTATGGAAGAGAGCATTTGGATTATTAAGCAGCTGCAAGTGGCCAGGCTGCAGACTCCATCTCTAAACCCTGAATAATCAAACTGCTCCCACCGCACGAGGAGCACGAAACAAAGGGCGGCTCGAATTAATGACGTTCATTTCATCCATGGCCTTTAAAACAGCACCATGATTCAAATACAGATCACAATATACCACCCAATACTTAACCTCAGCGCGACACTATGACCAAGAGCAGAAAGAAAGAACGCAAGAAAGCAATAGAGAAAAGAGTAGAGAAGAAAAAAAAGAGAACATTAATGAAAAAGAAAGAAAAGAAAAAAAGAAAGAAAGAATAAACAGAAGAGAGAAGACTAAAGAAAGGAGTGAGAAGAGAAGCAGGTAGTAGGGACAAAAAGAAAAAAAAAAAACAAATGAAAGAAAATGAAGAAAGTGAAGAAAAACAGACAGAAGAAGTAGGCAGTGGTCAAAAGAAAAAGACAAAGATGAAAGCAAGTAAGACAAAGAAATAACTAAAGACTGAGCAGAGAAGCAGGCAGTGGAAAAGGAATGAAAGAAAAAGAAATCAAATGAAGAAAATAAAAGATAACTAAGAAAACAAGCAGAGTGAGCAAAGAAACAGAAAGGGGAAAGACAAAAAAGACAAGAATGAGACAAAAACAAGAGAAAAAAGGAAAAAGAGAGCAGAGAAAGAGGGGAAGAGAAAGAAAAAAGGAGAGGGAAATAAATAAAAAGACAGAATGAGGATGATGGGATGAAAAAGGAAAAAGAAAGATAAGGAAAAGGCAGAAAAAGAGAATGAAACAAAAGAGGAAAGAGAAGAGAGAAAAAGGGAGATGGAACAGAGAGAGAAAGAGGTAGAGAGAGGGAGCGAGAGAGATGAAATATCAGAAGTTTTCTGGATTAAATTAGGCTCGGCTCTAGCCAAAACAAACCCAGGTTCATTTCCTCCTCCACTCCAGCCTGAGTCGAATGGAAAAATAACCACATAACTCTCCAACTAACGGCTACAGCTCTGCTCGAAGAAGAGCCGAGGAGAAAATACCAAACATCACACTGATCACAATTAACAAAACTCTGTGTCCCTGAAGAGAAACACTGCAGGCTGAGTGAGCAAATAACGAACAAAAAACTTATTCCTTTTTACAAATGTGAACAATTAGTCAGCTGCCAGCGGCTACAGCACAAAGACACAGGTGCCGCAGTCTCAGAGCCTCTGAGTAATTTTCTCTCAGCTGCCCATGAGCCAGCAGAGGCCATTGGAAAAAAAATCTTTACAGCGATGGAACAGATAATCATCCAATTTGTGTTCTCACAGGCTTGCCAAAAGTTTCTCGCTCCCAGCATGCAGGCTGGTGGTCTGAGGATGTGTGATCTGTCTGCATGCTTCTACATGTCACTGCCTTCCCAGCCAAACCTACTTCATTCCCTCATTCACGCTAACAGAAGCTGGACAGCAACATTATTCTCAGACAGTGAGGTTTATACTTAACAGCTCCGGCTCAAATCTAGATTTACTGCTTTGCTACAAGCTGAGCTTCAGACCTACTACAGCTCCACAACAACATACGTGGGCCAAAGCCAAGCTGTGGAAGCACAGACCAAACAGTAACACTAAAATGTGCTTTAATACAAACATTACCATTCAAAAATGTCTGACTGCATCCTCCAACTTATTTATTAATTACTAATGTTTAGGACAAAATCATTCTCTCAATACCACAAATAGAAGCAACACATTTCTCATAAACTGTCCTCACTTCTTTTATAATGAGAGCTTATTATAGTACACACTTAAAAAGACTGTTCTTCAAAGCTTCTTTAATATAGTAAATGGTTCTATATAGAGCCATTAGAATACCATATAGAAGTTTTGTTTTCATGAAAAAGTTCTTCAGATTGATGGAAAATCTGTTGTATATGGTTCCATATAGAATTTTTTTGGAAAGGGTTCTATTTAGCACCAAAAATGGTTCTTCTGTTGTTACAATGTCAAACTTGTTACAATAGGAGAACCTTTTTTTTTCAGAACCATCTACAGCACTACCTCCATCAATCAGAAGATGATGAAAAGAACGCTTTAGTCATGCAAATTATTTGTGTGTTCATGGTTCTATATAGAACCATTTTCTATTTTCTATAGTACTAAAAAAACTCTGAAGAACCATCTTTTTAAGTGTGTATGTAATCACTGGCAAAAACGTTTAAAAATGTACCCCTCAGACTCCAGTCCACTGAGGCTGAAAGATTACGAAATATCTAACTGCGATTTTCTGAGTAAAATTTTTAAAAGATTTTAAATGTATTTTTTATAAATAGAGCTTGAAGCCCAGCACAAATTTTTTGGGCCTGAATGCTGATATTAAAATATATTTACTGGCAGAATGAATATATTAAATATTTTATAGTTTTTTAAAATTTATTTATTTATTTATATTAATAAATAAATAAATAAATGAATGTGTGTGTTTTGCAAAACTGAAAGTAGCGTGAAGAGCTACATCACTTCATTCAGAAGCGTGCGCTTCTACAGGCTATGACTCAAAAGTCTGTAGCTCCGTTTGAGCAGATTTTAGAAACTCCTTTCAGCATTAAAAGATCCTTTAAGCATCGGTGAAAATGTTCTACTCGCTGCCTCGTCGTCTTTATCATCATCATGCCAACAGCAGAGGTGACTAGTAGTGAGGTGACTGGGGGTCACCGTGTTGTCACCAGTGAAAGTTAGCAAAAAAAAATGTAATGGGTGAACAAAATTTTGCATTTTCATTGTCCAAAAAAATGTGTTGTCTGCAAGATGTCGTCAGTCATATAACTCCTCAAATTACAGGCCTAAAAGACCTTAAAACCACATGAGAAAATGCTTTTATTTTGGATATATGCATAAAAATGTATCTTCTTATGTATCATATGTTAGTTTTTTTGTAAAGAACAGACCAAGAAAAGTAGATCAAAATTATTTGGGAAATTTCTTGTTAATTGGGCTGTAACTAACATCTATTTTCATAACTGATTAGTTGGTCCATTATGACTTCAACTCAATTAGTTCGTATTTTCATATTAAAAAAAATTTTACTTTATTTTATTAGGGCACAGCAGAAAGCTTCTGAAAGCTCTATTTTTGACTATATTTGTCAAGGCAGGCCGAGACAAATAAATAAAAAAGGTGATAACATCACGCAAGGACAACAATCACTTCAGATAACGAGACTTAAAGCAGCTCATCACTCAGAAGTACTTCAGTAGTAACCAGATAATGTCAACATTTTAAAACATATACTTTAAAAAAGCCATTTAAAAAATTAGTGATACACAAGGTCAATTGTTATTTTTTTCCTGACAACTGAAAAACAAAGTAGCTCCTCATTAAACAAAAATGAAAAAAATATAATCTGTATTCAACATTTCACAAAACATGCAGCACTAAATCCAATTAATAGGACTAATTATGATCTCTTGGTAACCAACCATGGAGTTGGTAAGTGTTTAAATACTGACGATATCCATGATATGCTCAGAAAAGCATACTGTGACATAATTTATCACAAATATCATCATATTTCCCAGCACTAGATACAAGACCTTACAAAATTTCAAAAATATTGTACAGGAGTACAGTAAATCTGCAAACATCCAATGCATCATTTCTGCTGTCTAATTTCAGCTCAGGGGTGTCAAACAACCAGTAACAGGGTTGTATTAAAAAAAAAATAATAATAAAAAAAAATCAAATCTGTGGGCCAGAAGGGAAAAAAAAAGTTTTGTTTTTTTTTATTAAATGTTGTGCTATAACCCAAACTGGATATTATTTATTCAAAACTTGCAAAATCTCGAACAGTAAAATATTGGCACTTGTACTAGACCTTGAAATATTACATGGACACCTGAAATATAAAAAATTTAAACAGTCCCAGGAGCTAACTATTTGCTTTTACTTGGCTA